>NC_084559.2:38615645-38969811 GCF_033978685.3 Nerophis lumbriciformis
ACGCTAATTTTGTCAAATGCCTTCTCCAGGTCAGCTACAAAAATTAATCCTCTTTTATTTTCCATATTATAATTTTCTATCATTTCTAATAACTGTCTAATATTGTTTCCTATGTTTCTTCCTTGTAGGAAACCTGATTGATCTTGGTGAATAATATTTGACAAAACAGACTTAAGTCGTGTAGCCAAACATTTTGCCAGTATCTTAGCATCGTAACACTGAAGTGTTATTGGCCTCCAATTTTTTAGATAAACTGGGTCTTTGTACTGACCATTTATTTCCTGTTTCAATAGTAAAGAAATAAGACCTTCTGTTTGAGTATTAGACAAAAAACCTGTTTTATACGAGTAATTAAAACTAGAAAGCAATGGTTTCTTAAGCTCTTCATAAAAAACTTGATAAACCTCAATAGGTATTCCATCTAATCCTGGGGTTTTCCCTGGATGAAAGGATTTAACAGTTTCCACAAGTTCTTCCTCTCTAATGAGGCCTTCACATGAATGGCTTTCTTCTGAATTCAATTTTCTTTCATAATTTTCTGGAAAAAAATGTGTAATTTCTGGAGGAATTACCGGATTAGAAAAAATATTTTTAAAGTAATTTTCCATTTCTTTCAACAATGTAGTGTGTGTGTCCAATACCTTTCCATTTGTTTTAATAAACTTGGAAATGTTCTTTTTAGAACGATTTTTTATTTGGATATTTAAAAAGAATTTTGAACACTTCTCACCTTTTTTCATCCAGATTGCTCTGTTGCAGTCATAACTTTTCAATAATTGTTGTTCAACTAAATCTGCTAACTCCTTTTGTTTGGCTGTAAAGGAATTCAGTTGCTCACTAGTTGGATTATCATTACTATCAATGTTTTTTTGTAAATCCTCAATTTCTTTCTTTAATTCCTGTTCTGCCATTTTAAGTTGTTTTTTTTTCCATGAAGAATACGAAATGGCATATCCCCTAAAACAACATTTGAAGGCTTCCCAGACTATTTGGGGATTTGATGATCCTACATTATTTTTTAAAAAGTCAGTAATAAATTGCTTTGTTTTTTCAATAAATTCTTCATCCTGTAAAAGCATTTGATTAAACTTCCAATATCCGGGCCCACGTGTATTTTCTTCAATTGCAATATTTAATCCTATACAATTATGATCAGAACGTAATTTATCATCGATTGATATTGCAGTCACTTTATTTAGCAATGAAAATGATATCAAAAAATAGTCAATACGACTTGCCTGGTTTTGTCTTCTCCATGTATACCGTACTAACCTAGGATTTTTGAATCTCCAGATATCAATTAAATCAAATGCATCCATAACATTTTGAATTTTTTGTAAAGATTGAGGATGATAATTCATTGAAAAATTCCCTTTTCGGTCCAGAACCGTATCCAAAGCAACATTGAAGTCCCCCACAGCAATAATTTCCCCTTGTTGTTCTTGCAACATGTCACTTATTTCTTCAAAAAAGGAAGGTTCATCAACATTTGGCCCATACAGATTCAAAACACACATCTTTTGACCTTGAATAATCATATTTAATATTAACCAGCGTCCTTGTGGGTCTTTTTCCATAGAGTTAAATTGAAAATTAAAAGCTTTTTTAATCAAAATCATAACACCTTTTGAATTTCTGTGACCATGTGAAAAGAAAATCGGACCATCCCATTCTTTTCTCCATTTTTCTTCATCTAATTTTGTTGAATGAGTTTCTTGAAGACAAAAAATATCTTGTTCTTTTTCATTCAGCCACATAAATATAAGTTTTCTTTTTCTGTTGTCTGCAAGACCATTGCAATTATAACTAATTATTCCAACTTCATTATCATTCCTATAAACCATATGACCTGAGTAAATTCATAATATATTTGATTGATTCTCTTAATACCATACATTTAATAGACATGAAAATCTTGTAACTAAAAACTGCAGCATCACTTGCTATTTCCAAGGAAACCAATGTCCCCTCTACTAAACCCACAAACACACCATTCACACCACAGCACACGAGACAAACAAACACATAACCCCTAAAATATATTATTCGCTGACCGTTTCCCAACATCTAACTACATTGTCCAGTCCCAGAATAAACTATAAAGCACCAAAAACAAAATGTCAATTTATATCCGTCAAGTCGTCGCCATGGTGATGTTGCGATGATGTCATCACTGCGCGACATTGTTATTGTTCCTCACATGTTTCTGTACAGCTCACCGTTAACGTACAGGTTATCCACAACAAGACGAGCTTGTTGTCCTTTCAGCCTAAAGGACTTCATAATTGGAATTAACTTACGTCGTTTCTCCACCACCTCGATCGGATATTGACTGGTCATGAAGAATTTAGTGCCTTTCAGTCTTCTAGAGAGAGCAAGCATTTCGTCTTTGCATTTGGAGTTAGTAAAGTTTACAAGCATAGGTCTTGGTTTAGCATCCTCCTTGCGTCTGCCAATCCTGTGTGCTCGTTCCATCTGGATCCTCTTAACTTTTTCCTCCGGGATGCCGAGTTGCTCCTGCAGAAAGGCTCTGACGAGGTTCTCCGCAATGTCGTAAGTTTCTCCTCCATCTTCGCTAATTCCCATGATTAGCAAACATGCATTATGTCTAAAAATGCCTGTAATATTGTATCCATGTGAGTTTTAGTAGAATCATTTGTTTTCATAAGGTTTGCAATTACAAAATATGGGTATACTGTCACACTCAATCTGACGATTATTTAAACATAAGTCCTAAACCACACATGCAAAATGGCTAATAATGCCTTGAGTTATGTATCTTTGTGAGTTTTACTAGAAAAAATATATTTTGTAATGTTTGCAAAGACCCAATTTAGTTTTTTACTTAATATGACAGTATAACTGTCATACTAAATCCATCCATTTTCTTCCTGCTTTTCCGAGGTCAGGTTGCGGGGGCAGCAGCCTAAGCAGAGAAGCCCAGACTTTCCTCTCCCCAGCCACTTTGTCCAACTCTTCTCGGGGGATCCCGAGGCATTTACAGGCCAGCCAGGAGACATAAATAGATAGATACATAGATAGTACTTTATTGATTCCTTCAGGAGAGTTTCCTCAGGAAAATTTAAATTCCAGCAGTAGTGTACAAAATTGTAAAAAGTGAAAAGTAAATAATGGGGGTATAAATTGAAACAAAATAGAAACATATTACAATAGAATAAAAATAAAAAGCAACAATGAGAATAAAAATATAACAGTAAAATAAGAATATAACAAGAGAAACTAGGCAGTAGTGAACATGTTTTGAAAAAATATTGCACTCTTATTGATTTGCATCCCCTGTCATCCTAGTAGCCCCCCTCCCCCCCAGAGAAGAGTTGTACAGTCTAATGGCGTGTGGGACAAAGGACAGCCGCCTCAGGAAGTACAGCTCTGTCCTTTCCTGTACAAGTGGTCTGTGTTAACAGTCCAGTCCAGCTTATTGTCCACCCACACCCCAAGGTACTTGAATGATAGTCTTCCCAATGTGTCCTGGGTCTTCCCCGTGGCCTCCTGCCGGTCGGCCTTGCCCTAACGAAAATAGCAATAAAAAATGTATTCAAACACAACTCCTAAACCAAACATGTAAAATGTCTAAAAATGCCTGTAAAATTGAATCTATGTTTTACTAGAATCAGTTGTTTTTATAAGGTTTGCAAATACAAAATTAGGTTTTACACATAATGACAGTATAACTGCCACACTCAATATGACAGTTATTTAAACATAACTCCTAAACCACACATGAAAAATGTCTAATAATGCGTGAAGAAATGTATCTTTGTGATTTTTATTAGAAACGTTTTCTTTTGTGAGGTTTGCAAAAACACAAGTTAGTTTTTTTTTACTCAATATGACAGTGTAACTGCCACACTCACTATGACAGTTATTTAAACATAACTCCTAAACTCATACTTGCCAACATTGAGACCTCCGATTTCAGGAGGTGGGGTTGGGGAAGGCATGGTCGGGGGTGGGGTGGGGGCGTGGTTAAGAGGGGAGGAGTATATTTAGAGCTAGAATTCACTAAGTCAAGTATTTCATATATATATATATATATATATATATATATATATATATATATATATACACACATATATAAAAAAACTTGACTTTCAGTGAATTCTAGCTATATATATATATATATATATATATATATATATATATATATATATATATATGTATGTGTGGGGAAAAAAATCACAAGACTACTTCATCTCTACAAGCCTGTTTCATGAGGGGTTCCCTCAATCATCAGGAGATATAAGACATATATATATATATATATATATATATATATATATATATATATATATATATATATATATATATATATATATATAAAATAAATACTTGAATTTCAGTTTTCATTTATTTACACATATACACACACATAACACTCATCTACTCATTGTTGAGTTAAGGGTTGAATTGTCCATCCTTGTTCTATTCTCTGTCACTATTTTTATAACCATGCTGAACACCCTCTCTGATGATGCATTGCTGTGTGGCACACACAAAAGTGCTTTCATCAAATGCACGAGAGTCTGGAATTTTCCATCCCTCCCGAGCATGGCCAAAAACCGGTCAATCTTTGCTTCCTGAGGAAGATCTTCACTGCCAAGCACTTGGTATTCCACTACTTCTTCCCGGAGGCTATCCAGGTCCAATCGCAGCTGCGGCTTGGAACTTATAAGCGTGTTTCTTCATCTTACTCGTCGTCGGCGTCGGCATGGCTGTATCTTCCGCGTTCTTCTGCTTCGTCTCCTTGTTGTGTGCGCAGTTGTGCACTGCACTCTCTAAAAGCCCTGGATGTTATTGTCACATATGCATGTACAGCAGATGGCAGTATTGCCCTGTTTAAA
Organism: Nerophis lumbriciformis; assembly: GCF_033978685.3. Classification (NCBI taxonomy): domain Eukaryota; kingdom Metazoa; phylum Chordata; class Actinopteri; order Syngnathiformes; family Syngnathidae; genus Nerophis; species Nerophis lumbriciformis. Next base: position 38,620,508 of record NC_084559.2, read on the forward strand.
GAGTGTCACAACATTGCTGTTTACGGCAGACAAACTGCTTTACGGTAGACGAAAACGTGACTGCTGTTGTTTTGTGTTGTTACCGCGCTGGGAGGACGTGAATGAAACTACCTAACAATAAACCCACATAAGAAACCAAAAACTCGCCCTCGATCATTCTACAGTTATAACGTGATTGGGCAGGCATGCTGTTTATATCGTGGGAAAGCAGACGTGAATACAGGCTGTCCTCACTCAGATCAGCCTGAATTTCGGGAGATTTTCGGGAGAAAATTTGTCCCGGGAGGTTTTCGGGAGAGGCGCTGAATTTCGGGAGTCTCCTGGAAAATCAAGGAGGCTTGGCAAGTATGCCTAAACTACACATAAAAAATGGCTAATAATGCCTGAAATAAGGCATTCTTGTGAGTTTTACTCGAAACATATGCTTTTTTAAGGCTTGCAAACACAAAAAGTATTTGTTTTCGTCAATATGACAGTAAAGTTCTTAAAATCCTGAGATAATGCGAAATAAGCAAAAACAATGTATTCCATCATAATTCCTACACCAAATAAGCAAAATATCTAAAAATGCCTGTAATATTGAATCTGTGTGAGTTTTACTAAAATCAGTTGTTTTGGTAAGGTTTACAAATACAAAAATGAGGTTTTACTCTTTATGACAGTTATTTAAACATAACTCCATCCATCCAGCCATCCATTTTCTTCCGCTTATCCGAGGTCGGGTCGCGGGGGCTGCAGCCTAAGCAGGGAAGCCCAGACTTTCCTCTCCCCAGCCACTTCGTCCAGCTCCTCCCGGGGGATCCTGGGGCGTTCCCAGGCCAGCCGGGAGAGATAAGCTTCCCGTTTCCTGGGTCTTCCTGGGCCTCCTACCGGTCGGACGTGCCCGAAACACCTCCCTAGGGAGGCGTTCGGGTGGCATCCTGACCAGATGCCCGAACCACCTCATCTGGCTCCTCTCGAAATGGAGGAGCAATGGCTTTACTTTGAGCTCCTCCCGGATGACAGAGCTTCTCACCCTATCTCTAAGGGAGAGCCCCGCCACCCGGCGGAGGAAACTCATTTCGGCCGCTTGTACCCGTGATTTTGTCCTTTCGGCCATGACACAAAACTCATGACCATAGGTGAGGATGGGAACATAGATCGACCGGTAAATCGAGAGCTTTGCCTTCCGGCTCAGCTCCTTCTTCACCAAAACGGATCAATACAGCGTCCGCATTACTGAAGACGCCGCACCGTTCCGCCTGTCGATCTCACGATCCACTCTTCCCTCACTTGTGAACAAGACTCTGAGGTCCTTGAACTCCTCCACTTGGGGCAAGATCTCCTCCCCAACCCGGAGATGGCACTCCACCCTTTTCCACGCGAGAACCATGGACTCGGACTTGGAGGTGCTGATTCACATCCCAGTCACTTCACACTCGTCTGCGAACCGATCCAGTGAGGGCTGAATATCTTGGCCAGATGAAGCCATCAGGACCACATCATCTGCAAATAGCAGAGACCTAATCCTGCAGACACCAAACCGGATCCCCTCAACGCCCTGACTGCGCCTAGAAATTCTGTCCATAAAGGTTATGAACAGAATCGGTGACAAAGGGCAGCCTTGGCGGAGTCCAACCCTCACTGGAAACAGGTCCGCATTGCCGGACCAAGCTCTGACTCTTGCAAAGGGAGCGAACCGCCACAATAAGACAGTCCGTTACCCCATACTCTCTAAGCACTCCCCACAGGACTTCCAGGGGTAAATGGTCGAATGCCTTCTCCAAGTCCATAAAGCACATGTAGACTGGTTGGGCAAACTCACATGCACCCTCAAGGACCCTGCCGAGAGTATAAAGCTGGTCCGCAGTTCCACGACCAGGACGTAAACCACACTGTTCCTCCTGAATCCGAGGTTCGACTATCCGGCGTAGCCTCTTCTCCAGTACACATGAATAGACCTTACCGGGAAGACTGAGGAGTGTGATCTCACGATAGTTGAAACACACCCTCTGGTTCCCCTTCTTAAAGAGAGGAACCACCACCCCGGTCTCCCAATCCAGAAGTACCGCCCCCGATGTCCACGCGATGTTGCAGAGTCTTGTCAACCAAGACAGCCCCACAGCATCCAGAGCCTTAAGGAACTCCGGACGGATCTCATCCACCCCCAGGGCGTTGCCATTGAGGAGCTTTTTAACTACCTTGGCATCCTCAGCCCCAGAAATAGGAGAGCCCACCACAGATTCCCCAGGCACTGCTTCCTCATAGGAAGACATGTTGGTGGGATTAAGGAGGTCTTCGAAGTATTCCCTCCACCGATCAATAACAGCTGCAGTAGAGGTCAGCAGCGCACCATCCTCACCATACACGGTGTTACAGTGCACTGCTGCCCCCCCTTGAGCCGGCGGATGGTGGTCCAGAATCGCTTCGAAGCCGTCTGGAAGTCGTTTTCCATGGCTTCTCCAAACTCCTCCCATGTCCGAGTTTTTGCCTCTGCGACCGCTGAAGCCGCACTTCGCTTGGCCTGTCGGCTGCCTCTGGAGTCCCATGACCCAAAAGGACCCGATAGGCTCTTTCTTCAGCTTGACGGCATCCCTCACTGCTGGTGTCCACCAGCGGGTTCTAGGATTACCGCCACAACAGGCACCAAACTCCTTGCGGCCACAGCTCCAATCAGCCGGCTCGACAAGAGAGGCACGGAACATGGTCCACTCAGACTCAATGTCCAGCGCCTCCCTCGTGACATGTTCAAAGTTCTTCCGGAGGCGTTCCCAGCAAACCCTCACAATGCGTTTGGGCCTGCCAGGTCTGTCAGGCATCCTCCCCCACCATCGCAGCCAACTCACCACCAGGTGGTGATCGGTAGAAAGCTCCGCCCCTCTCTTCACCCGAGTGTCCAAAACATGAGACCGCAAATCCGATGACACAACTACAAAATCGATCATGGAACTGCGGCCTGGGGTGTCCTGGTGCCAAGTGCACATATGGACACCCTTATGTTTGAACTTGGTGTTTGTTATTGACAATCTGTGACGAGCACAAAAGTCCAATAACAAAACACCACTCGGGTTCAGATCCGGGCGGCCATTCTTCCCAATCACGCCTCTCCAGGTTTCACTGTTGTTGCCAAGATGAGCGTTGAAGGCCCCCAGTAGAACGAGGGAATCACCCGGTGGAGCACTTTCCAGTACTCCCTCGAGTGAATCCAAAAAGGGTGGGTACTCTGAGCTGCCGTTTGGCGCGTAAGGCCAAACAACAGTCAGGACCTGTCCCTCCACCCGAAGGCGGAGGAAAGCTACCCACTGGTCCACTGGGTTGAACTCCAACGTGCAGGCTTTGAGCCGGGGGGCAACAAGAATTGCCACCCGAGCCCGTCGCCTCTCAACGCAAGCATTATAACTCCAAAACAACAAATGCTAATAATGCTTGGAAAAATGTATCTTTGTTAGTTTTACTAGAATAATAATCTTTTGTAAGGTTTGCAGACACAAGTTGTTGTTTTTTTACTCAATATGACAGTATAACTGTCATACTAAATATAAAAGTTGTATAAACATATCTCCAAAACCAAACATGCAATCCATCTAAAGATGCCTGTAATATTGAATCAATGAAACATAGTTTTTTTTACTCAATATGACAGTATAACTGTCATACTAAATCCATCCATTTTCTTTCGCTTATCCGAGGTCGGGTTGCGGGGGCATCAGCCTAAGCAGAGAAGCCCAGACTTCCCTCTCCCCAGCCACTTTGTCCAGCTCTTCTCGGGGGATCCCGAGGCGTTCCCAGGCCCGCCTGAGACATAGTCTTCCCAATGTGTCCTGGGTCTTCCCCGTGGCCTCCTGCCGATCGGACTTGCCCTAACGAAAAAAGCAATAAAAATGTATTCAAACATGTGAAATGTCTAAAAATGCCTGTAATATTGAATCTATGTGAGTTTTACTAGAATCAGTTGTTTTTGTAAGGTTTGCAAATACAAAAATTTGGTTTTACACATAACAGTATAACTGCCACATTCAATATGACAGTTATTTAAACATATTTCCTAAACCACACATGAAAAATGTCTAATAATGCCTGGAAAAAATTATTTTTGTGAGTTTTACTGGAAAAACATAGTTAGTTTTACTCAAGATGACAGTATAACTGTCATAATACATATGAAAGTTATATAAACAAAATTCCAAAACCAAACATGCATTATGTCTAAAAATACCTGTAAAATTGTATCCATGTGAGTTTTACTATAATCATTTTTTGCGATTAGATGGCGACTTGTCCGGGGTGTACCCCACCTTCCGCCCGATTGTAGCTGAGATAGGCTCCAGCGCCTCCTGCCACCCCAAAAGGGAATAAGCGGTAGAAAATGGATAGATGGGCATTTTTTGTTGTCGTTACTAAATCCATCCATTTTCTTCCGCTTAACCGAGGTCGGGTTGCAGGGGCAGCAGCCTAAACAGAGAAGCCCAGACTTCCCTCTCCCCAGCCACTTCTTCCAGCTCTTCTCGGGGGATCCTGAGGCGTTCCCAGGCCAGCCGGGAGACATAATCTTCCCAATGTGTCCTGGGTCTTCCCTGTGGCCTCCTGCCGGTCGGACTTGCCCTAAACACCTCCCTCGGGAGGCGTTCGGGTGGCATCCTGAGCAGATGCCCGAACCACCTCATCTGGCTCCTCTCAATGTGGAGGAGCAGCGCTTTACTCTGAGTTCCTCCAGGATGACAGAGCTTCTTATCCTATCTCTAAGGGAGAGACCCGCCACCCGAAGGAGGAAACTCTTGTCTTTGATCTTGTCTTTTCGGTCATAACCATGACCATGGGTGCAGGATGGGAATGTAGATCGACCGGTAAATTTAGAGCTTTTAATTCTGGCTCAGCTCCTTCTTCACCACAATGGATCGATAAAGCGTCCTCATTACTGAAGACGCTGCACCGATCCGCCTGTGGATCTCATGATCCACTCTTCCCTCACTCGTGAACAAGACTCCTAGGTACTTGAACTCCTCCACTTGGGGCCATCTAGTATGTGCCATCGCCTCCTCAACCTGGAAATGGCACCCCACCCTTTACCGGGCGAGAACCATGGACTCGGACTTGGAGGTGCTGATTCTCATCCCAGTCGCTTCATACTCGGCCATCCAATGAGAGCTGGAGATCCTGGCCAGTTGAAGCCATTAGGACCACATCAACTGCAAAAAGCAGAGACCTAATCCTGCAACCACCAAACCGGATCCCCTCAACGCCATGAATGCAATTCTGTCCATAAAAGTTAACAACAGAATCGGTGACAAAGGGCAGCCTTGGCGGACCAAGGCTGCCCTACACTGATCATACAGGGAGCGACCCGCCACAATCAGACAGTCCGATACCCCATACTCTTGTCTTTGAGCCGGGGGGACAACAAGAAATGCCACCCCAGCCTCTCATTGCTTGCAACGCCATAGTGGAAGAGAGTCCAGCCCCTCTCGAGAGAACAGGTTCCTGTGCGTCGAAGTGAGTCCAACTATATCTAGCCGGAACTTCTCCACCTCGCACACCAGCTCAGGCTCCTTCCCTCCCAGCGAGGTGACATTTCACGTCAGAAGAGTTAGCTTATGTAGCCGATGATCGGACCGCCAAGTGCCCTGCCTTCGGCTGCCGCTCAGCTCACACTGCACCCGACCTCTATAACCCAGCCCATGAGTGGTGAGCCCATTGGAGGAGGGAACCACGTTGCTTCATTGAGCTGAGCCAGCCAACAGGCGCTCGCCATCGTGCCCCACCTCTGGGCCTGGCTCCACAGGGGAGCCACGGTAACCCGCGTCCGGGCGAGGAAAAATCTAGGACCTCGATTTGTACTTTTCATAAAGGTGTTTGAGCTGCTCTTTGTCTGATCCCTCACCTAGGACCTATTTGTCTTGGGAGAGCCTACGAGGGGGCATAGAAGCCCACAGACAGCATAGCTCCTAGGATCAGTGGGCTCCGCAAACTCCTCTACCACGATAAGGTGGCGGCTCAGAAAGGAGGTTTTATAAACATAACTCCAAAACCAAGATTAGGTTGTTTTTTTTCACCATGACAATGTACCCTCATCCATCCATCCATTTTCTACCGCATATTCCCTTTGGGATCGCGGGGGGGCGCTGGAGCCTATCTCAGCTACAATCAGGCGGAAGGCGGGGTACACCCTGGACAAGTCGCCATCTCATTGCAGGGCCAACACAGATAGACAGACAACATTCACACTCACATTCACACACTATGGCCAATTTGGTGTTGCCAATCAACCTATCCCCAGGTGCATGTCTTTGGAGGTGGGAGGAAGCCGGAGTACCCGGAGGGAACCCACGCAGTCACGGGGAGAACATGCAAACTCCACACAGAAAGATCCCGAGCCTGGGATTGAACCAAGGACTACTCAGGTCCTTCGTATTGTGAGGCAGACGCACTAACCCCTCTTTCACCGTGCTGCCCAATGTACACTCAATATGACAGTAAATTAAACATAACTCCTAAACTACACTTAAAAATGAGCTAATATTGCCTGAAATAATGCATTCTTGTGAGTTTTACTCGAAACATATGCTTTTTTTAAGGCTTGCAAACACAAAAAGTAGTTTTTACTCAATATGACAGTAATGTTCTTAAAATTCTGAGATAATGCGAAAAAAGCAAAAAAAAAAGTATTCCAACATAATTCCTAAACCAACATTGCAAAATGTCTAAAAATGCCTGTAATATTAAATCCATGTGAGTTTTACTAGAATCAGTTGTTTTAGTAAAGTTTGCAAAAACAAAAATTAGGTTTTACTCTTTATGAAAGTAAACGTCACACTCAATATGACAGTTTTTTAATCATAACTCCTAAACTACTCATGCAAAATTGCTAATAATGTTTGAAATAATGGATCCTTGGGAGTTTTCCTTGAAAAATATGCTTTCTTAAGGCTTGCAAACACAAAAAGTAGTTTTTTTACTCAATATGACAGTAATGTTCTTAAAATTCTGAGATAATGCGAAAAAAGCAATAAAAATGTATTCCAACATAATTCCTAAACCAACAATGCAAAATGTCTAAAAATGCCAGTAAGATTATATCATTGTGAGTTTCACTAGAATCAGTGTTTTAGTATGGTTTGCAAAAGCAAAAATTAGGTTTTACTCTTATGAAAGTAAACTGTCACACTCAATATGACAATTTTTTAATCATAACTCCTAAACCACTCATGCAAAATGGCTAATAATGTTTGAAATAATGGATCTTTGGGAGTTTTCCTCGAAACATATGCTTTCTTAAGGCTTGCAAACACAAAAAAATTATTGAATCCATGTGAGTTTTACTAGATTAGGTTGTGTTTGAAATTTTTGCAAATACAAAAATTAGTTTTTTTTCACCATGACAATGTACACTCAATATGACAGTAAATTAAACATAACTCCTAAATTACACTTAAAAATGAGCTAATGTTGCCTGAAATAATGCATTCTTGTGAGTTTTACTCGAAACATATGCTTTTTTTAAGGCTTGCAAACACAAAAAGTAGTTTTTATTCAATATGACAGTAATGTTCTTAAAATTCTGAGCTAATGCGAAAAAAGCAGTACAAATGTATTCCAACATAATTCCTAAACCAACAATGCAAAATGTCTAAAAATGCCTGTAATATTGAATCCATGTGAGTTTTACTAGAATCAGTTTAGTAAGGTTTGCAAAAACAAAAATTAGGTTTTACTCTTTATGAAAGTAAACTGTCACACTCAATATGACAGTTTTGTAATCATAACTCCTAAACTCCCCATGCAAATTGGCTAATATTGTTTGAAATATTGGATCCTTGGGAGTTTTCCTCGAAACATATGCTTTCTTAAGGCTTGCAAACACAAAAAGTATTTTTTTACTCAATATGACAGTAATGTTCTTAAAATCCTGAGATAATGCGAAAAAAGCAATAAAAATGTATTCAATCATAATTTCTAAACTAAACATGCAAAATGTGTAAAAATGCCTGTATTATTGAATCCATGTGAGTTTTACTAGAATCAGTTGTTTTACTGAAGTTTGCAAAAGCAAAAATTAGGTTTTACTCTTTATGAAAGTAAACTGTCACACTCAATATGACAATTTTTTAATCATAACTCCTAAACCACTCATGCAAAATGGTTAATGATGTTTGAAATAATGGGTCCTTGGGAGTTTTCCTCGAAACATATGCTTTCTTAAGGCTTGCAAACACAAAAAGTATTTTTTTCCACAATATGACAGTCATGTTCTTAAAATCCTGAAATAATGCGAAAAAAGCAATAAAAATGTATTCAATCATAATTTCTAAACTAAACATGCAAAATGTGTAAAAATGCCTGTATTATTGAATCCATGTGAGTTTTACTAGAATCAGTTGTTTTAGTGAAGTTTGCAAAAACAAAAATTAGGTTTTACTCTTTATGAAAATAAACTGTCACACTCAATATGACAGTTTTTTTAATCATAACTCCTAAACTACTCATGCAAAATGGCTAATAATGTTTGAAATAATGGATTATTGGGAGTTTTCCTCGAAACATTTGCTTTCTTAAGGCTTGCAAACACAAAAAGTATTTTTTTTTACTCAATATGACAGTAATGTTCTTAAAATTCTGAGATAATGCGAAAAAAGCAATAAAAATGTATTCCAACATAATTCCTAAACCAACAATGCAAAATGTCTAAAAATTCCAGTAATATTAAATCCATGTGAGTTTCACTAGAATCAGTTGTTTTAGTAAGGTTTGCATAAGCAAAAATTAGGTTTTACTCTTTATGAAAGTAAACTGTCACACTCAATATGACAATTTTTAAATCATAACTCCTAAACTACTCATGCAAAATGGCTAATAATGTTTGAAATAATGGATCCTTGGGAGTTTTCCTCGAAACATATGCTTTCTTAAGGCTTGCAAACACAAAAAGTATTTTTTTACTCAATATGACAGTAATGTTCTTAAAATTCTGAGATAATGCGAAAAAAGCAATAAAAATGTATTCCAACATAATTCTTAAACGAACAATGCAAAATGTCTAAAAATGCCAGTAATATTAAATCCATGTGAGTTTCACTAGAATCAGTTGTTTTAGTAAGGTTTGCAAAAGCAAAAATTAGGTTTTACTCTTTATGAAAGTAAACTGTCACACTCAATATGACAATTTTTTAATCATAACTCTAAACCACTCATAAAAATGGCTAATGAAGTTTGAAATAATGGGTCCTTGGGAGTTTTCCTCGAAACATATGCTTTCTTAAGGCTTGCAAACACAAAAAGTATTTTTTTACTCAATATGACAGTAATGTTCTTAAAATCCTGAGATAATGCGAAAAAAGCAATAAAAATGTATTCAATCATAATTTCTAAACTAAACATGCAAAATGTGTAAAAATGCCTGTATTATTGAATCCATGTGAGTTTTACTAGAATCAGTTGTTTTAGTGAAGTTTGCAAAAACAAAAATTAGGTTTTACTCTTTATGAAAGTAAACTGTCACACTCAATATGACAGTTTTTTTTAATTATAACTCCTAAACTACTCATGCAAAATGGCTAATAATGTTTGAAATAATGCGTTATTGGGAGTTTTCCTCGAAACATTTGCTTTCTTAAGGCTTGCAAACACAAAAAGTATTTTTTTTTACTCAATTTGACAGTAATGTTCTTAAAATTCTGAGATAATGCGAAAAAAGCAATAAAAATGTATTCCAACATAATTCCTAAACCAACAATGCAAAATGTCTAAAAATGCCAGTAATATTAAATCCATGTGAGTTTCACTAGAATCAGTTGTTTTAGTAAGGTTTGCAAAAGCAAAAATTAGGTTTTACTCTTTATGAAAGTAAACTGTCACACTCAATATGACAGTTTTGTAATCATAACTCCTAAACTACCCATGCAAATTGGCTAATATTGTTTGAAATATTGGATCCTTGGGAGTTTTCCTCGAAACATATGCTTTCTTAAGGCTTGCAAACACAAAAAGTATTTTTTTACTCAATATGACAGTCATGTTCTTAAAATCCTGAAATAATGCGAAAAAAGCAATAAAAATGTATTCAATCATAATTTCTAAACTAAACATGCAAAATGTGTAAAAATGCCTGTATATTGAATCCATGTGAGTTTTACTAGATTAGGTTGTGTTTGAAATTTTTGCAAATACAAAAATTAGTTTTTTTTCACCATGACAATGTACACTCAATATGACAGTAAATTAAACATAACTCCTAAATTACACTTAAAAATTAGTTAATGTTGCCTGAATTAATGCATTCTTGTGAGTTTTACTCGAAACATATGCTTTTTTAAGGCTTGCAAACACAAAAAGTAGTTTTTATTCAATATGACAGTAATGTTCTTAAAATTCTGAGATAATGCGAAAAAAGCAGTACAAATGTATTCCAACATAATTCCTAAACCAACAATGCAAAATGTCTAAAAATGCCTGTAATATTGAATCCATGTGAGTTTTACTAGAATCAGTTTAGTAAGGTTTGCAAAAACAAAAATTAGGTTTTACTCTTTATGAAAGTAAACTGTCACACTCAATATGACAGTTTTGTAATCATAACTCCTAAACTACCCATGCAAATTGGCTAATATTGTTTGAAATATTGGATCCTTGGGAGTTTTCCTCGAAACATATGCTTTCTTAAGGCTTGCAAACACAAAAAGTATTTTTTTACTCAATATGACAGTCATGTTCTTAAAATCCTGAAATAATGCGAAAAAAGCAATAAAAATGTATTCAATCATAATTTCTAAACTAAACATGCAAAATGTGTAAAAATGCCTGTATTATTGAATCCATGTGAGTTTTACTAGAATCAGTTGTTTTAGTGAAGTTTGCAAAAACAAAAATTAGGTTTTACTCTTTATGAAAGTAAACTGTCACACTCAATATGACAGTTTTTTAATCATAACTCCTAAACTACTCATGCAAAATTGCTAATAATGTTTGAAATAATGGATTATTGGGAGTTTTCCTCGAAACATTTGCTTTCTTAAGGCTTGCAAACACAAAAAGTATTTTTTTTACTCAATATGACAGTAATGTTCTTAAAATTCTGAGATAATGCGAAAAAAGCAATAAAAATGTATTCCAACATAATTCCTAAACCAACAATGCAAAATGTCTAAAAATTCCAGTAATATTAAATCCATGTGAGTTTCACTAGAATCAGTTGTTTTAGTAAGGTTTGCAAAAGCAAAAATTAGGTTTTACTCTTTATGAAAGTAAACTGTCACACTCAATATGACAATTTTTAAAACATAACTCCTAAACTACTCATGCAAAATGGCTAATAATGTTTGAAATAATGGATCCTTGGGAGTTTTCCTCGAAACATATGCTTTCTTAAGGCTTGCAAACACAAAAAGTATTTTTTTACTCAATATGACAGTAATGTTCTTAAAATCCTGAGATAATGCGAAAAAAGCAATAAAAATGTATTCAATCATAATTTCTAAACTAAACATGCAAAATGTGTAAAAATGCCTGTATTATTGAATCCATGTGAGTTTTACTAGAATCAGTTGTTTTAGTGAAGTTTGCAAAAACAAAAATTAGGTTTTACTCTTTATGAAAGTAAACTGTCACACTCAATATGACAGTTTTTTAATCATAACTCCTAAAGTACTCATGCAAAATTGCTAATAATGTTTGAAATAATGGATTATTGGGAGTTTTCCTCGAAACATATGCTTTCTTAAGGCTTGCAAACACAAAAAGTATTTTTTTTACTCAATATGACAGTAATGTTCTTAAAATTCTGAGATAATGCGAAAAAAGCAATAAAAATGTATTCCAACATAATTCCTAAACCAACAATGCAAAATGTCTAAAAATTCCAGTAATATTAAATCCATGTGAGTTTCACTAGAATCAGTTGTTTTAGTAAGGTTTGCAAAAGCAAAAATTAGGTTTTACTCTTTATGAAAGTAAACTGTCACACTCAATATGACAGTTTTTTAATCATAACTCCTAAACTACTCATGCAAAATTGCTAATAATGTTTGAAATAATGGATTATTGGGAGTTTTCCTCGAAACATTTGCTTTCTTAAGGCTTGCAAACACAAAAAGTATTTTTTTTACTCAATATGACAGTAATGTTCTTAAAATTCTGAGATAATGCGAAAAAAGCAATAAAAATGTATTCCAACATAATTCCTAAACCAACAATGCAAAATGTCTAAAAATTCCAGTAATATTAAATCCATGTGAGTTTCACTAGAATCAGTTGTTTTAGTAAGGTTTGCAAAAGCAAAAATTAGGTTTTACTCTTTATGAAAGTAAACTGTCACACTCAATATGACAATTTTTAAAACATAACTCCTAAACTACTCATGCAAAATGGCTAATAATGTTTGAAATAATGGATCCTTGGGAGTTTTTCTCGAAACATATGCTTTCTTAAGGCTTGCAAACACAAAAAGTATTTTTTTACTCAATATGACAGTAATGTTCTTAAAATCCTGAGATAATGCGAAAAAAGCAATAAAAATGTATTCAATCATAATTTCTAAACTAAACATGCAAAATGTGTAAAAATGCCTGTATTATTGAATCCATGTGAGTTTTACTAGAATCAGTTGTTTTAGTGAAGTTTGCAAAAACAAAAATTAGGTTTTACTCTTTATGAAAGTAAACTGTCACACTCAATATGACAGTTTTTTAATCATAACTCCTAAACTACTCATGCAAAATTGCTAATAATGTTTGAAATAATGGATTATTGGGAGTTTTCCTCGAAACATATGCTTTCTTAAGGCTTGCAAACACAAAAAGTATTTTTTTTACTCAATATGACAGTAATGTTCTTAAAATTCTGAGATAATGCGAAAAAAGCAATAAAAATGTATTCCAACATAATTCCTAAACCAACAATGCAAAATGTCTAAAAATTCCAGTAATATTAAATCCATGTGAGTTTCACTAGAATCAGTTGTTTTAGTAAGGTTTGCAAAAGCAAAAATTAGGTTTTACTCTTTATGAAAGTAAACTGTCACACTCAATATGACAATTTTTAAAACATAACTCCTAAACTACTCATGCAAAATGGCTAATAATGTTTGAAATAATGGATCCTTGGGAGTTTTCCTCGAAACATATGCTTTCTTAAGGCTTGCAAACACAAAAAGTATTTTTTTACTCAATATGACAGTAATGTTCTTAAAATCCTGAGATAATGCGAAAAAAGCAATAAAAATGTATTCAATCATAATTTCTAAACTAAACATGCAAAATGTGTAATAATGCCTGTATTATTGAATCCATGTGAGTTTTACTAGATTAGGTTGTGTTTGAAATTTTTGCAAATACAAAAATTAGTTTTTTTTTTACCATGACAATGTACACTCAATATGACAGTAAATTAAACATAACTCCTAAATTACACTTAAAAATTAGCTAATGTTGCCTGAATTAATGCATTCTTGTGAGTTTTACTCGAAACATATGCTTTTTTAAGGCTTGCAAACACAAAAAGTAGTTTTTATTCAATATGACAGTAATGTTCTTAAAATTCTGAGATAATGCGAAAAAAGCAGTACAAATGTATTCCAACATAATTCCTAAACCAACAATGCAAAATGTCTAAAAATGCCTGTAATATTGAATCCATGTGAGTTTTACTAGAATCAGTTTAGTAAGGTTTGCAAAAACAAAAATTAGGTTTTACTCTTTATGATTGTAAACTGTCACACACAATATGACAGTTTTGTAATCATAACTCCTAAACTACCCATGCAAATTGGCTAATATTGTTTGAAATATTGGATCCTTGGGAGTTTCCCCCGAAACATATGCTTTCTTAAGGCTTGCAAACACAAAAAGTATTTTTTTTACTCAATATGACAGTAATGTTCTTAAAATCCTGAGATAATGCGAAAAAAGCAATACAAATGTATTCAATCATAATTTCTAACCTAAACATGCAAAATTAGTAAAAATGCCTGTATTATTGAATCCATGTGAGTTTTACTAGAATCGGTTGTGTTTGAAATTTTTGCAAATAAAAAAATAGGTTTTTTTCACCATGACAAGTACACTCAATATAACAGTAAATAAACATAACTCCTAAACTACACATAAAAATGAGCTAATATTGCCTGAAATAATGTATTATTGTGAGTTTTACTCGAAACATATGCTTTTTTAAGGCTTGCAAACACAAAAAGTAGTTTTTTACTCAATATGACAGTAATGTTCTCTAAATCCTGAGATAATGAGAAAAAAGCAATAAAAATGTATTCCAACATAATTGCTAAACCAACAATGCAAAATGTCTAAAAATGCCTGTAATATAAATCCATGTTAGTTTTACTAGAATCAGTTGTTTTTATAAGGTTTGCAAATACAAAAATTAAGTTTTACTCACTATGACAGTATACTGTCACACTCAATATGACAGTTATTTAAAAATAACTCCTAACTACACATGCAAAATGGCTAATGTTGCCTCAAATAATGCATTCTACGGAGTTTTGCTCTAAACATATGCTTTTTTAAATCTTGCAAACACAAAAAGTAGTTTTTTACTCAATATGACAGTAATATTCTTAAAATCCTGAGATAATGCGAAAAAAGCAATACAAATGTATTCCATCAAAATTTCTAAACCAAACAGGCAAAATGTCTAAAAATAACTGTAATATTGAATTTATGTGAGTTTTACTAGAATCAGTTGTTTTTGTAAGGTTTGCAAATACAAAAATTAGGTTTTACTCTATATGAGAGTATACTGTTACATTTAATATGACAGTTATTTAAACATAACTCCTAAACTACAAATGCTAAATGGCTAATGATGCCTGAAATAATGCATCCTTAGGAGTTTTACTCGAAAAATATGCTTTTTTTAATCCTTGCAAACACAGAAAGTAGTTTTTCCTCAATGTGACAGTAATATTCTTAAAATCCTAAGATAATGCGAAAAAAGCAATAAAAATGTGTTCCATCATAATTTCTAAACCAAACATGCAAAATGTGTAAAAATGCCTGTAATATTGAATCCATGTGAGTTATACTAGAATCAGTTGTTTTTGTAAGGTTTTCAAATACAAAAAATAGGTTTTACTTACTATGACAGTTATTTAAACTCTATGTATCTTTGTGAGTTTTACTAGAAAAAATATATTTTGAATGTTTACAAAAACAAAAGTTAGTTTTTTTTTACTCAATATGATAGTATAACTGTCATACTAAATCCATCCATTTTCTTCCGCTATCCGAGGTCGTGTTGCGGGGGCTGCAGCCTAAGCAGAGAAGCCCAGACTTCCCTATCGCCAGCTACTTCGTCCAGCTCTTCTCGGGGGATCCCGAGGCGTTCCCAGGCCAGCCAGCTGATATAATCTTCCCAATGTGTCCTGTGTCTTCCCCGTGGCCTCCTGCCGTTTGGACTTGCCTTAACGAAAAAAGCAATACTAATGTATTCAAACACAACTCCTAAACAAAACATGTAAAATGTCTAAAATGCCTTTAATATTGAATCTATGTGAGTTTTACAAGAATCAGTTGTTTTTGTAAGGTTTGCAAATACAAAAATTAGGTTTTACACTTAACTTTATAACTCAATATGTGTGGCAGTTATACTACCACACTCAAAATGACAGTTATTTAAACATAACTCCTAAACTACAGATGACCATTTTCTAATAATGCATGAAGAAATGTATCTTTGTGAGTTTTACTAGTAACATTTTCTTTTGTAAGGTTTGCAAGGACACAAGTTAGTTTTTTTTTACTCACTTTGACAGTATACTGTCACACTCAATTTCAGTTATTTAAACATAACTCCTAAACCACACAT
This sequence comes from Nerophis lumbriciformis, assembly GCF_033978685.3. NCBI lineage: Eukaryota > Metazoa > Chordata > Actinopteri > Syngnathiformes > Syngnathidae > Nerophis > Nerophis lumbriciformis. The sequence goes on from NC_084559.2 coordinate 38,636,297, forward strand.
ACAAAATGGCTAATAATGTCTGTAGAAATGTATCTTTGTGAGTTTTACTGGGAAACAATATTTTGTAAGGTTTGCAAAGACACAAATTAGTTTTTTTTACTCAATATAACAGTATAACTGTCATACTATAAACACAAGTTATATAAACATAACTCCAAAACCAAACATGCATTATGTCTAAAAATTCAGCACTGCAACTACACATGCACCGGATTTAAACTAAATGTCCCTGCTGCTGAGATCCGAGTTGCAGGGCTGGCCACCACGCCAACATCATCCAGGGCTCCAGAAACATTTGTAGGTCAATGCCCCACAATACAAGTAGATGCTGGAGGCACTATTCTGCCAGGACTTTTAGACACCGGTTCCCAAGTGACGCTAATGTCCGAAAGCCTATTTAATGCTCACTTTACCGAAGCTAAGCTCGAAAGGACCCCTACCCTTTTTCGTCTAAGAGCAGCTAATGGCCTGGAAATCCCCTATATCGGCTATGCGGTTCTTGATTTTGAGGTAGAGGGTGTTGAAGTTCCCGAAAGAGGAGTAGTAATTGTTGCGGATCAAAACTGTACACACCCCTTCATAATAGGTATGAATCTAATCGTGGGTTGTTGGGATGCCGTTTTTAAATGTCCTAAGACCTCTATTCTTCGGCATCTTCAAAAGCAAAAGGTGTGGAGGGAAACTTTTGCTACATGTTCCCGTATAGAAGCTGTTGCTGCTGAAGATGGCTTGCTAGGCCACGTGAGATTGGCCTCGAAGACTAGTATTACATATCCCCCAAAGGAGATGTTGGTGCGGGGCTAACTACTGCGCCCTGCCACGCCAACTGCCGGTGCAGTTGGCGTGGCAAAATCACTGGTCGTGGTGAACAGAGGTAGGCTGCCCCTCCGTGTTTATAACCCCCATTCCTACAGTATTTCCTTAAAACGATTTGAGAAGCTAGGGCAGCTGTTCTGTGTTGATGATAGTGATGTGCATGGAGCTGAGGATCTGTGTTTATCTCTAGTAGAGGAGGGTGTGGTAGAAGTGTCACTCATTGATGCCACAGCCCAAACCAATCCAGAACTGTCCCCAGATGTTAGGGATTTGAGTGATAAACCGGATCTGTCTGAGCAGCAACAGGTGCAGCTATGCGCCCTGCTGGCGAAGTGGGAGAAGGTGTTTGCACAACATGAGGACTTTGGAAGGACCAGTCTTGTGCAACACAGGATACTGACTGGAGATTCAGCCCCTACCAGGGAGAGATACCGACCCATCCCGCCTCTGTTGCATAAGGAAGTGAAGACACTGCATGCTTTCAGGTATGCTTGAACAGAGAGTGGTAAAGGAAAGCTGCAGTCCCTGGGCAGCGCCTATAGTGTTAGTCCGCAAAAAGGATGGGAGTTGGCGCTTTTGTGTAGACTACCGGAGGTTAAACTCAGTTACACATAAAGACGCCTTTCCGTTCCCCTGAATCGAAGAGACCCTAACTGGTCTGAGCAAAACTGAATGGTTTTCGACCTTAGACCTCGCTAGTGGGTATTGGCAAGTGGAGGTGCACCCGGACGATCGTGAAAAGACTGCATTTACAACTCCCCTCGGACTGTTCGAGTTTGAACGCATGCCATTTGGTCTATGCAATGCACCTGCCACTTTCCAACGGCTTATACATCATTGTTTGAATGGTCAAATAGCGGAATCATTGTTGGTTTATCTTGATGACATAATAATTTTTTCTGTTGATTTCACTGCCCATCTACAGCACCTGGACCAGGTGTTTGGACTTAAACTCAAGCCCTCTAAGTGCAAGCTCTTTCAGCGTGAGGTGAAATTCTTGGGACACGTGGTGGATCGGGATGGAGTGAGACCAGGGCCGGCCCGTGGCATAGGCCGTATAGGCAAATGCTAAGGGCGCCGTCCATCAGGGGGCGCCACGCCAGTGCCACAAATGTTGGGAGAAAAAAATAAATAAATAAATAAGTTGGTACTTTTATTTCTAAATACAAAAAATAATCCCACGTTAATTAAAATGCAAAGTAAAGCCTATTTAATAGAAATATTATTTGTTACAACATTACGGCCCCCCCGCACGGTGCGCCCCCTCCCGTCCCGTATAGTGACTCTTTTTGGACGTCCCCACATCAAAAAATCAACACAACATGCCAAAACTGTCAGGTGCCCAGGGAAGAAAAAGGAGAAAAGAAGAGGAGGAGAAACGAGCAAAGACAGAGGTAGCAGGTAGGTAACGTTAGCCTACATGAAATTATTTGTCTGTTACAGAATGTGATAGTAACCTGGCTTTTTAGCATTAAGCTAATGTTACATGATTCGGCAATTGCTAATAGTTGTGTTTTAACGTCGGGTTAATATTGTGGAGGGGGCTAAATTGTTATGGAAAATAATAATGTAACGTTAGGTAATTACAGTACTCCCACTTTACATTCCTCAGGGACATTTCTTTCTTTCTTTAGTTTATTTCGAACATGAACACACTTACATCATAATACATCACACAATTTCATATCATTTCATTTTACATCATGCCCGAAAAGGAGTAGGAAGAAGCAAAGCTTATTTAATCCTACCTCTTTCCCACTTCAAAGCGTTTACAAATATATAGAATCATTTACTGACCTTTTTATATAATAAAATAACATCTATGAGTTAGTATACAACAGTTTTGTACTATGTAATTAATTAATTAATTCAGTCATTATTAACATACTGAGATGAAGAATATCTTATTTTCAATAAGGTTGAAAGTATTTCTCATAATTCTTCTTCTTTGTACTCTGTAAGCACTATTATTTTGAACAACCTCTTAAACTGGATCATATCAGTACAATTTTTAACTTTTTTACTTAATCCATTCCATAATTTAATTCCACATACTGATATGCTAAAAGTTCTAAGTGTTGTACGTGCATATAAATGTTTGTATTAGATCTCTCCCAAGCAGGTGTTTTTTGTTTACATTGTTATTGCCTTCTGGTTAGCTAATGTTTGCCCTGCAGGTAATAGTCACTTTTCCACCCCCTTATATATTAGGTATAGTTGTAAGTAAAAAAAAAAAAAAAAGGTCAAAGACAAAGCTATTCAGGTTCTTGTGAGTATATACACTTCACTGCCGATGTGGGGGGGCGCCACCTAAAATCTTGCCTAGGGCGCCAGATTGGTTAGGGCCGGGCCTGAGTGAGACCGGACCCAGGTAAAATTAAGGCAGTACAGGACTGGGCCGCTCCGACCACTGTCAAGGAAGTGAGAGCGTTTCTTGGATTGGCAGGCTATTACCAACGTTTTGTGGCTGGGTTTGCTAAAATAGCCCGTCCCCTAAATAAATGTCGGTGGGACGGCCTCACTGGCCGTCCCACCGACAAGAAGGCACAGGCCCACAAAATAGTGTGGACACCAGAGTGTCAGACGTCCTTTGAAGAGCTAAAAAAGGCTTTGACCGACAGTTGCCTGCCCGCTATGCAGACGAGAGTTCCCCCCGTTGCAGGGACTGACAACGATAATGTATGGGGGGGATGTGATGGGACACAGGTAGGGGATTTTATTTTTTTTGTTTCATATGCATGTCTGAGTGTTTTTATTGTTGTAGATTTTAATTGCATGTTTTTACATTTTACAATTTGATTGCATGTTTTTACACTTTGAGGACTTTGACTGTATTTTTAATTGCATAAGTTTATTCCTTGTGGACTTTGCTGGCATTTTAAGACGTTGCCCCTTTTAGCTTGTTGCCCCTGACAACCAAAGTGCCCAATCGAACGGCACCTGAAATCAGACGCACCTGTGGAGCATTAGGGCTGCACACATTTAAAAAAGGAGCGACCAGGAGGATCGTCAGGGTTGACAAGGAGGACCGGGTGAACGCGCGCAAGTTGAGAAGGAATCCCCAAGACTACCCAGCAGACCCGCAGGCTACCGAAAAAAACCCCCAGAATCCCACAATACGCAGGGGCAGAGGAAACTCTGACTCCAAAGTAAGTGTCGTGCCTTGTGGATTTGCAGGGGTATTTAACTGCCTTGGGCTGTGGGCTTGTGGCTCGTGTGTTGTGCGCTGGCTGTGTGGTTCTGTGAGCAGGAGCAATCGAACACGATTCATAAACCAAAGATGTATTTTGTCTAAAAATGCCTGTAATATTTTATCCATGTGAGTTTTACTACAATCAGTTGTTTTTGTAAGGTTTGCAAATACAACAATTAGGTTTTACACATAATGACAGTATAACTGCCACACCCAATCAGTAGTTTTTTTACTCAATTTGACTAATATTTTTACAATCCTGAGATGATGCAAAAAAAGCAATAAAAATGTATTGCAACATAATTCCTAAACCAACAATGCAAAATGTCTAAAAAATACCTGTAATATTAAAACTATGTTACAATTACTGTAATCAGTTGTTTTTGAAAGATTTGCAAATACAAAAATTAGGTTTTACGCATAGACATATAACTGCCACCTAAATATGACAGTTGTTTAAAACATATCTCCTAAACCACACATGCAAAGTGGCTAATAATGCCTGGAGGAATGTATCTTTGTGAGTTTTACTAGAATAATGATCTTTTGTAAGGATTGCAAAGACACAAGTTAGTTTTTTTACTCAATATGACAGTTTTACTGTCATACTAAATATGAAAGTTATATAAACATAACTCTAAAACCAAACATGCATTATGTCTAAAAATGCCTGTAATATTGAATCTATGTGAGTTTTACCAGAATCAGGTATTTTGGTAAGGTTTACAATTACAAAAATTAGGTTTTACTCATAATGACAGTATAACTGCCACATTCAATATGGCAGTTATTTAAACATAACCCCTAAACAACATGCAAAATGGCTTATAATGCCTGGAGATGTATCTTTGTGAGTTTTACTAGAAAACATATCATTTGTAAGGTTTTTTAAAGACACAAGTTAGTTTTTTTTACTCAATATAATAGTATAACTGTCATACTAAATGTATCCATTTTCTTCCGCTTATCCGAGGTCGGATTGCGGGGGCAGCAGCTTAAGCAGAGAAGCCCAGACTTCCCTCTCCCCAGCCACTTCGTCCAGCTCTTCTCGGGGGATCCCGAAGCGTTCCCAGGCCAGCCGGCTGACATAGTCTTCCCAATGTGTCCTGGGGCTTCCCCGTGGCCTCCTGCCGGTCGGACTTTCCCTAACGAAAAAAGCAATTAAAATGTATTCAAACACAACTCCTAAACCAACCATGTGAAATGTCTAAAATGCCTGCAATATTGAATCTGAGTTTTACTAGAATCAGTTGTTTTTGTAAGGTTTGCAAATACAAAAATTAGGTTTAACACTTAATGACAGTATAACTGCCACACTCAATTTGACAGTTATTAAAACATAACTCCTAAACTACACATGAACATTTTCTAATAATGCATGAAGAAATGTATCTTTTGTGAGTTTTACTAGTAACATTTTCTTTTGTAAGCATTGCAAAGACACAAGTTAGTTTGTTTTACTCACTATGACTTTACTGTCACACTAGATATGACAGTTATTTAAACATAAATCCTAAACCGCACATGTAAAATGGCTAATAATGCCTGTAGAAATGTATCTTTGAGTTTTACTGGGAAAAATATTTTGTAAGGTTTGTAAAGACACAAGTTAGTTGTTTTTTTTACTCAATATGACAGTATTACTGTAATACTAAATATGAAAGTTATATAAACACAACTCCAAAACCAAACATGCATTATGTCTAAAAATGCCTGTGATATTGTATCCATGTGAGTATTACAATTGTTTTTGTAAGGTTTGCAAATACAAAATTTAGGTTTTACTCACTATGACAGTTATTTAAACATAAATCCTAAACAACAAATGCAAATAGCTAATAATGCTTGGAGAACTGTATCTTTGTTATAGAGAGCCTGCTGACCAACAGCATCTCTGTCTGGACTGGAGCCTGCAGTGCCTCAGACTGGAAGTCTCCCCAGAGAGTGGTGAGGACGGCGGAAAAGATCTTCAGGAATCCTCTTCCTCTTATCCAGGAGATCGCAAAAAGCGCTGCCTGACCAGGGCTCAGAAAATTTGCAAAGACTCCTCCCACCCCCACCAACGACTGTTTTCACTGCTGGACTCTAGAAAGAGGTTCCGCAGCCTCCGAAGCAGAACCTCCAGCTTCTTCCCTCAGGCCGTAAGACTCTTGAACGCATTATAATTAAATTATCCCCTCAACTCCCCTCAAAATGGATTAACTAGCTGGAATAAACAAAAAACAATAACATACACCCATAAACGTGGGCGCATGTGGAACAAGTGCAATATATTTATCTGCACAGTAATCTTTTTATTTATATATATTTAAGTATATTTATTTATTTTATATGTATATGTATATATTTTATATATATATGTATATATTTATTTATTTATATATGCACCTTATTGCTTTTTTATCCTGCACTACCATGAGCTTATGTAACGAAATTGTGTTATCTATGCTGTAAAGTTCAAATTTGAATGACAATAAAAAGTCTAAGTCTTTACCAGAATAATGATCTTTTGTAAGGTTTGCAAAGATGCAAGTTAGTTGTTGTTTTTTACTCAATATGACAGTATAACTGTCATACTAAATATGAAAGTTGTATAATCAAAACTCCAAAACCAAACATGCAATCCGTCTAAAAATTCATGTAATATTGAATCTGTGAGTTTTACCAGAATCAGGTATTTTGGTAAGGTTTACAATTTTATAAAAATTAGGTTTCACTCATAATGACAGTATAACTGCCACATTCAATTTGACATCTATTTAAACATAACTCCTAAACCACACATGCACAATGGCTATTAATGCCTGGAGAAATGTCTCTTTGTGAGTTTTACTGGAAAAAAAATATTTCGTAATGTTTGTACCGACACAAGTTAGTTTTTTTTACTCAATATGACAGTGTTACTGTCATACTAAATATGAAAGTTATATAAACATAACTCCAAAACCAAACATGCATTATCTCTAAAAATGCCTGTAATTGTGTATCCATGTGAGTTTTACTAGAATCAGTTGTTTTTGTAAGGTTTGCAAATACAAAATATGGGTTTTACTCACAGTATACTGTCACACTCAATCTGACAGTTATTTAAACATAACTCCTAAACCACACATGCCAAATGGCTAATAATTCCTGGAGAAATGTCTCTTTGTGAGTTCTGCAGGAAAAAAAATATTTTGTAAGGTTTGTAAAGACACAAGTTAGTTTTTATTACTCAATATGACAGTATTACTGTAATACTAAATATGAAAGTTATATAAACACAACTCCAAAATCAAACATGCATCATGTCTAAAAATGCCTGCAATATTGCATCCATGTGAGTTTTACTAGAATCAGTTGTTTTTGTAAGGTTTTTGCAAATACAAAAATTAGGTTTTACTCACTATGACAGTTATTTAAACATAACTCCTAAACAACAAATGCAAAATGACCAATAATGCTTGGCGAAATGTATCTTTGTTAGATTAACTAAAACAATGATCTTTTGTATGGTTTGCAAAGACACAAGTTTGTTTTTTGTACTCAATATGATAGTATAACTGTTATACTAAATATGAAAGTTGTGTAAACATAACCCCAAAACCAAACATGTAATCTGTCTAAAAATGCCTGTAATATTGAATCTTTGAGTTTTACCAGAATCAGGTATTTTGGTAAGGTTTACAATTACAAAAATTAGGTCATGATGACAGTATTACTGCCACATTCAATATGACAGTTATTTAAACATAACTCCTAAACCACACATGCAAAATGGCTAATAATGCCTGTAGATATGTATCTTTGTGAGTTTTACTAGAAAAAATATATTTTGTAAGTTAGTTTTTTTTACTTAATATGACAGTATAACTGTCATACTAAATCCATCCATTTTCTTCCGCTTATCCGAGGTCCGGTTGCAGGGGCAGCAGCCTAAGCAGAGAAGCCCGGACTTCCCTATCCCCAACCACTTCGTCCAGCTCTTCTCGGGGGATCCCGAGGCGTTCGACAGCCCAGCCGGGAGACATAGTCTTCCCAATGTGTCCTGGGTCTTCCCCGCGGCCTCCTGCCCGTCGGACTTTTTATTTTTATTTTTATTTTATTTTTTTTTTTTATTTATTTATTTTTTTTTTTTTTATTATTTTTTTTTTTTAATTAAATCAACATAGAAAAAAACACACGATACACTTTCAACTAGTGCATCAACCCAGAAAAAAAAAACCTCCCTCCCCTATTCACACTCACACACACCCACCCACTCACACAAAAGGGGTTGTTTCTTTCAGCCAACAATATTCTGGTTTCCACAACATGGACAACACTTCTGCAAGGGACACAACACAGTCCCTGAAGCACACTTGATTGTTTGTGCTGCTGGTCCACTAACATTTTCATTTAATTACTATTTTTTCTTTCCCTTTCCTCCCTTATGTAATTATTTTTATATTGTTTATTTTCCTCTTTATCCAAGAAAATATTTATGTATCCTATCTATAAAAAAATAAAAATAAAATAAATAAATAAAAAAAGAAAGGAAGGACCTTATCTTCACCAGACCTGGCTGTAAATGAAAATTAGCTTTGTTTAAAGGTTTTTTTGTTTTTTTTTTAAACCAGGTCCAGTCCAGATAATGTCCAAGTCGGGTCCAGCAACACACACCTTCATTCATGTACACTGAGAAAACAAACAAACAAACAAACAAACAAAAAAAAAACCAGAAAATTTTGGAACACAACAGATTGCATATAATCTATAAACAAAATTACATTTTAAAAACAAAAACAAAAAAAGTATTTACAGTCCAGCTTATGTTCAGGTCACTAAAAGTTAGGGAATACAACAACAGATAGCATATAATCTATAAATAATTACACTTTCAACATAAGCCTTTGAGGACTTCCCATCTTTTTTTATGTTTTTTGGCATCATTATCGTTTTCAACCATGTAACTTTCTAAAGTTAAAAAATACTGAATAAATGTTTTAAAGAAAGTAATACTAAGTGAATATCTGTTTTTGGCCTTAAAAATATACCTTTTACCGAGTACTATAATTAAATTGATTAAATCATGATTGTCAATGAACTCTCCCAAAATAATAGAAACCACATCAAGCTTCATAAACAAACCAATCCTTAAACACATTTTTTCAACTTCCACCCAAAAAGAAGACACAATATGACAATACCAAAACAAATGCAGGGTGGATTCAGACTCCTGACAACAAAATCGGCAGTCATCTGACTCTGTCATATTCCATAATTTTAACATTTTCCCCGTGGGTAAGAAGTTATAAATAATTTTAATTTGAAAATAACGATTTTGCACATCAATAGTAGTTTTATAGATTAGTTTGAATATGGCATCCCACGGCAACGGGCAGTCAAAAAAGTCCTCCCATTTTCCAAATGTGTTGTATGGGGCAGTCTTCAAAGATTTCTTTATTAAATAAAACTTATATATTTTTCTATTTATTTTAGTTCCTTTTTGCCAACTCAAATTTCTTATTAGAGGTTTACAAACTAATAATTTAGTAGTTCCATAATTAATTATTTGTTTCCATCTTTTCCCAATGACTCCAGTTAGTTGATTAAATGAAAAGCTTGAGCAAGCATCACCATACATAGTTATAAATTCTTCATACTTCATAATCTTACCATTCTCATTTATAATATCATTGACAAAAATGATTCCTCTTTCAAACATATTTTTCCAAAAGAAAGGCTTTCCATCTATTACAATATTAGAGTTCATCCATATTATCTGCTGCAAAATATCGTCTCTTTTTTCTGGCACATAAAATTGAAAACACCACCATGAGTGGATTGTTTCCTTTATGAACCCCGCCATGTTTCCCAGCAGACTCTCTACATAAGAAAAATGGGAGGGGATCACTTGTAAAAAAGGATACAATTTCTTTTGATAAAATACATGTTTTTTGTCCAACAGGACACTTGTGTACCACTCAGTGTTGAAATACATCTTTGGAACAATTGATGCTTTTAAAGACAGACACATAGCTTCAAGGTTGAGAAGTTTCAGGCCCCCATATTCATACTCATTGTACAAAACCTTTCTTTTAATCTTTTCTGGTTTGCCGTCCCAGACAAAATCGAAGACCCTCCGCTCACAAATCTTAAAAAAGTTTTGTGATGGAGCTGGTAATGACAAAAACAAATAAATAAATTGAGGAACAATTAACGAGTTGACAATAGATATTTTACCATACAAGGTTAAGGATTTCCCTTTCCATAATTGCATAATTTTGTCCAGCTTTCTTAGTCGATTATCATAATTTATTGAGCCTAGGTCTTCCAGATTCTCTGGGACAACAACACCAAGTATATTAACTGGACCATCTGTCCACAAAACAGGCACTTTGCATTCCATTCGAAAGGACGTTCCCTTTAGTTTTCCGATCCTTAACATTTTACATTCATCATAATTAAGCTGAAGGCCAGATTGCTGTGAAAATATATCCAAAAGATCAAGAAGGTTCCGCAAACAATGGGGATTGGGGCTGATAAAGAAGCTTGTATCGTCTGCATACATTGTTATTTTACTTTCAATATTATTATTAATGAGCCCGTCAATATTTTCATTTAATCTAACTTTAATCGCCAATATTTCCATAGCAATAATAAATAAGTATGGAGACAAGGGGCACCCTTGTTTTAGACCTCTTAATAGCGGTATTGTCCCAGAGATGTATCCATTGTTAATAATTCTACAGTTAGTTTTATTATATAGCGTCTTGATCCAGTGTAATAAGGAGTTGCCAAAATTGAAAAAAACTAAGCTTTTACAAATAAAATCTACGCTAATTTTGTCAAATGCCTTCTCCAGGTCAGCTACAAAAATTAATCCTCTTTTATTTTCCATATTATAATTTTCTATCATTTCTAATAACTGTCTAATATTGTTTCCTATGTTTCTTCCTTGTAGGAAACCTGATTGATCTTGGTGAATAATATTTGACAAAACAGACTTAAGTCGTGTAGCCAAACATTTTGCCAGTATCTTAGCATCGTAACACTGAAGTGTTATTGGCCTCCAATTTTTTAGATAAACTGGGTCTTTGTACTGACCATTTATTTCCTGTTTCAATAGTAAAGAAATAAGACCTTCTGTTTGAGTATTAGACAAAAAACCTGTTTTATACGAGTAATTAAAACTAGAAAGCAATGGTTTCTTAAGCTCTTCATAAAAAACTTGATAAACCTCAATAGGTATTCCATCTAATCCTGGGGTTTTCCCTGGATGAAAGGATTTAACAGTTTCCACAAGTTCTTCCTCTCTAATGAGGCCTTCACATGAATGGCTTTCTTCTGAATTCAATTTTCTTTCATAATTTTCTGGAAAAAAATGTGTAATTTCTGGAGGAATTACCGGATTAGAAAAAATATTTTTAAAGTAATTTTCCATTTCTTTCAACAATGTAGTGTGTGTGTCCAATACCTTTCCATTTGTTTTAATAAACTTGGAAATGTTCTTTTTAGAACGATTTTTTATTTGGATATTTAAAAAGAATTTTGAACACTTCTCACCTTTTTTCATCCAGATTGCTCTGTTGCAGTCATAACTTTTCAATAATTGTTGTTCAACTAAATCTGCTAACTCCTTTTGTTTGGCTGTAAAGGAATTCAGTTGCTCACTAGTTGGATTATCATTACTATCAATGTTTTTTTGTAAATCCTCAATTTCTTTCTTTAATTCCTGTTCTGCCATTTTAAGTTGTTTTTTTTTCCATGAAGAATACGAAATGGCATATCCCCTAAAACAACATTTGAAGGCTTCCCAGACTATTTGGGGATTTGATGATCCTACATTATTTTTTAAAAAGTCAGTAATAAATTGCTTTGTTTTTTCAATAAATTCTTCATCCTGTAAAAGCATTTGATTAAACTTCCAATATCCGGGCCCACGTGTATTTTCTTCAATTGCAATATTTAATCCTATACAATTATGATCAGAACGTAATTTATCATCGATTGATATTGCAGTCACTTTATTTAGCAATGAAAATGATATCAAAAAATAGTCAATACGACTTGCCTGGTTTTGTCTTCTCCATGTATACCGTACTAACCTAGGATTTTTGAATCTCCAGATATCAATTAAATCAAATGCATCCATAACATTTTGAATTTTTTGTAAAGATTGAGGATGATAATTCATTGAAAAATTCCCTTTTCGGTCCAGAACCGTATCCAAAGCAACATTGAAGTCCCCCACAGCAATAATTTCCCCTTGTTGTTCTTGCAACATGTCACTTATTTCTTCAAAAAAGGAAGGTTCATCAACATTTGGCCCATACAGATTCAAAACACACATCTTTTGACCTTGAATAATCATATTTAATATTAACCAGCGTCCTTGTGGGTCTTTTTCCATAGAGTTAAATTGAAAATTAAAAGCTTTTTTAATCAAAATCATAACACCTTTTGAATTTCTGTGACCATGTGAAAAGAAAATCGGACCATCCCATTCTTTTCTCCATTTTTCTTCATCTAATTTTGTTGAATGAGTTTCTTGAAGACAAAAAATATCTTGTTCTTTTTCATTCAGCCACATAAATATAAGTTTTCTTTTTCTGTTGTCTGCAAGACCATTGCAATTATAACTAATTATTCCAACTTCATTATCATTCCTATAAACCATATGACCTGAGTAAATTCATAATATATTTGATTGATTCTCTTAATACCATACATTTAATAGACATGAAAATCTTGTAACTAAAAACTGCAGCATCACTTGCTATTTCCAAGGAAACCAATGTCCCCTCTACTAAACCCACAAACACACCATTCACACCACAGCACACGAGACAAACAAACACATAACCCCTAAAATATATTATTCGCTGACCGTTTCCCAACATCTAACTACATTGTCCAGTCCCAGAATAAACTATAAAGCACCAAAAACAAAATGTCAATTTATATCCGTCAAGTCGTCGCCATGGTGATGTTGCGATGATGTCATCACTGCGCGACATTGTTATTGTTCCTCACATGTTTCTGTACAGCTCACCGTTAACGTACAGGTTATCCACAACAAGACGAGCTTGTTGTCCTTTCAGCCTAAAGGACTTCATAATTGGAATTAACTTACGTCGTTTCTCCACCACCTCGATCGGATATTGACTGGTCATGAAGAATTTAGTGCCTTTCAGTCTTCTAGAGAGAGCAAGCATTTCGTCTTTGCATTTGGAGTTAGTAAAGTTTACAAGCATAGGTCTTGGTTTAGCATCCTCCTTGCGTCTGCCAATCCTGTGTGCTCGTTCCATCTGGATCCTCTTAACTTTTTCCTCCGGGATGCCGAGTTGCTCCTGCAGAAAGGCTCTGACGAGGTTCTCCGCAATGTCGTAAGTTTCTCCTCCATCTTCGCTAATTCCCATGATTAGCAAACATGCATTATGTCTAAAAATGCCTGTAATATTGTATCCATGTGAGTTTTAGTAGAATCATTTGTTTTCATAAGGTTTGCAATTACAAAATATGGGTATACTGTCACACTCAATCTGACGATTATTTAAACATAAGTCCTAAACCACACATGCAAAATGGCTAATAATGCCTTGAGTTATGTATCTTTGTGAGTTTTACTAGAAAAAATATATTTTGTAATGTTTGCAAAGACCCAATTTAGTTTTTTACTTAATATGACAGTATAACTGTCATACTAAATCCATCCATTTTCTTCCTGCTTTTCCGAGGTCAGGTTGCGGGGGCAGCAGCCTAAGCAGAGAAGCCCAGACTTTCCTCTCCCCAGCCACTTTGTCCAACTCTTCTCGGGGGATCCCGAGGCATTTACAGGCCAGCCAGGAGACATAAATAGATAGATACATAGATAGTACTTTATTGATTCCTTCAGGAGAGTTTCCTCAGGAAAATTTAAATTCCAGCAGTAGTGTACAAAATTGTAAAAAGTGAAAAGTAAATAATGGGGGTATAAATTGAAACAAAATAGAAACATATTACAATAGAATAAAAATAAAAAGCAACAATGAGAATAAAAATATAACAGTAAAATAAGAATATAACAAGAGAAACTAGGCAGTAGTGAACATGTTTTGAAAAAATATTGCACTCTTATTGATTTGCATCCCCTGTCATCCTAGTAGCCCCCCTCCCCCCCAGAGAAGAGTTGTACAGTCTAATGGCGTGTGGGACAAAGGACAGCCGCCTCAGGAAGTACAGCTCTGTCCTTTCCTGTACAAGTGGTCTGTGTTAACAGTCCAGTCCAGCTTATTGTCCACCCACACCCCAAGGTACTTGAATGATAGTCTTCCCAATGTGTCCTGGGTCTTCCCCGTGGCCTCCTGCCGGTCGGCCTTGCCCTAACGAAAATAGCAATAAAAAATGTATTCAAACACAACTCCTAAACCAAACATGTAAAATGTCTAAAAATGCCTGTAAAATTGAATCTATGTTTTACTAGAATCAGTTGTTTTTATAAGGTTTGCAAATACAAAATTAGGTTTTACACATAATGACAGTATAACTGCCACACTCAATATGACAGTTATTTAAACATAACTCCTAAACCACACATGAAAAATGTCTAATAATGCGTGAAGAAATGTATCTTTGTGATTTTTATTAGAAACGTTTTCTTTTGTGAGGTTTGCAAAAACACAAGTTAGTTTTTTTTTACTCAATATGACAGTGTAACTGCCACACTCACTATGACAGTTATTTAAACATAACTCCTAAACTCATACTTGCCAACATTGAGACCTCCGATTTCAGGAGGTGGGGTTGGGGAAGGCATGGTCGGGGGTGGGGTGGGGGCGTGGTTAAGAGGGGAGGAGTATATTTAGAGCTAGAATTCACTAAGTCAAGTATTTCATATATATATATATATATATATATATATATATATATATATATATATATATACACACATATATAAAAAAACTTGACTTTCAGTGAATTCTAGCTATATATATATATATATATATATATATATATATATATATATATATATATATATATATATATATATATATGTATGTGTGGGGAAAAAAATCACAAGACTACTTCATCTCTACAAGCCTGTTTCATGAGGGGTTCCCTCAATCATCAGGAGATATAAGACATATATATATATGTATATATATATATATATATATATATATATATATATATATATATATATATATATATATATATATAAATAAATACTTGAATTTCAGTTTTCATTTATTTACACATATACACACACATAACACTCATCTACTCATTGTTGAGTTAAGGGTTGAATTGTCCATCCTTGTTCTATTCTCTGTCACTATTTTTATAACCATGCTGAACACCCTCTCTGATGATGCATTGCTGTGTGGCACGCACAAAAGTGCTTTCATCAAATGCACGAGAGTCTGGAATTTTCCATCCCTCCCGAGCATGGCCAAAAACCGGTCAATCTTTGCTTCCTGAGGAAGATCTTCACTGCCAAGCACTTGGTATTCCACTACTTCTTCCCGGAGGCTATCCAGGTCCAATCGCAGCTGCGGCTTGGAACTTATAAGCGTGTTTCTTCATCTTACTCGTCGTCGGCGTCGCCATGGCTGTATCTTCCGCGTTCTTCTGCTTCGTCTCCTTGTTGTGTGCGCAGTTGTGCACTGCACTCTCTAAAAGCCCTGGATGTTATTGTCACATATGCATGTACAGCAGATGGCAGTATTGCCCTGTTTAAAGAGTGTCACAACATTGCTGTTTACGGCAGACAAACTGCTTTACGGTAGACGAAAACGTGACTGCTGTTGTTTTGTGTTGTTACCGCGCTGGGAGGACGTGAATGAAACTACCTAACAATAAACCCACATAAGAAACCAAAAACTCGCCCTCGATCATTCTACAGTTATAACGTGATTGGGCAGGCATGCTGTTTATATCGTGGGAAAGCAGACGTGAATACAGGCTGTCCTCACTCAGATCAGCCTGAATTTCGGGAGATTTTCGGGAGAAAATTTGTCCCGGGAGGTTTTCGGGAGAGGCGCTGAATTACGGGAGTCTCCTGGAAAATCAAGGAGGCTTGGCAAGTATGCCTAAACTACACATAAAAAATGGCTAATAATGCCTGAAATAAGGCATTCTTGTGAGTTTTACTCGAAACATATGCTTTTTTAAGGCTTGCAAACACAAAAAGTATTTGTTTTCGTCAATATGACAGTAAAGTTCTTAAAATCCTGAGATAATGCGAAATAAGCAAAAACAATGTATTCCATCATAATTCCTACACCAAATAAGCAAAATATCTAAAAATGCCTGTAATATTGAATGTGTGTGAGTTTTACTAAAATCAGTTGTTTTGGTAAGGTTTACAAATACAAAAATGAGGTTTTACTCTTTATGACAGTTATTTAAACATAACTCCATCCATCCAGCCATCCATTTTCTTCCGCTTATCCGAGGTCGGGTCGCGGGGGCTGCAGCCTAAGCAGGGAAGCCCAGACTTTCCTCTCCCCAGCCACTTCGTCCAGCTCCTCCCGGGGGATCCTGGGGCGTTCCCAGGCCAGCCGGGAGAGATAAGCTTCCCGTTTCCTGGGTCTTCCTGGGCCTCCTACCGGTCGGACGTGCCCGAAACACCTCCCTAGGGAGGCGTTCGGGTGGCATCCTGACCAGATGCCCGAACCACCTCATCTGGCTCCTCTCGAAATGGAGGAGCAATGACTTTACTTTGAGCTCCTCCCGGATGACAGAGCTTCTCACCCTATCTCTAAGGGAGAGCCCCGCCACCCGGTGGAGGAAACTCATTTCGGCCGCTTGTACCCGTGATTTTGTCCTTTCGGCCATGACACAAAACTCATGACCATAGGTGAGGATGGGAACATAGATCGACCGGTAAATCGAGAGCTTTGCCTTCCGGCTCAGCTCCTTCTTCACCAAAACGGATCAATACAGCGTCCGCATTACTGAAGACGCCGCACCGTTCCGCCTGTCGATCTCACGATCCACTCTTCCCTCACTTGTGAACAAGACTCTGAGGTCCTTGAACTCCTCCACTTGGGGCAAGATCTCCTCCCCAACCCGGAGATGGCACTCCACCCTTTTCCGCGCGAGAACCATGGACTCGGACTTGGAGGTGCTGATTCACATCCCAGTCACTTCACACTCGTCTGCGAACCGATCCAGTGAGGGCTGAATATCTTGGCCAGATGAAGCCATCAGGACCACATCATCTGCAAATAGCAGAGACCTAATCCTGCAGACACCAAACCGGATCCCCTCAACGCCCTGACTGCGCCTAGAAATTCTGTCCATAAAGGTTATGAACAGAATCGGTGACAAAGGGCAGCCTTGGCGGAGTCCAACCCTCACTGGAAACAGGTCCGCATTGCCGGACCAAGCTCTGACTCTTGCAAACGGAGCGAACCGCCACAATAAGACAGTCCGTTACCCCATACTCTCTAAGCACTCCCCACAGGACTTCCAGGGGTAAATGGTCGAATGCCTTCTCCAAGTCCATAAAGCACATGTAGACTGGTTGGGCAAACTCACATGCACCCTCAAGGACCCTGCCGAGAGTATAAAGCTGGTCCGCAGTTCCACGACCAGGACGTAAACCACACTGTTCCTCCTGAATCCGAGGTTCGACTATCCGGCGTAGCCTCTTCTCCAGTACACATGAATAGACCTTACCGGGAAGACTGAGGAGTGTGATCTCACGATAGTTGAAACACACCCTCTGGTTCCCCTTCTTAAAGAGAGGAACCACCACCCCGGTCTCCCAATCCAGAAGTACCGCCCCCGATGTCCACGCGATGTTGCAGAGTCTTGTCAACCAAGACAGCCCCACAGCATCCAGAGCCTTAAGGAACTCCGGACGGATCTCATCCACCCCCAGGGCGCTGCCATTGAGGAGCTTTTTAACTACCTTGGCATCCTCAGCCCCAGAAATAGGAGAGCCCACCACAGATTCCCCAGGCACTGCTTCCTCATAGGAAGACATGTTGGTGGGATTAAGGAGGTCTTCGAAGTATTCCCTCCACCGATCAATAACAGCTGCAGTAGAGGTCAGCAGCGCACCATCCTCACCATACACGGTGTTACAGTGCACTGCTGCCCCCCCTTGAGCCGGCGGCTGGTGGTCCAGAATCGCTTCGAAGCCGTCTGGAAGTCGTTTTCCATGGCTTCTCCAAACTCCTCCCATGTCCGAGTTTTTGCCTCTGCGACCGCTGAAGCCGCACTTCGCTTGGCCTGTCGGCTGCCTCTGGAGTCCCATGAGCCAAAAGGACCCAATAGGCTCTTTCTTCAGCTTGACGGCATCCCTCACTGCTGGTGTCCACCAGCGGGTTCTAGGATTACCGCCACGACAGGCACCAAACTCCTTGCGGCCACAGCTCCAATCAGCCGGCTCGACAAGAGAGGCACGGAACATGGTCCACTCAGACTCAATGTCCAGCGCCTCCCTCGTGACATGTTCAAAGTTCTTCCGGAGGCGTTCCCAGCAAACCCTCACAATGCGTTTGGGCCTGCCAGGTCTGTCAGGCATCCTCCCCCACCATCGCAGCCAACTCACCACCAGGTGGTGATCGGTAGAAAGCTCCGCCCCTCTCTTCACCCGAGTGTCCAAAACATGAGACCGCAAATCCGATGACACAACTACAAAATCGATCATGGAACTGCGGCCTGGGGTGTCCTGGTGCCAAGTGCACATATGGACACCCTTATGTTTGAACTTGGTGTTTGTTATTGACAATCTGTGACGAGCACAAAAGTCCAATAACAAAACACCACTCGGGTTCAGATCCGGGCGGCCATTCTTCCCAATCACGCCTCTCCAGGTTTCACTGTTGTTGCCAAGATGAGCGTTGAAGGTCCCCAGTAGAACGAGGGAATCACCCGGTGGAGCACTTTCCAGTACTCCCTCGAGTGAATCCAAAAAGGGTGGGTACTCTGAGCTGTCGTTTGGCGCGTAAGGCCAAACAACAGTCAGGACCCGTCCCCCCACCCGAAGGCGGAGGAAAGCTACCCACTGGTCCACTGGATTGAACTCCAACGTGCAGGCTTTGAGCCGGGGGGCAACAAGAATTGCCACCCGAGCCCGTCGCCTCTCAACGCAAGCATTATAACTCCAAAACAACAAATGCTAATAATGCTTGGAAAAATGTATCTTTGTTAGTTTTACTAGAATAATAATCTTTTGTAAGGTTTGCAGACACAAGTTTTTTTTTTTTTACTCAATATGACAATATAACTGTCATACTAAAAATGAAAGTTGTATAAACATATCTCCAAAACCAAACATGCAATCCATCTAAAGATGCCTGTAATATTGAATCTATGAAAAATAGTTTTTTTACTCAATATGACAGTATAACTGTCATACTAAATCCATCCATTTTCCTCCGCTTATCCGAGGTCGGGTTGCGGGGGCAGCAGCCTAAGCAGAGAAGCCCCAGCCACTTTGTCCAGCTCTTCTCGGGGGATCCCGAGGCGTTCCCAGGACAGCCTGAGACATAGTCTTCCCAATGTGTCCTGGGTCTTCCCCGTGGCCTCCTGCCGATCGGACTTGCCCTAACGAAAAAAGCAATAAAAATGTATTCAAACATGTGAAATGTCTAAAAATGCCTGTAATATTGAATCTATGTGAGTTTTACTAGAATCAGTTGTTTTTGTAAGGTTTGCAAATACAAAAATATGGTTTTACACATAATAACAGTATAACTGCCACATTCAATATGACAGTTATTTAAACATATTTCCTAAACCACACATGAAAAATGTCTAATAATGCCTGGAAAACATTATTTTTGTGAGTTTTACTGGAAAAACATAGTTTGTAATGTTTGTAAAGACACAAGTTAGTTTTACTCAAGATGACAGTATAACTGTCATAATACATATGAAAGTTATATAAACATAATTCCAAAACCAAACATGCATTATGTCTAAAAATACCTGTAAAATTGTATCAATGTGAGTTTTACTAGAATCATTTTTTGCGATGAGATGGCGACTTGTCCGGGGTGTACCCCGCCTTCCGCCCGATTGTAGCTGAGATAGGCTCCAGCGCCCCCTGCCACCCCAAAAGGGAATAAGCGGTAGAAAATGGATGGATGGGCATTTTTTGTTGTCGTTACTAAATCCATCCATTTTCTTCCGCTTAACCGAGGTCGGGTTGCGGGGGCAGCAGCCTAAATAGAGAAGCCCAGACTTCCCTCTCCCCAGCCACTTCTTCCAGCTCTTCTCGGGGGATCCTGAGGCGTTCCCAGGCCAGCCGGGAGACATAATCTTCCCAATGTGTCCTGGGTCTTCCCCGTGGCCTCCTGCCGGTCGGACTTGCCCTAAACACCTCCCTCGGGAGGCGTTCGGGTGGCATCCTGAGCACATGCCCGAACCACCTCATCTGGCTCCTCTCAATGTGGAGGAGCAGCGCTTTACTCTGAGTTCCTCCCGGATGACAGAGCTTCTTATCCTATCTCTAAGGGAGAGACCCGCCACCCGGCGGAGGAAACTCAATTTGGCCGCTTGTACCCGGGATCTTGTCTTTTCGGTCATAACCATGACCATAGGTGCAGGATGAGAATGTAGATCGACCGGTAAATTTAGAGCTTTTAATTCTGGCTCAGCTCTTTCTTCACCACAATGGATCGATATAGCGTCCTCATTACTGAAGACGCCGCACCGATCCGCCTGTGGATCTCATGATCCACTCTTCCCTCACTCGTGAACACGACTCCTAGGTACTTGAACTCCTCCACTTGGGGCCATCTAGTATGTGCCATCGCCTCCTCAACCTGGAAATGGCACCCCACCCTTTACCGGGCGAGAACCATGGACTCGGACTTGGAGGTGCTGATTCTCATCCCAGTCGCTTCATACTCGGCCATCCAATGAGAGCTGGAGATCCTGGCCAGTTGAAGCCATCAGGACCACATCAACTGCAAAAAGCAGAGACCTAATCCTGCAACCACCAAACCTGATCCCCTCAACGCCATGACTGCAATTATGTCCATAAAAGTTAACAACAGAATCGGTGACAAAGGGCAGCCTTGGCGGACCAAGGCTGCCCTACACTGATCATACAGGGAGCGACCCGCCACAATCAGACAGTCCGATACCCCATACTCTTGTCTTTGAGCCGGGGGGACAACAAGAATTGCCACCCCAGCCTCTCATTGCTTGCAACGCCATAGTGGAAGAGAGTCCAGCCCCTCTCGAGAGAACAGGTTCCTGTGCGTCGAAGTGAGTCCAACTATATCTAGCCGGAACTTCTCCACCTCGCACACCAGCTCAGGCTCCTTCCCTCCCAGCGAGGTGACATTTCACGTCAGAAGAGCTAGCTTATGTAGCCGATGATCGGACCGCCAAGTGCCCTGCCTTCGGCTGCCGCTCAGCTCACACTCTATAACCCAGCCCATGAGTGGTGAGCCCATTGGAGGAGGGAACCACATTGCTTCATTGAGCTGAGCCAGCCAACAGGCGCTCGCCATCGTGCCCCACCTCTGGGCCTGGCTCCACAGGGGAGCCACGGTGACCCGCGTCCAGGCAAGGAAAAATCTAGGACCTCGATTTGTGCTTTTCATAAAGGTCTTTGAGCTGCTCTTTGTCTGATCCCTCACCTAGGACCTATTTGTCTTGGGAGAGCCTACGAGGGGGCATAGAAGCCCACAGACAGCATAGCTCCTAGGATCAGTGGGCCCTGCAAACTCCTCTACCACGATAAGGTGGCGGCTCAGAAAGGAGGTTATATAAACATAACTCCAAAACCAAGATTAGGTTGTTTTTTTTCACCATGACAATGTACCCTCATCCATCCATCCATTTTTCTACCGCTTATTCCTTTTGGGGTCGCGGGGGGGGCGCTGGAGCCTATCTCAGCTACAATCAGGCGGAAGGCGGGGTACACCCTGGACAAGTTGCTACCTCATTGCAGGGCCAACACAGATAGACAGACAACATTCACACTCACATTCACACACTAGGGCCAATTTGGTGTTGCCAATCAACCTATCCCCAGGTGCATGTCTTTGGAGGTGGGAGGAAGCCGGAGTACCCGGAGGGAACCCACGCAGTCACGGGGAGAACATGCAAACTCCACACAGAAAGATCCCGAGCCTGGGATTGAACCAAGGACTACTCAGGTCCTTCGTATTGTGAGGCAGACGCACTAACCCCTCTTCCACCGTGCTGACCAATGTACACTCAATATGACAGTAAATTAAACATAACTCCTAAACTACACTTAAAAATTAGCTAATATTGCCTGAAATAATGCATTATTGTGAGTTTTACTCGAAACATATGCTTTTTAAGGCTTGCAAACACAAAAAGTAGTTTTTACTCAATATGACAGTAATGTTCTTAAAATTCTGAGATAATGCGAAAAAAGCAATAAAAATGTATTCCAACATAATTCCTAAACCAACATTGCAAAATGTCTAAAAATGCCTGTAATATTAAATCCATGTGAGTTTTACTAGAATCAGTTGTTTTAGTAAGGTTTGCAAAAACAAAAATTTGGTTTTACTCTTTATGAAAGTAAACTGTCACACTCAATATGACAATTTTTTAATCATAACTCCTAAACTACTCATGCAAAATGGCTAATAATGTTTGAAATAATGGATCCTTGGGAGTTTTCCTCGAAACATATGCTTTCTTAAGGCTTGCAAACACAAAAAGTATTTTTTTACTCAATATGACAGTAATGTTCTTCAATTCTTGAGATAATGTGAAAAAAGCAAAAAAAAATTATTCAATCATAATTTCTAAACCAAACATGCAAAATGTCTAAAAATGCCAGTAATATTATATCCTTGTGAGTTTCACTAGAATCAGTTGTTTTAGTAAGGTTTGCAAAAGCAAAAATTAGGTTTTACTCTTTATGAAAGTAAACTGTCACACTCAATATGACAATTTTTTAATCATAACTCCTAAACCACTCATGCAAAATGGCTAATAATGTTTGAAATAATGGATCCTTGGGAGTTTTCCTTGAAACATATGCTTTCTTAAGGCTTGCAAACACAAAAAGTATTTTTTTACTCAAAATGACAGTAATGTTCCTAAAATCCTGAGATAATGCGAAAAAAGCAATAAAAATGTATTCAATCATAATTTCTAAACTAGACATGCAAAATGTGTAAAAATGCCTGTATTATTGAATCCATGTGAGTTTTACTAGAATCAGTTGTTTTAGTAAAGTTTGAAAAACAAAAATTAGGTTTTTCTCTTTATGAAAGTAAACTGTCACACTGAATATGACAGTTTTTTAATCATAACTCCTAAACTACTCATGCAAAATGGCTAATAATGTTTTTAAAATAATGTATCCTTGGGAGTTTTCCTCGAAACATATGCTTTCTTAAGGCTTGCAAACACAAAAAGTATTTTTTTTACTCAATATGACAGTAATGTTCTTAAAATCCTGAGATAATGCGAAAAAAGCCATAAAAATGTATTTAATCATAATTTCTAAACTAAACATGCAAAATGTGTAAAAATGCCTGTATTATTGAATCCATGTGAGTTTAACTAGAATCAAGTGTTTTAGTAAGGTTTGCAAAAACAAAAATTAGGTTTTACTCTTTACGAAAGTAAACTGTCACACTCAATATGACATTTATTTAATCATAACTCCTAAACTACACATGCAAAATGTCTAATGATGCCTCAAATAATGCATTCTACGGAGTTTTACTCGAAACATATGCTTTTTCAAATCTTGCAAACACAAAAAGTAGTTTTTTACTCAATATGACAGTAATATTCCTAAAATACTGAGATAATGCGAAAAAAGCACTGAAAATATATTCAATCATATTTCCTAAATCAAACATGCAAAATGTGTAAAAATGCCTGTAATATTGAATCCATGTGAGTTTTACTAGATTAGGTTGTTTGAAATTTTTGCAAATACAAAAATTTGGTTTTTTTCACCATGACAATGTACACTCAATATGACAGTAAATTAAACATAACTCCTAAACTACACTTAAAAATGAGCTAATATTGCCTGAAATAATGCAATCTTGTGAGTTTTACTCGAAACATATGCTTTTTTAAGGCTTGCAAACACAAAAAGTAGTTTTTATTCAATATTACAGTAATGTTCTTAAAATTCTGAGATAATGCGAAAAAAGCAATAAAAATGTATTCCAACATAATTTCTAAAACAACAATGCAAAATGTCTAAAAATGCCTGTAATATTAAATCCATGTGAGTTTTAGTAGAATCATTTGTTTTCATAAGGTTTGCAATTACAAAATATGGGTTTTACTCACTATGACAGTATACTGTCACACTCAATCTGACGATTATTTAAACATAACTCCTAAACCACACATGAAAAATGTCTAATAATGCGTGAAGAAATGTATCTTTGTGATTTTTATTAGAAACGTTTTCTTTTGTGAGGTTTGCAAAGACACAAGTTAGTTTTTTTTACTCAATATGACAGTGTAACTGCCACACTCACTATGACAGTTATTTAAACATAACTCCTAAACTCATACTTGCCAACATTGAGACCTCCGATTTCAGGAGGTGGGGGTGGGGAAGGCATGGTCGGGGGTGGGGTGGGGGCGTGGTTAAGAGGGGAGGAGTATATTTAGAGCTATAATTCACTAAGTCAAGTATTTCATATATATATATATATATATATATATATATATATATATATATATATATATATATATATATATATATATATATATATATATACATATATATACACACATATATAAAAAAACTTGACTTTCAGTGAATTCTAGCTATATATATATATATATATATATATATATATATATATATATATATATATATATATATATATATATATATATATATATATATGTATGTGTGGGAAAAAAAATCACAAGACTACTTCATCTCTACAGGCCTGTTTCATGAGGGGTTCCCTCAATCATCAGGAGATATAAGACATATATATATATATATATATATATATATATATATATATATATATATATATATATATATTTATATATATATATATATATATATATATATATATATATATATATATATATATATATATATATATATAAAATAAATACTTGAATTTCAGTTTTCATTTATTTACACATATACACACACATAACACTCATCTACTCATTGTTGAGTTAAGGGTTGAATTGTCCATCCTTGTTCTATTCTCTGTCACTATTTTTATAACCATGCTGAACACCCTCTCTGATGATGCATTGCTGTGTGGCACGCACAAAAGTGCTTTCATCAAATGCACGAGAGTCTGGAATTTTCCATCCCTCCCGAGCATGGCCAAAAACCGGTCAATCTTTGCTTCCTGAGGAAGATCTTCACTGCCAAGCACTTGGTATTCCACTACTTCTATATATATAGATTGGACCTGGATCATGGTTCCATGATCCAGGTCCAATCGCAGCTGCGGCTTGGAACTTATAAGCGTGTTTCTTCATCTTACTCGTCGTCGGCGTCGCCATGGCTGTATCTTCCGCGTTCTTCTGCTTCGTCTCCTTGTTGTGTGCGCAGTTGTTCACTGCACTCTCTAAAAGCCCTGGATGTTATTGTCACATATGCATGTACAGCAGATGGCAGTATTGCCCTGTTTAAAGAGTGTCACAACATTGCTGTTTACGGCAGCAAACTGCTTTACGGTAGACGAAAACGTGACTGCTGTTGTTTTGTGTTGTTACCGCGCTGGGAGGACGTGAATGAAACTACCTACCAATAAACCCACATAAGAAACCAAAAACTCGCCCTCGATCATTCTACAGTTAAAACGTGATTGGGCAGGCATGCTGTTTATTTCGTGGGAAAGCAGACGTGAATACAGGCTGTCCTCACTCAGATCAGCCTGAATTTCGGGAGATTTTCGGGAGAAAATTTGTCCCGGGAGGTTTTCGGGAGAGGCGCTGAATTTCGGGAGTCTCCTGGAAAATCCAGGAGGCTTGGCAAGTATGCCTAAACTACACATAAAAAATGGCTAATAATGCCTGAAATAAGGCATTCTTGTGAGTTTTACTCGAAACATATGCTTTTTTAAGGCTTGCAAACACAAAAAGTATTTGTTTTCCTCAATATGACAGTAAAGTTCTTAAAATCCTGAGATAATGCAAAATAAGCAAAAACAATGTATTCCATCATAATTCCTACACCAAATAAGCAAAATATCTAAAAATGCCTGTAATATTGAATGTGTGTGAGTTTTACTAAAATCAGTTGTTTTGGTAAGGTTTACAAATACAAAAATGAGGTTTTACTCTTTATGACAGTTATTTAAACATAACTCCATCCATCCAGCCATCCATTTTCTTCCGCTTATCCGAGGTCGGGTCGCGGGGGCTGCAGCCTAAGCAGGGAACCCCAGACTTTCCTCTCCCCAGCCACTTCGTCCAGCTCCTCTCGGGGGATCCTGGGGCGTTCCCAGGCCAGCCGGGAGAGATAAGCTTCCCGTTTCCTGGGTCTTCCTGGGCCTCCTACCGGTCGGACGTGCCCGAAACACCTCCCTAGGGAGGCGTTCGGGTGGCATCCTGACCAGATGCCCGAACCACCTCATCTGGCTCCTCTCGAAATGGAGGAGCAATGGCTTTACTTTGAGCTCCTCCCGGAAGACAGAGCTTCTCACCCTATCTCTAAGGGAGAGCCCCGCCACCTGGCGGAGGAAACTCATTTCGGCCGCTTGTATCCGTGATTTTGTCCTTTCGGCCATGACACAAAACTCATGACCATAGGTGAGGATGGGAACATAGATCGACCGGTAAATCGAGAGCTTTGCCTTCCGGCTCAGCTCCTTCTTCACCACAACGAATCAATACAGCATCCGCATTACTGAAGACGCCGCACCGTTCCGCCTGTCGATCTCACGATCCACTCTTCCCTCACTCGTGAACAAGACTCTGAGGTGCTTGACCTCCTCCACTTGGGGCAAGATCTCCTCCCCAACCCGGAGATGGCACTCCACCCTTTTCCGGGCGAGAACCATGGACTCGGATTTGGAGGTGCTGATTCACATCCCAGTCACTTCACACTCGTCTGCGAACCGATCCAGTGAGGGCTGAAGATCTTGGCCAGATGAAGCCATCAGGACCACATCATCTGCAAATAGCAGAGACCTAATCCTGCAGACACCAAACCGGATCCCCTCAACGCCCTGACTGCGCCTAGAAATTCTGTCCATAAAGGTTATGAACAGAATCGGTGACAAAGGGCAGCCTTGGCGGAGTCCAACCCTCACTGGAAACGGGTCCGCATTGCCGGACCAAGCTCTGACTCTTGCAAAGGGAGCGAACCGCCACAATAAGACAGTCCGTTACCCCATACTCTCTAAGCACTCCCCACAGGACTTCCAGGGGTAAATGGTCGAATGCCTTCTCCAAGTCCATAAAGCACATGTAGACTGGTTGGGCAAACTCACATGCACCCTCAAGGACTCTGCTGAGAGTATAAAGCTGGTCCGCAGTTCCACGACCAGGACGTAAACCACACTGTTCCTACTGAATCCGAGGTTCGACTATCCGGCGTAGCCTCTTCTCCAGTACACATGAATAGACCTTACCGGGAAGACTGAGGAGTGTGATCTCACGATAGTTGAAACACACCCTCTGGTTCCCCTTCTTAAAGAGAGGAACCACCACCCCGGTCTCCCAATCTAGAAGTACCGCCCCCGATGTCCACGCGATGTTGCAGAGTCTTGTCAACCAAGACAGCCCCACAGCATCCAGAGCCTTAAGGAACTCCGGACGGATCTCATCCACCCCCAGGGCATTGCCATTGAGGAGCTTTTTAACTACCTTGGCATCCTCAGCCCCAGAAATAGGAGAGCCCACCACAGATTCCCCAGGCACTGCTTCCTCATAGGAAGGCATGTTGGTGGGATTAAGGAGGTCTTCAAAGTATTCCCTCCACCGATCAATAACAGCTGCAGTAGAGGTCAGCAGCGCACCATCCTCACCATACACGGTGTTACAGTGCACTGCTGCCCCCCCTTGAGCCGGCGGATGGTGGTCCAGAATCGCTTCGAAGCCGTCTGGAAGTCGTTTTCCATGGCTTCTCCAAACTCCTCCCATGTCCGAGTTTTTGCCTCTGCGACCGCTGAAGCCGCTTTTCGCTTGGCCTGTCGGCTGCCTCTGGAGTCCCATGAGCCAAAAGGACCCGATAGGCTCTTTCTTCAGCTTGACGGCATCCCTCACTGCTGGTGTCCACCAGCGGGTTCTAAGATTACCGCCACGACAAGCACCAAACTCCTTGCGGCCACAGCTCCAATCAGCCGGCTCGACAAGAGAGGCACGGAACATGGTCCACACAGACTCAATGTCCAGCGCCTCCCTCGTGACATGTTCAAAGTTCTTCCGGAGGCGTTCCCAGCAAACCCTCACAATGCCAGGTCTGTCAGGCATCCTCCCCCACCATCGCAGCCAACTCACCACCAGGTGGTGATCGGTAGAAAGCTCCGCCCCTCTTTTCACCCGAGTGTCCAAAACATGAGACCGCAAATCCGATGACACAACTACAAAATCGATCATGGAACTGCGGCCTGGGGTGTCCTGGTGCCAAGTGCACATATGGACACCCTTATGTTTGAACTTGGTGTTTGTTATTGACAATCTGTGACGAGCACAAAAGTCCAATAACAAAACACCACTCGGGTTCAGATCCGGGTGGCCATTCTTCCCAATCACGCCTCTCCAGGTTTCACTGTTGTTGCCAAGATGAGCGTTGAAGGCCCCCAGTAGAACGAGGGAATCACCCGGTGGAGCACTTTCCAGTACTCCCTCGAGTGAATCCAAAAAGGGTGGGTACTCTGAGCTGCCGTTTGGCGCGTAAGGCCAAACAACAGTCAGGACCCGTCCCCCCACCCGAAGGCGGAGGAAAGCTACCCACTGGTCCACTGGGTTGAACTCCAACGTGCAGGCTTTGAGCCGGGGGGCAACAAGAATTGCCACCCTGGCACGTCGCCTCTCAACGCAAGCATTATAACTCCAAAACAACAAATGCTAATAATGCTTGGAAAAATGTATCTTTGTTAGTTTTACTAGAATAATAATCTTTTGTAAGGTTTGCAGACACAAGTTGTTTTTTTTTTACTCAATATGAAAGTTGTATAAACATATCTCCAAAACCAAACATGCAATCCATCTAAAGATGCCTGTAATATTGAATCTATGAAAAATAGTTTTTTTTACTCAATATGACAGTATAACTGTCATACTAAATCCATCCATTTTCTTCCGCTTATCCGAGGTCGGGTTGCGGGGGCAGCAGCCTAAGCAGAGATGCCCCAGCCACTTTGTCCAGCTCTTCTCGGGGGATCCCAAGGCATTCCCAGGCCAGCCTGAGACATAGTCTTCCCAATGTGTCCTGGGTCTTCCCCGTGGCCTCCTGCCGATCGGACTTGCCCTAACGAAAAAAGCAATAAAAATGTATTCAAACATGTGAAATGTCTAAAAATGCCTGTAATATTGAATATATGTGAGTTTTACTAGAATCAGTTGTGTTTGAAAGGTTTGCAATTAGAAAAATTAGTTTTTTTTCACCATGACAATGTACACTCAATATGACAGTAAATTAAACATAATTCCTAAACTACACATAAAAATGAGCTAATATTGCCTGAACTAATGCATTATTGTGAGTTTTACTCGAAACATATGCTTTTTTAAGGCTTGCAAACACACAAAAGTAGTTTTTATTCAATATTACAGTAATGTTCTTAAAATTCTGAGATAATGCGAAAAAAGCAATAAAAAGTTATTCCAACATAATTCCTAAACCAACAATGCAAAATGTCTAAAAATGCCTGTAATATTAAATCCATGTGAGTTTTACTAGAATCAGTTGTTTTAGTAAGGTTTGCAAAAACAAAAATTAGGTTTTACTCTTTATGAAAGTAAACTGTCACAATCAATATGACAGTTTTTTTAATCATAACTCCTAAACTACTAATGTAAAATGGCTAATAATGTTTGAAATAATGGATCCTTGGGAGTTTTCCTCGAAACATGTGCTTTTTTTAAGGCTTGCAAACACAAAAAGTATATTTTTACTCAATATGACAGTAATGTTCTTAAAATCCTGAGATAATGCGAAAAAAAGCAATGAAAATATATTCAATCATATTTCCTAAATCAAACATGCAAAATGTGTTAAAAATGCCTGTAATATTGAATCCATGTGAGTTTTACTAGATTAGGTTGTGTTTGAAATTTTTGCAAATACAAAAATTAGGTTTTTTTCACCATGACAATGTACACTCAATATGACAGTAAATTAAACATAACTCCTAAACTACACTTAAAAATGAGCTAATATTGCCTGAAATAATGCATTCTTGTGAGTTTTACTCGAAACATATGCTTTTTTAAGGCTTGCAAACACAAAAAGTAGTTTTTATTCAATATGACAGTAATGTTCTTAAAATTCTGAGATAATGCGAAAAAAGCAATAAAAATGTATTCCAACATAATTCCTAAACCAACAATGCAAAATGTCCAAAAATGCCTGTAATATTAAATCAATGTGAGTTTTACTAGAATCAGTTGTTTTAGTAAGGTTTGCAAAAACAAAAATTAGGTTTTACTGTTTATGAAAGTAAACTGTCACAATCAATATGACAGTTTTGTAATCATAACTCCTAACTACACATGCAAAATGGCTAATGATGCCTCAAATAATGCATTGTACGGAGTTTTACTCTGAACATATGCTTTTTTAAATCTTGCAAACACAAAAAGTAGTTTTTTACTCAATATGACAGTTATATCCCTAAAATCCTGAGATAATGCGAAAAAAGCAATAAAAATGTATTCAATCATAATTTCTAAACTAAACATGCAACATTTGTAAAAATGCCTGTAATATTGAATCCATGTGAGTTTTCCTAGAATCGGTTGTGTTTGAAATTTTTGCAAATAAAAAAAAAAGGTTTTTTTCAACATGAGAAGTACCCTCAATATGACAGTAAATAAACATAACTCCTAAACTACACATAAAAATGAGCTAATATTGCCTGAACTAATGCATTATTGTGAGTTTTACTCGAAACATATGCTTTTTTAAGGCTTGCAAACACAAAAAGTAGTTTTTTTACTCAATATGACAGTAATGTTCTTAAAATCCTGAGATAATGCGAAAAAAGCAATAAAAAGTATTCCAACATAATTCCTAAACCAACAATGCAAAATGTCTAAAAATGCCTGTAATATTAAATCCATGTAAGTTTTAATAGAATCAGTTGTTTTTATAAGGTTTGCAAATACAAAAATTAAGTTTTACTCACTATGACAGTATACTGTCACACTCAATATGACAGTTATTTAAAAATAACTCCTAACTACACATGCAAAATGGCTAATGATGCCTCAAATAATGCATTCTACAGAGTTTTACTCGAAACATATGCTTTTTCAAATCTTGCAAACACAAAAAGTAGTTTTTTACTCAATATGACAGTAATATTCCTAAAATCCTGAGATAATGCGAAAAAAGCAATGAAAATATATTCAATCATATTTCCTAAATCAAACATGCAAAATGTGTAAAAATGCCTGTAATGTTGAATCCATGTGAGTTTTACTAGAATCGGATGTGTTTGACATTTTTGCAAATGAAAAAAATTAGGTTTTTTTCACCATGACAATGTACACTCAATATGACAGTAAATAAACATAACTCCTAAACTACACATAAAACGAGATAATATTGCCTGAAATAATGCATTATTGTGAGTTTTACTCGAAACATATTTAAGGCTTGCAAACACAAAAAGTAGTTTTTTACTCAATATGACAGTAATATTCCTAAAATCCTGAGATAATGTGAAAAAAGCAATAAAAATGTATTCAATCATAATTTCTAAACTAAACAGGCAAAATGTCTAAAAATAACTGTAATATTGAATTCATGTGAGTTTTACTAGAATCCGTTGTTTTTGTAAGGTTTGCAAATACAAAAATTAGGTTTTACTCTATATGAGAGTATACCGTTACATTTAATATGACAGTTATTTAAACATAACTCTATCTTTGTGAGTTTTACTAGAAAAAATATATTTTGAATGTTTACAAAAACAAAAGTTAGTTTTTTTTTTTACTCA
The DNA here is from genome assembly GCF_033978685.3 of Nerophis lumbriciformis. Lineage (NCBI taxonomy): Eukaryota > Metazoa > Chordata > Actinopteri > Syngnathiformes > Syngnathidae > Nerophis > Nerophis lumbriciformis. The sequence goes on from NC_084559.2 coordinate 38,668,337, forward strand.
ATATGATAGTAAAACTGTCATACTAAATCCATCCATTTTCTTTCGCTTATCCGAGGTCGTGTTGCGGGGGCTGCAGCCTAAGCAGAGAAGCCCAGCTCCCAGGCCAGCCAGCTGATATAATCTTCCCAATGTGTCCTGTGTCTTCCCCGTGGCTTCCTGCCGTTTGGACTTGCCTTAACGAAAAAAGCAATACTAATGTATTCAAACACAACTCCTAAACAAAACATGTAAAATGTCTAAAATGCCTTTAATATTGAATGTGAGTTTTACAAGAAACAGTTGTTTTTGTAAGGTTTGCAAATACAAAAATTAGGTTTTACACTTAACTTTATAACTCAATATGTGTGGCAGTTATACTACCACACTCAAAATGACAGTTATTTAAACATAACTCCTAAATTACACATGACCATTTTCTAATAATGCATGAATCTTTGTGAGTTTTACTAGTAACATTTTCTTTTGTAAGGTTTGCAAAGACACGAGTTAGTTTCTTTTTTACTCACTTTGACAGTATACTGTCACACTCAATTTCAGTTATTTAAACATAACTCCTAAACCACACATACAAAATGGTTAATAATGCCTGTAGAAATGTATCTTTGTGAGTTTTACTGGGAAACAATATTTTGTAAGGTTTGTAAAGACACAAGTTAGTTTTTTTTTACTCAATATAATAGTATAACTGTCATACTATATATGAAAGTTATATAAACATAACTTCAAAACTACACATGAACATTTTCTAATAATGCATGAAGAAATGTATCTTTGTGAGTTTTACTAAAATGTTCTATTGTAAGGTTTGCAAAGACACAAGTTAGTTTTTTTACTCAATATGATAGTATCACTGTCATACTAAATAAGAAAGTTGTATAAACATAATTTCAAAACTACACATGCAATCCGTCTAAAAATGCCTTTAATATTGAATCTATGTGAGTTTCACCAGAATCAGGTATTTTGGTAAGGTTTACAATTACAAAAATTAGGTTTTACTCATAATGACAGTATAACTGCCACATTCAATATGGCAGTTATTTAAACATAACCCCTAAACCACATGCAAAATGGCTTATAATGCCTGGAGATGTATCTTTGTGAGTTTTACTAGAAAACATATAATTTGTAAGGTTTTTAAAGACACAAGTTAGTTTTTTTTACTCAATATAATAGTATAACTGTCATACTAAATGTATCCATTTTCTTCTGCTTATCCGAGGTCGGGTTGCGGGGGCAGCAGCCTAAGCAGAGAAGCCCAGACTTCCCTCTCCCCAGCCAATTCGTCCAGCTCTTCTCGGGAGATCCCGAAGCGTTCCCAGGCCAGCCGGCTGACATAGTCTTCCCAATGTGTCCTGGGGCTTCCCCGTGGCCTCCTGCCGGTCGGACTTGCCCTAACGAAAAAAGCAATTAAAATGTATTCAAACACAACTCCTAAACCAAACATGTGAAATGTCTAAAATGCCTGCAATATTGAATCTATGTGAGTTTTACTAGAATCAGTTGTTTTGTAAGGTTTGCAAATACAAAAATTAGGTTTAACACTTAATGACAGTATAACTGCCACGCTCAATTTGACAGTTATTAAAACATAACTCCTAAACTACACATGAACATTTTCTAATAATGCATGAAGAAATGTATCTTTTGTGAGTTTTACTAGTAACATTTTCTTTTGTAAGCATTGCAAAGACACAAGTTAGTTTGCTTTCTCACTATGACTTTACTGTCACACTCAATATGACAGTTATTTAAACATAAATCCTAAACCGCACATGTAAAATGGCTAATAATGCCTGTAGAAATGTATCTTTGAGTTTTACTGGGAAAAATATTTTGTAAGGTTTGTAAAGACACAAGTTAGTTGTTTTTTTTTTTACTCAATATGACAGTATTACTGTAATACTAAATATGAAAGTTATATAAACACAACTCCAAAACCAAACATGCATTATGTCTAAAAATGACTGTGATATTGTATCTGTGAGTTTTACTAGAATCAATTGTTTTTGTAAGGTTTGCAAATACAAAATTTAGGTTTTACTCACTATGACCTTTATTTAAACATAAATCCTAAACAACAAATGCAAATAGCTAATAATGCTTGGAGAACTGTATCTTTGTTATAGAGAGCCTGCTGACCAACAGCATCTCTGTCTGGACTGGAGCCTGCAGTGCCTCAGACTGGAAGTCTCTCCAGAGAGTGGTGAGGACGGCGGAAAAGATCTTCAGGAACCCTCTTCCTCCTATCCAGGAGATCGCAAAAAGCGCTGCCTGACCAGGGCTCAGAAAATTTGCAAAGACTCCTCCCACCCCCACCAAGGACTGTTTTCACTGCTGGACTCTAGAAAGAGGTTCCGCAGCCTCCGAAGCAGAACCTCCAGCTTCTTCCCTCAGGCCGTAAGACTCTTGAACGCATTATAATTAAATTATCCCCTCAACTCCCCTCAAAATGGATTAACTCGCTGGAATAAAAAAAACCCCAATACAACATACACCCATAAACGTGGGCGCATGTGGAAAAAGTGCAATATATTTATCTGCACAGTAATCTTTTTATTTATTTATATATATTTAAGTATATTTATTTATTTTATATATATATTTATTTATTATTTATATTTATTTATATATGCACCTTATTGCTTTTTTATCCTGCACTACCATGAGTTTATGTAACGAAATTGTGTTATCTGTGCTGTAAAGTTCAAATTTGAATGACAATAAAAAGAAAGTCTAAGTCTTTACCAGAATAATGATCTTTTGTAAGGTTTGCAAAGACGCAAGTTAGTTGTTTTTTTTCTCAATATGACAGTATAACTGTCATACTAAATATGAAAGTTGTAAAAACATAACTCCAAAACCAAACAAGCAATCCGTCTAAAAATGCATGTAATATTGAATCTATGTGAGTTTTACCAGAATCAGGTATTTTGGTAAGGTTTACAATTACAAAAATGTGGTTTTACTCATGATAGTATACCTGCCACATTCAATTTGACATTTATTTAAACATAACTCCTAAACCACACATGCACAGTGGCTAATAATACCTGGGGAAATGTCTCTTTGTGAGTTTTACTAGAAAAAATATAGTGTGTAAGGTTTGTAAAGACACAAGTTGTTGTTTTTTACTCAATATAACAGTATAGCTGTCTTACTAGATATAAATAAATAAATAAATGGGTTGTACTTGTATAGCGCTTTTCTACCTTCAAGGTACTCAAAGCGCTTTGACACTACTTCCACATTTACCCATTCACACACACATTCACACACTGATGGAGGGAGCTGCCATGCAAGGCGCTAACCAGCACCCATCAGGAGCAAGGGTGAAGTGTCTTGCTCAGGGCACAACGGACTCCAAAACCAAACATGCAATCCGTCTAAAAATGCATGTAATATTGAATCTATGTGAGTTTTACCAGAATCGGGTATTTTGGTAAGGTTTACAATTACAAAAATTAGGTTTCACTCACAATGTGTCCTGGGTCTTCCCCGCGGCCTCCTGCCCGTCGGACTTGCCCTAATGAAAAAAGCAATAAACATGTATTCAAACACAACTCTAAACCAATAATGTAAAATGTCTAAAAATGCCTGTAAAATTGAATCTATGTGAGTTTTACCAGAATCAGGTATTGTGGTATGGTTATCATTTACAAAAATTAGGTTTTACTCATAATAACAGTATAACTGCCACATTCAATTTGACATTTATTTATAAATGATAAATGATAAATGGGTTGTACTTGTATAGCGCTTTTCTACCTTCAAGGTACTCAAAGCGCTTTGACACTACTTGACCACATTTATCCATTCACACACACATTCACACACTGATGGAGGGAGCTGCCATGCAAGGCGCTAACCAGCACCCATCAGGAGCAAGGGTGAAGTGTCTTGCTCAGGACACAACGGACATGACGAGGTTGGTACTAGGTGGGGATTGAACCAGGGACCCTCGGGTCGCGCACGGCCATTTTACCACTGCGCCACGCCGTCCCTATTTAAACATAACTCCTAAACCACATGTGCACAATGGCTAATAATGCCTGGAGAAATGTCTCTTTGTGAGTTTTACTGGAAAAAAAAATATTTTTTAAGGTTTGTACAGATACAAGTTAGTTTTTTTTATTCAATATGACAGTATTACTGTCATACAAAATATGAAAGTTATATAAACATTACTCCAAAACCAAACATGCATTATGTCTAAAAATGCCTGTAATATTGTATCCATGTGAGTTTTAGTAAAATCATTTGTTTTCATAAGGTTTGCAATTACAAAATATGGGTTTTATTCATTATGACAGTATACTGTCACACTCAATCTGACGATTATTTAAACATAAGTCCTAAACCACACATGCAAAATGGCTAATAATGCCTTGAGTTATGTATCTTTGTGAGTTTTACTAGAAAAAATATATTTTGTAATGTTTGCAAAGACCCAATTTAGTTTTTTACTTAATATGACAGTATTACTGTCATACTAAATCCATCCATTTTCTTCCTGCTTATCCGAGGTCAGGTTGCGGGGGCAGCAGCCTAAGCAGAGAAGCCCAGACTTTCCTCTCCCCAGCCACTTTGTCCAGCTCTTCTCGGGGGATCCCGAGGCATTTACAGGCCAGCCAGGAGACATAAATAGATAGATACATAGATTGTACTTTATTGATTCCTTCAGGAGAGTTCCCTCAGGAAAATTTAAATTCCAGCAGTAGTGTACAAAATTGTAAAAAGTGAAAAGTAAATAATGGGGGTATAAATTGAAACAAAATAGAAACATATTACAATAGAATAAAAATAAAAAGCAACAATGAGAATAAAAATATAACAGTAAAATAAGAATATAACAAGAGAAACTAGGCAGTAGTGACCATGTTTTGAAAAAATATTGCACTCTTATTGATTTGCATCCCCTGTCATCCTAGTAGCCCCCCTCCCCCCAGAGAAGAGTTGTACAGTCTAATGGCGTGTGGGACAAAGGACAGCCGCCTCAGGAAGTACAGCTCTGTCCTTTCCTGTACAAGTGGTCTGTGTTAACAGTCCTGCAGTCCAGCTTATTGTCCACCCACACCCCAAGGTACTTGAATGATAGTCTTCCCAATGTGTCCTGGGTCTTCCCCGTGGCCTCCTGCCGGTCGGCCTTGCCCTAACGAAAATAGCAATAAAAAATGTATTCTAACACAACTCCTAAACCAAACATGTAAAATGTCTAAAAATGCCTGTAAAATTGAATCTATGTTTTACTAGAATCAGTTTATAAGGTTGGCTAATACAAAATTAGGTTTTACACATAATGACAGTATAACTGCCACACTCAATATGACAGTTATTTAAACATAACTCCTAAACCACACATGAAAAATGTCTAATAATGCGTGAAGAAATGTATCTTTGTGATTTTTATTAGAAACGTTTTCTTTTGTGAGGTTTGCAAAGACAAAAGTTTTTTTTTTTTACTCAATATGACAGTGTAACTGCCACACTCACTATGACAGTTATTTAAACATAACTCCTAAACTCATACTTGCCAACATTGAGACCTCCGATTTCAGGAGGTGGGGGTGGGGAAGGCATGGTCGGGGGTGGGGTGGGGGCGTGGTTAAGAGGGGAGGAGTATATTTAGAGCTAAAATTCACTAAGTCAAGTATTTTCATATATATATATATATATATATATATATACACACATATATAAAAAAAATCTTGACTTTCAGTGAATTCTAGCTATATATATATATATATATATATATATGTATGTGTGGGGAAAAAAATCACAAGACTACTTCATCTCGACAGGCCTGTTTCATGAGGGGTTACCTCAATCATCAGGAGATATAAGACATATATATATATATATATATATATATATATATATATATATATATATATATAAATAAAATAAATACTTGAATTTCAGTTTTCATTTATTTACACATATACACACACATAACACTCATCTACTCATTGTTGAGTTAAGGGTTGAATTGTCCATCCTTGTTCTATTCTCTGTCACTATTTTTATAACCATGCTGAACACCCTCTCTGATGATGCATTGCTGTGTGGCACGCACAAAAGTGCTTTCATCAAATGCACGAGAGTCTGGAATTTTCCATCCCTCCCGAGCATGGCCAAAAACCGGTCAATCTTTGCTTCCTGAGGAAGATCTTCACTGCCAAGCACTTGGTATTCCACTATTTCTTCCCGGAGGCTATCCAGGTCCAATCGCAGCTGCAGCTTGGAACTTATAAGCGTGTTTCTTCATCTAACTCGTCGTCGGTGTCGCCATGGCTGTATCTTCCGCGTTCTTCTGCTTTGTCTCCTTGTTGTGTGCGCAGTTGTGCACTGCACTCTCTAAAAGCCCTGGATGTTATTGTCACATATGCATGTACAGTAGATGGCAGTATTGCCCTGTTTAAAGAGTGTCACAACATTGCTGTTTACGGCAGACAAACTGCTTTACGGTAGACGAAAACGTGACTGCTGTTGTTTTGTGTTGTTACCGCGCTGGGAGGACGTGAATGAAACTACCTAACAATAAACCCACATAAGAAACCAAGAACTCGCCCTCGATCATTCTACAGTTATAACGTGATTGGTCAGGCATGCTGTTTATATCGTGGGAAAGCAGACCTGAATACAGGCTGTCCTCACTCAGATCAGCCTGAATTTCAGGAGATTTTCGGGAGAAAATTTGTCCCGGGAGGTTTTCGGGAGAGGCGCTGAATTTCGGGAGTCTCCTGGAAAATCCAGGAGGCTTGGCAAGTATGCCTAAACTACACATAAAAAATGGCTAATAATGCCTGAAATAAGGCATTCTTGTGAGTTTTACTCGAAACATATGCTTTTTTAAGGCTTGCAAACACAAAATGTATTTGTTTTCCTCAATATGACAGTAAAGTTCTTAAAATCCTGAGATAATGCGAAATAAGCAAAAACAATGTATTCCATCATAATTCCTACACCAAATAAGCAAAATATCTAAAAATGCCTGTAATATTGAATCTGTGTGAGTTTTACTAAAATCAGTTGTTTTGGTAAGGTTTACAAATACAAAAATGAGGTTTTACTCTTTATGACAGTTATTTAAACATAACTCCATCCATCCAGCCATCCATTTTCTTCCGCTTATCCGAGGTCGGGTCGCGGGGGCTGCAGCCTAAGCAGGGAAGCCCAGACTTTCCTCTCCCCAGCCACTTCGTCCAGCTCCTCCCGGGGGATCCTGGGGCGTTCCCAGGCCAGCCGGGAGAGATAAGCTTCCCCGTTTCCTGGGTCTTCCTGGGCCTCCTACCGGTCGGACGTGCCCGAAACACCTCCCTAGGGAGGCGTTCGGGTGGCATCCTGACCAGATGCCCGAACCACCTCATCTGGCTCCTCTCGAAATGGAGGAGCAATGGCTTTACTTTGAGCTCCTCCCAGATGACAGAGCTTCTCACCCTATCTCTAAGGGAGAGCCCTGCCATCCGGCGGAGGAAACTCATTTCGGCCGCTTGTACCCGTGATTTTGTCCTTAGGTGAGGATGGGAACGTAGATCGACCGGTAAATCGAGAGCTTTGCCTTCCGGCTCAGCTCCTTCTTCACCACAACGGATCAATACAGCGTCCGCATTACTGAAGACGCCGCACCGTTCCGCCTGTCGATCTCACGATCCACTCTTCCCTCACTCGTGAACAAGACTCTGAGGTCCTTGAACTCCTCCACTTGGGGCAAGATCTCCTCCCCAACCCGGAGATGGCACTCCACCCTTTTCCGGGCGAGAACCATGGACTCGAACTTGGAGGTGCTGATTCACATCCCAGTCACTTCACACTCGTCTGCGAACCGATCCAGTGAGGGCTGAAGATCTTGGCCAGATGAAGCCATCAGGACCACATCATCTGCAAATAGCAGAGACCTAATCCTGCAGACACCAAACCGGATCCTCTCAACGCCCTGACTGCGCCTAGAAATTCTGTCCATAAAGGTTATGAACAGAATCGTAGACAAAGGGCAGCCTTGGCGGAGTCCAACCCTCACTGGAAACGGGTCCGACTTACTGCCGGCAATGCGGACCAAGCTCTGACTCTTGCAAAGGGAGCGAACCGCCACAATAAGACAGTCCGTTACCCCATACTCTCTAAGCACTCCCCACAGGACTTCCAGGGGTAAATGGTCGAATGCCTTCTCCAAGTCCATAAAGCACAAACTCCCATGCACCCTCAAGGACCCTGCCGAGAGTATAAAGCTGGTCCGCAGTTCCACGACCAGGACGTAAACCACACTGTTCCTCCTGAATCCGAGGTTCGACTATCCGGCGTAGCCTCTTCTCCAGTACACATGAATAGACCTTACCGGGAAGACTGAGGAGTGTGATCTCACGATAGTTGAAACACACCCTCTGGTTCCCCTTCTTTAAGAGAGGAACCACCACCCCGGTCTCCCAATCCAGAAGTACCGCCCCCGATGTCCACGCGATGTTGCAGAGTCTTGTCAACCAAGACAGCCCCACAGCATCCAGAGCCTTAAGGAACTCTGGACGGATCTCATCCACCCCCAGGGCGTTACCATTGAGGAGCTTTTTAACTACCTTGGCATCCTCAGCCCCAGAAATAGGAGAGCCCACCACAGATTCCCCAGGCACTGCTTCCTCATAGGAAGACATGTTGGTGGGATTAAGGAGGTCTTCGAAGTATTCCCTCCACCGATCAATAACAGCTGCAGTAGAGGTCAGCAGCGCACCATCCTCACCATACCGGTGTTACAGTGCACTGCTCCCCCCCTTGAGCCGGCGGATGGTGGTCCAGAATCGCTTCGAAGCCGTCTGGAAGTCGTTTTCCTTGGCTTCTCCAAACTCCTCCCATGTCCGAGTTTTTGCCTCTGCGACCGCTGAAGTCGCACTTCGCTTGGCCTGTCGGCTGCCTCTGGAGTCCCATGAGCCAAAAGGACCCGATAGGCTCTTTCTTCAGCTTGACGGCATCCCTCACTGCTGGTGTCCACCAGCGGGTTCTAGGATTACCGCCACGACAGGCACCAAACTCCTTGCGGCCACAGCTCCAATCAGCCGGCTCGACAAGAGAGGCACGGAACATGGTCCACTCAGACTCAATGTCCAGCGCCTCCCTCGTGACATGTTCAAAGTTCATCCGGAGGCGTTCCCAGCAAACCCTCACAATGCGTTTGGGCCTGCCAGGTCTGTCAGGCATCCTCCCCCACCATCGCAGCCAACTCACCACCAGGTGGTGATCGGTAGAAAGCTCCGCCCCTCTCTTCACCCGAGTGTCCAAAACATGAGACCGCAAATCCGATGACACAACTACAAAATCGATCATGGAACTGCGGCCTGGGGTGTCCTGGTGCCAAGTGCACATATGGACACCCTTATGTTTGAACTTGGTGTTTGTTATTGACAATCTGTGACGAGCAGAAAAGTCCAATAACAAAACACCACTCGGGTTCAGATCCGGGCGGCCATTCTTCCCAATCACGCCTCTCCAGGTTTCACTGTTGTTGCCAAGATGAGCGTTGAAGGCCCCCAGTAGAACGAGGGAATCACCCGGTGGAGCACTTTCCAGTACTCCCTCGAGTGAATCCAAAAAGGGTGAGTACTCTGAGCTGCCGTTTGGCGCGTAAGGCCAAACAACAGTCAGGACCCGTCCCCCCACCCGAAGGCGGAGGAAAGCTACCCACTGGTCCACTGGATTGAACTCCAACGTGCAGGCTTTGAGCCGGGGGGCAACAAGAATTGCCACCCGAGCCCGTCGCCTCTCAACGCAAGCATTATAACTCCAAAACAACAAATGCTAATAATGCTTGGAAAAATGTATCTTTGTTAGTTTTACTAGAATAATAATCTTTTGTAAGGTTTGCAGACACAAGTTTTTTTTTTTTTACTCAATATGACAGTATAACTGTCATACTAAATATGAAAGTTGTATAAACATATCTCCAAAACCAAACATGCAATCCATCTAAAGATGCCTGTAATATTGAATCTATGAAAAATAGTTTTTTTACTCAATATGACAGTATAACTGTCATACTAAATCCATCCATTTTCTTCCGCTTATCCGAGGTCGGGTTGCGGGGGCAGCAGCCTAAGCAGAGAAGCCCCAACCACTTTGTCCAGCTCTTCTCGGGGGATCCCGAGGCGTTCCCAGGCCAGCCTGAGACATAGTCTTCCCAATGTGTCCTGGGTCTTCCCCGTGGCCTCCTGCCGATCGGACTTGCCCTAACGAAAAAAGCAATAAAAATGTATTCAAACATGTGAAATGTCTAAAAATGCCTGTAATATTGAATCTATGTGAGTTTTAGTAGAATCAGTTGTTTTTGTAAGGTTTGCAAATACAAAAATTTGGTTTTACACATAATAACAGTATAACTGCCACATTCAATATGACAGTTATTTAAACATATTTCCTAAACCACACATGAAAAATGTCTAATAATGCCTGGAAAACATTATTTTTGTGAGTTTTACTGGAAAAACATAGTTTGTAATGTTTGTAAAGACACAAGTTAGTTTTACTCAAGATGACAGTATGACTGTCTAATACATATGAAAGTTATATAAACATAATTCCAAAACCAAACATGCAATATGTCTAAAAATACCTGTAAAATTGTATCAATGTGAGTTTTACTAGAATCATTTTTTGCGATGAGGTGGCGGGTGTACCCCGCCTTCCGCCCGATTGTAGCTGAGATAGGCTCCAGCGCCCCCTGCCACCCCAAAAGGGAATAAGCGGTAGAAAATGGATGGATGGGCATTTTTTGTTGTCGTTACTAAATCCATCCATTTTCTTCCGCTTAACCGAGGTCGGGTTGCGGGGGCAGCAGCCTAAACAGAGAAGCCCAGACTTCCCTCTCCCCAGCCACTTCTTCCAGCTCTTCTCGGGGGATCCTGAGGCGTTCCCAGGCCAGCCGGGAGACATAATCTTCCCAATGTGTCCTGGGTCTTCCCCGTGGCCTCCTGCCGGTCGGACTTGCCCTAAACACCTCCCTCGGGAGGCGTTCGGGTGGCATCCTGAGCAGATGCCCGAACCACCTCATCTGGCTCCTCTCAATGTGGAGGAGCAGCGCTTTACTCTGAGTTCCTCCAGGATGACAGAGCTTCTTATCCTATCTCTAAGGGAGAGACCCGCCACCCGGCGGAGGAAACTCAATTTGGCCGCTTGTACCCGGGATCTTGTCTTTTCGGTCATAACCATGACCATAGGTGCAGGATGAGAATGTAGATCGACCGGTAAATTTAGAGCTTTTAATTCTGGCTCAGCTCCTTCTTCACCACAATGGATCGATATAGCGTCCTCATTACTGAAGACGCCGCGCCGATCCGCCTGTGGATCTCATGATCCACTCTTCCCTCACTCGTGAACAAGACTCCTAGGTACTTGAACTCCTCCACTTGGGGCCATCTAGTATGTGCCATCGCCTCCTCAACCTGGAAATGGCACCCCACCCTTTACCGGGCGAGAACCATGGACTCGGACTTGGAGGTGCTGATTCTCATCCCAGTCGCTTCATACTCGGCCATCCAATGAGAGCTGGAGATCCTGGCCAGTTGAAGCCATCAGGACCACATCAACTGCAAAAAGCAGAGACCTAATCCTGCAACCACCAAACCGGATCCCCTCAACGCCATGACTGCAATTCTGTCCATAAAAGTTAACAACAGAATCGGTGACAAAGGGCAGCCTTGGCGGACCAAGGCTGCCCTACACTGATCATACAGGGAGCGACCCGCCACAATCAGACAGTCCGATACCCCATACTCTTGTCTTTGAGCCGGGGGGGACAACAAGAATTGCCACCCCAGCCTCTCATTGCTTGCAACGCCATAGTGGAAGAGAGTCCAGCCCCTCTCGAGAGAACAGGTTCCTGTGCGTCGAAGTGAGTCCAACTATATCTAGCCGGAACTTCTCCACCTCGCACATCAGCTCAGGCTCCTTCCCTCCCAGCGAGGTGACATTTAGTGGCCTAGCAACCTACTCAGTGGCCTAGTGGTTAGAGTGTCCGCCCTGAGATCGGTAGGTTGTGAGTTCAAACTCCGGCCGAGTCATACCAAAGACTATAAAAATGGGACCCATTACCTCCCTGCTTGGCACTCAGCATCAAGGGTTGGAATTGGGCGTTAAATCACCAAAAATGATTCCCGGGCGCGGCCACCGCTGCTGCCCACTGCTCCCCTCACCTCCCAGGGGGTGATCAAGGGTGATGGGTCAAATGCAGAGAATAATCTCGCCACACCTAGTGTGTGTGTGTGACAATCATTGGTACTTTAACTTTAACTTTTAATTTCACGTCAGAAGAGCTAGCTTATGTAGCCGATGATCGGACCGCCAAGTGCCCTGCCTTCGGCTGCCGCTCAGCACCCGACCTCTATAACCCAGGCCATGAGTGGTGAGCCCATTGGTGGAGGGAACCACATTGCTTCATTGAGCTGAGCCAGCCAACAGGCGCTCGCCATCGTGCCCCACCTCTGGGCCTGGCTCCACAGGGGAGCCACGGTGACCCGCGTCCGGGCGAGGAAAAATCTAGGACCTCGATTTGTACTTTTCATAAAGGTCTTTGAGCTGCTCTTTGTCTGATCCCTCACCTAGGACCTATTTGTCTTGGGAGAGCCTACGAGGGGGCATAGAAGCCCACAGACAGCATAGCTCCTAGGATCAGTGGGCCCCGCAAACTCCTCTACCACGATAAGGTGGCGGCTCAGAAAGGAGGATATATAAACATAACTCCAAAACCAAACATGCATTATGTCTAAAAATGCCTACAATATTGTATCTGTGTGACTTTTACTAGAATGGGTTGTTTTTGTAAGGTTTGTAAATACAAACATTTGGTTTTACTCACTATGGTAAATGGGCTATACTTGTATAGCGCTTTTCTACCTTCAAGGTACACAAAGCGCTTTGACACTATTTTTACATTCATCCATTCACACACACATTCACACACTGATGGCGGAAGCTGGCATGCAAGGCCCTAACCACAACCCATCAGGAGCAAGGGTAAAGTGTCTCCCTCAAGGACACAACGGACGTGACGAGGTTGGTAGAAGGTGGGGATCGAACCAAGAACCCTCAGGTTGCTGGAACGGCCACTCTCCCAACTGCGCCACGCCTTCCCCATGTATACTGTCTCTGTCTCTGTATCTGACAGTTATTTAAACATAATTCCGAAACCACACATGCAAAATGGCTAATAAGAGAAATGTATCTTTGTGAGTTTTACTGGAAAAAAATATTTTGTAAGGTTTGCAAAGACACAAGTCTTTTTTTTTTTTTTACTTAATATGACAGTATAACTGTCATACTAAATATGAAAAGTTATAAACCTAACTCCAAAACCAAACCTGCATTATGTCTAAAAATGCCTGTAATATTGTATCTTTGTGAATTTTACTAGAATCAGGAGGTTTTAAGGTTTAAAAATACAAAAAATAGGTAACTAACAGCCACACGCAATACGACAGTTATTTAAAAACTCCTAATCCACACAAGCAAAATGGCTATTTATGCCTGAAATAATGCATCCTTAGGAGTTTTCCTCGAAACATATGCTATTTTAAATCTTGCAAACACAAAAAGTAGTTTTTTACTCAATATGACAGTAATGTTCTTAAAATCCTGAGATAATTACGAAAAAAGCAAAAAAAAATGTATTCCATTATAATTCCTAAACCAAACATGCAAAATGTGTAAAAATGCCTGTAATATTGAATCAATGTATGTTTTACTAGAATCAGTTGTGTTTGAAAGGTTTGCAATTAGAAAAAGTGGGTTTTTTTCACCATGACAATGTACACTCAATATGACAGTAAATTAAACATAACTCCTAAACTACACTTAAAAATGAGCTAATATTGCCTGAAATAATGCATTCTTGTGAGTTTTACTCGAAACATATGCTTTTTTAAGGCTTGCAAACACAAAAACTAGTTTTTTACTCAATATGACAGTAATGTTCTTAAAAATCTGAGATAATGCGAAAAAAAGCAATAAATGTATTCCAACATAATTCCTAAACCAACAATGCGAAATGTCTAAAAAATTCTGTAATATTATATCCATGTGAGTTTTACTAGAATCAGTTGTTTTAGTAAGGTTTGCAAAAACAAAAATTAGGTTTTACTCTTTAGGAAAGTAAACTGTCACACTCAATATGACAGTTTTTTAATCATAACTCCTAAACTACTCATGCAAAATGGCTAATAATGTTTGAAAAAATGGATCCTTGGGAGTTTTCTTTGAAACATATGCTTTCTTAAGGCTTGCAAACACAAAAAGTATTTTTTTTACTCAATATGACAGTAATGTTCTTAAAATTCTGAGATAATGCGAAAAAAGCAATAAAAATGTATTCCAACATAATTCCTAAACCAACAATGCAAAATGTGTAAAAATGCCTGTAATATTATATCCTTGTGAGTTTCACTAGAATCAGTTGTTTTAGTAAGGTTTGCAAAAGCAAAAATTAGGTTTTACTCTTTATGAAAGTAAACTGTCACACTCAATATGACAATTTTGAAATAATGGATCCTTGGGAGTTTTCCTCAAAACATATGCTTTCTTAAGGCTTGCAAACACAAAAAGTATTTTTTTACTCAAAATGACAGTAAAGTTCTTAAAATCCTGAGATAATGCGAAAAAAGCAATAAAAATGTATTCAATCATAATTTCTAAACTAAACATGCAAAATGTGTAAAAATGCCTGTATTATTGAATCCATGTGAGTTTTACTAGAATCAGTTGTTTTAGTAAAGTTTGCAAAAACAAAAATTAGGTTTTTTTCACCATGACAATGTACACTCAATATGACAGTAAATAAACATAACTCCTAAACGACACATAAAAATGAGCTAATATTGCCTGAAATAATGCATTATTATGAGTTTTACTCGAAACATATGCTTTTTTAAGGCTTGCAAACACAAAAAGTAGTTTTTTACTCAATATGACAGTAATGTTCTTAAAATCCTGAGATAATGCGAAAAAAGCAATAAAAATGTATTCCAACATAATTCCTAAACCAACAAAGCAAAATGTCTAAAAATGCCTGTAATATTAAATCCATGTGAGTTTTACTAGAATCAGTTGTTTTTATAAGGTTTGCAAATACAAAAATTAAGTATTACTCACTATGACAGTATACTGTCACACTCAATATGACAGTTATTTAAAAATAACTCCTAACTACACATGCAAAATGGCTAATGATACCTCAAATAATGCATTCTACGGAGTTTTACTCGAAACATATGCTTTTTCAAATCTTGCAAACACAAAAAGTAGTTTTTTACTCAATATGACAGTAATATTCCTAAAATCCTGATATAATGCGAAAAAAGCAATGAAAATATATTCAATCATATTTCCTAAATCAAACATGCAAAATGTGGGAAAATGCCTGTAATATTGAATCCATGTGAGTTTTACTAGAATCGGTTGTGTTTGAAATTTTTGCAAATAAAAAAATTAGGTTTTTTTTCACCATGACAATGTACACTCAATATGACAGTAAATAAACATAACTCCTAAACTACACATAAAAATGAGCTAATATTGCCTGAAATAATGCAATATTGTGAGTTTTACTCGAAACATATACTTTTTTAAGGCTTGCAAACACAAAAAGTAGTTTTTTATTCAATATGACAGTAATATTCCTAAAATCCTGAGATAATGCGACAAAAGCAATACAATGTATTCCATCATAATTTCTAAACCAAACAGGCAAAATGTCTAAAAATAACTGTAATATTGAATGCATGTGAGTTTTACTAGAATCGGTTGTGTTTGAAATTTTTGCAAATAAAAAAAATAGTTTTTTTTCACCATGACAATGTACACTCAATATGACAGTAAATAAACATAACTCCTAAACTACACATAAAAATGAGCTAATATTGCCTGAAATAATGCATTATTGTGAGTGTTACTCGAAACATATGCTTTTTTAAGGCTTGCAAACACAAAAAGTAGTTTTTTACTCAATATGACAGTAATATTCCTAAAATCCTGAGATAATGCGAAAAAAGCAATACAAATGTATTCCATCATAATTTCTAAACCAAACAGGCAAAATGTCTAAAAATAACTGTAATATTGAATGCATGTGAATTTTACTAGAATCAGTTGTTTTTGTAAGGTTTGCAAATACAAAAATTAGGTTTTACTCTATATGAGAGTATACTGTTACATTTAATATGACAGTTATTTAAACATAACTCCTAAACAACAAATGCAAAATGACTAATAATGCCTGGAGATGTATCTTTGAGTTTTACTAAAATGTTCTTTTGTAAGGTTTGCAAAGACACAAGTTAGTTTTTTTTTACTCAATATGATAGTTTCACTGTCATACTAAATAAGAAAGTTGTATGAACATAATTTCAAAAATACACATGCAATCCGTCTAAAAATGCCTGTAATATTGAATCTATGTGAGTTTTGCCAGAATCAGGTATTTTGGTAAGGTTTACAATTACAAAAATTAGGTTTTACTCATAATGACAGTATAACTGCCACATTCAATATGGCAGTTATTTAAACATAACCCCTAAACCAAATGCAAAATGGCTTATAATGCCTGGAGATGTATCTTTGTGAGTTTTACTAGAAAACATATAAATTGTAAGGTTTTTTAAAGACACAAGTTAGTTTTTTTTACTCAATATAATAGTATAACTGTCATACTAAATGTATCCATTTTCTTCCGCTTATCCGAGGTCGGGTTGCGGGGGCAGCAGCCTAAGCAGAGAAGCCCAGACTTTCCTCTCCCCTGCCACTTTGTCCAGCTCTTCTCGGGGGATCCCGAAGCGTTCCCAGGCAAGCCGGCTGACATAGTCTTCCCAATGTGTCCTGGGGCTTCCCCGTGGCCTCCTGCCGGTCGGACTTGCCCTAACAAAAAAAACAATTAAAATGTATTCAAACACAACTCCTAAACCAAACATGTGAAATGTCTAAAATGCCTGCAATATTGAATCTATGTGAGTTTTACTAGAATCAGTTGTTTTTGTAAGGTTTGCAAATACAAAAATTAGGTTTAACACTTAATGACAGTATAACTGCCACACTCAATTTGACAGTTATTAAAACATAACTCCTAAACTACACATGAACATTTTCTAATAATGCATGAAGAAATGTATCTTTTGTGAGTTTTACTAGTAACATTTTCTTTTGTAAGCATTGCAAAGACACAAGTTAGTTTGTTTTACTCACTATGACTTTACTGTCACACTCAATATGACAGTTATTTAAACATAAATCCTAAACCGCACATGCAAAATGGCCAGTAATGCCTGTAGAAATGTATCTTTGAGTTTTACTGGGAAAAATATTTTGTAAGGTTTGTAAGACACAAGTTAGTTGTTTTTTTTTTACTCAATATGACAGTATTACTGTAATACTAAATATGAAAGTTATATAAACACAACTCCAAAACCAAACATGCATTATGTCTAAAAATGCCTGTGATATTGTATCTGTGAGTTTTACCAGAATCAATTGTTTTTGTAAGGTTTGCAAATACAAAATTTAGGTTTTACTCACTATGACAGTTATTTAAACATAAATCCTAAACAACAAATGCAAATAGCTAATAATGCTTGGAGAACTGTATCTTTGTTATAGAGAGCCTGCTGACCAACAGCATCTCTGTCTGGACTGGAGCCTGCAGTGCCTCAGACTGGAAGTCTCTCCAGAGAGTGGTGAGGACGGCGGAAAAGATCTTCAGGAATCCTCTTCCTCCTATCCAGGAGATCGCAAAAAGCGCTGCCTGACCAGAGCTCAGAAAATTTGCAAAGACTCCTCCCACCCCCACCAAGGACTGTTTTCACTGCTGGACTCTAGAAAGAGGTTCCGCAGCCTCCGAAGCAGAACCTCCAGCTTCTTCCCTCAGGCCGTAAGACTCTTGAACGCATTATAATTAAATTATCCCCTCAACTCCCCTCAAAATGGATTAACTCGCTGGAATAAAAAAAAAACAATATAACATACACCCATGGGCGCATGTGGAAAAAGTGCAATATATTTATCTGCACAGTAATCTTTTTATTTATTTATATATATTTAAGTATATTTATTTATTTTATATGTATATTTATATATTATTTATATTTATTTATTTATATATGCACCTTATTGCTTTTTTATCCTGCACTACCATGAGCTTATGTAACGAAATTGTGTTATCCATGCTGTAAAGTTCAAATTTGAATGACAATAAAAAGAAAGTCTAAGTCTTTACCAGAATAATGATCTTTTGTAAGGTTTGCAAAGATGCAAGTTAGTTTTTTTTTTTTTACTCAATATGACAGTATAACTGTCATACTAAATATGAAAGTTGTAAAAACATAACTCCAAAACCAAACAAGCAATCCGTCTAAAAATGCATGTAATATTCAATCTATGTGAGTTTTACCAGAATCAGGTATTTTGGTAAGGTTTACAATTACAAAAATTAGGTTTTACTCATGACAGTATACCTGCCACATTCAATTTGACATTTATTTAAACATAACTCCTAAACCACACATGCACAATGGCTAATAATACCTGGGGAAATGTCTCTTTGTGAGTTTTACTAGAAAAAATATATTGTGTAAGGTTTGTAAAGACACAAGTTAGTTTTTTTTACTCAATATAACAGTATAGATAAATAAATAAATAAATGGGTTGTACTTGTATAGCACTTTTCTACCTTCAAGGTACTCAAAGCGCTTTGACACTACTTCCACATTTACCCATCACACACTGATGGAGGGAGCTGCCATGCAAGGCGCTAAACAGCACCCATCAGGAGCAAGGGTGAAGTGTCTTGCTCAGGACACAACGGACATGACGAGGTTGGTACTAGGTGGGGATTGAACCAGGGACCCTCGGGTCGCGCACGGCCATTCTTCCACTGCGCCAAACATTACTCCAAAACCAAACATGTATTACCGTATTTTCCGCACTATAAGGCGCACCTAAAAACCACAAATTTTCTCAAAAGCTGACAGTGCGCCTTATAACCCGGTGCGCTTTATATATGGATAAATATTAAGATTTATTTTCATAAAGTTTCGGTCTCGTAACTACGGTAAACAGCCGCCATCTTTTTTCCCGGTAGAACAGGAAGCGCTTCTTCTTCTACGCAAGCAACCGCCAAGGTAAGCACCCGCCCCCATAGAACAGGAAGCGCTTCTTCTTCTACTGTAAGCAACCACCCGCCCGCGTAGAATAAGAAAAAGCGCGCGGATATTACCGTACGGTACGTTTCATTTCCTTTGTGTGTTTACATCTGTAAAGACCACAAAATGGCTCCTACTAAACGACAGGGATCCGGTTCATGAAAAGACGCAATCTCTCCATCCGCACACGGATTACTATTTCACAGCAACTGATATTCCTGTGAACCGCACTGTGGATACAACGGGAGCACGTACGGTGAATATTCGCACCACAGGGAATGAGAAGTCATCCTTCACTGTGGTTCTAGCTTGCCATGCTAATGGCCAGAAACTTCCACCCATGGTGATATTCAAAAGGAAGACCTTGCCAAAAGAGACCTTTCCAGCCGGCGTCATCATAAAAGCTAACTCGAAGGGATGGATGAAGAAAAGATGAGCGAGTGGTTAAGGTAAGTTTAAGTTTACGCGAAGAGGCCGGGTGGCTTTTTTCACGCAGCTTCGTCCATGTTGATATACGATTCCATGCGCGCCCACATCACGCTGGTTTTAATATATTATTAAAGTTTGACTGACCTATTTGACTGTTTTTTTGACATTCCTTTAGCGCAGTTAGATGCGGCTTACAACACGGGGCGGCTTATAGGTGGACAAAGTTTTGAAATATGCCGTTCATTGAAGGCGCGGCTTATAACCCAGGGCGCCTTATGGTGCGGAAAATACGTTATGTTTAAAAATGCCTGTAATATTGTATCTGTGTGAGTTTTACTAGAATCAGTTGTTTTTGTAAGGTTTTCAAATACCAAAATTAGGTTTTATTTACTTTGACAGTTATTTAAACATAACTCCTAAACAACAAATGCAAAATAGCTAATAATGCTTGGAGAGATGTATCGTTGTTATAGCGAGCCTGCTGACCAACAGCATCTCTGTGTGGACTGGAGCCTGCAGTGCCTCAGACTGGAAGTATCTCCAGAGAGTGGTGAGGACGGCGGAAAAGATCATCAGGACTCCTCTTCCTCCTATCCAGGAGATCGCAAAAAGTGCTGCCTGACCAGGGCTCAGAAAATTTGCAAAGACTCCTCCCACCCCCACCAAGGACAGTTTTCACTGCTGGACTCTAGAAAGATGTTCCGCAGCCTCCGAAGCTTCTGTAGCAGCTTCTTCCCTCAGGCCGTAAGACTCTTGAACGCATCATAATTAAATTATCTCCTCAACTCCCCTCAAAATGAATTAACTCGCTGGAATGAAATAAAAAATATAACATACACCCATAAACGTGGGCGCATGTGGAAAAAGTGCAATATATTTATCTACACTATTTATCTATTTTTTATATATTTATATATATTTATTTATTATATATATATATATATGTATATATATATATATATATATATATATATATATATATATATATATATATATATATATATATATATATAGTATTTATATATTATTTATATATATTTATGTATCGAAATATGCACCTTATTGCTTTTTTATCCTGCACTACGACATTTCGTTCTTATCTGTGCTGTAAAGTTCAAATTTGAATGACAATAAAAAGAAAGTCTAAGTCTTAGTCTTTACTAGAATAACGATCTTTTGTAAGGTTTGCAAAGACACAAGTTAGGTTTTTTTTTACTCAATGGTAATATACAGTATAACTGTCATACTAAATATGAAAGTTGTATAATCAAAACTCCAAAACCAAACATGCAATCCGTCTAAAATGCATGTAATATTGAATCTATGTGAGTTTTACCAGAATCAGGTATTTTGGTAAGGTTTACAATTACAAACATTAGGTTTCACTCATAATGACAGTATAACTGCCACATTCAATTTGACATCTATTTAAACATAACTCCTAAACCACACATGCACAATGGCTATTAATGCCTGGAGAAATGTCTCTTTGTGAGTTTTACTGGAAAAAAAATATTTCGTAATGTTTGTACCGACACAAGTTAGTTTTTTTTACTCAATATGACAGTGTTACTGTCATACTAAACATGAAAGTTATATAAACATAACTCCAAAACCAAACATGCTTTATCTCTAAAAATGCCTGTAATTTAAAAGTTAAAAAGTTAAAGTACCAATGATTGTCACACACACACTAGGTGTGGCGAAATTATTCTCTGCATTTGACCCATCACCCTTGATCACCCCCTGGAGGTGAGGGGAGCAGTGGGCAGCAGCGGTGGCCGCGCCCGGGAATCATTTTGGTGATTAAACCCTCAATTCCAACCCTTGATGCTGAGTGCCAAGCAGGGAGGTAATGGGTCCCATTTTTTTAGTCTTTGGTATGACTCGGCCGGGGTTTGAACTCCCAACCTACCGATCCCAGGACGGACACTCTAACCACTAGGCCACTGAATAGGTGGCCTAGTGTAATTTTGTATCCATGTGAGTTTTACTAGAATCAGTTGTTTTTGTAAGGTTTGCAAATACAAAATATGGGTTTTACTCACAGTATAATGTCACACTCAATCTGACAGTTATTTAAACATAACTCCTAAACCACACATGCCAAATGGCTAATAATGCCTGGAGAAATGTCTCTTTGTGAGTTTTTCAGGAAAAAAAACATTTTGTAAGGTTTGTAAAGATACAAGTTAGTTTTTATTACTCAATATGACAGTATTACTGTAATACTAAATATGAAAGTTATATAAACACAACTCCAAAATCAAACATGCATCATGTCTAAAAATGCCTGCAATATTGCATTCATGTGAGTTTTACTAGAATCAGTTGTTTTTGTAAGGTTTTTGCAAATACAAAAATTAGGTTTTACTCACTATGACAGTTATTTAAACATAACTCCTAAACAACAAATGCAAAATGACTAATAATGCTTGGAGAAATGTATCTTTGTTAGATTTACTAGAAAAAATATATTTTGTAAGTTAGTTTTTTTTTACTTAATATGACAGTATAACTGTTATACTAAATCCATCCATTTTCTTCCGCTTATCCGAGGTCCGGTTGCAGGGGCAGCAGCCTAAGCAGAGAAGCCCGGACTTCCCTATCCCCAACCACTTCGTCCAGCTCTTCTCGGGGGATCCCGAGGCGTTCGACAACCCAGCCGGGAGAAAAAAGTCTTCCCAATGTGTCCTGGGTCTTCCCCGCGGCCTCCTGCCCGTCGGACTTGCCCTAATGAAAAAAGCAATACAAATGTATTCAAACACAACTCTAAACCAAACATGTAAAATGTCTAAAAATGCCTGTAAAATTGAATCTATGTTTTACTAGAATCAGTTGTTTTTATAAGGTTTGCAAATACAAAATTAGGTTTTACACATAATGACAGTATAACTGCCACACTCAATATGACAGTTATTTAAACATAACTCCTAAACCACACATGAAAAATGTCTAATAATGCGTGAAGAAATGTATCTTTGTGATTTTTATTAGAAACGTTTTCTTTTGTGAGGTTTGCAAAGACACAAGTTAGTTTTTTTTACTCAAAATGACAATATGACACTCACTATGACAGTTATTTAAACATAACTCCTAAACTCATACTTGCCAACATTGAGACCTCCGATTTCAGGAGGTGGGGGTGGGGAAGGCATGGTCGGGGGTGGGGTGGGGGCGTGGTTGGGGGTGTGGTTAAGAGGGGAGGAGTATATTTAGAGCTAGAATTCACCAAGTCAAGTATTTCATATATATATATATATATATATATATATATATATATATATATATATATATATATATATACACATATATAAAAAAACTTGACTTTCAGTGAATTCTATATATATATATATATATATATATATATATATGTATGTGTGGGGGAAAAATCACAAGACTACTTCATCTCTACAGGCCTGTTTCATGAGGGGTTCCCTCAATCATCAGGAGATATAAGACATATATATACAGGTAAAAGCCAGTAAATTAGAATATTTTTTAAAAAACTTGATTTATTTCAGTAATTGCATTCAAAAGGTGTAACTTGTACATTATATTTATTCATTGCACACAGACTGATGCATTCAAATGTTTATTTCATTTAATTTTGATGATTTGAAGTGGCAACAAATGAAAATCCAAAATTCCGTGTGTCACAAAATTAGAATATTACTTAAGGCTAATACAAAAAAGGGATTTTTAGAAATGTTGGCCAACTGAAAAGTATGAAAATGAAAAATATGAGCATGTACAATACTCAATACTTGGTTGGAGCTCCTTTTGCCTCAATTACTGCGTTAATGCGGTGTGGCATGGAGTCGATGAGTTTCTGGCACTGCTCAGGTGTTATGAGAGCCCAGGTTGCTCTGATAGTGGCCTTCAACTCTTCTGCGTTTTTGTTTCTGGCATTCTGCATCTTCCTTTTCACAATACCCCACAGATTTTCTATGGGGCTAAGGTCAGGGGAGTTGGCGGGCCAATTTAGAACAGAAATACCATTGTCCGTAAACCAGGCACGGGTAGATTTTGCGCTGTGTGCAGGCGCCAAGTCCTGTTGGAACTTGAAATCTCCATCTCCATAGAGCAGGTCAGCAGCAGGAAGCATGAAGTGCTCTAAAACTTGCTGGTAGACGGCTGCGTTGACCCTGGATTTCAGGAAACAGAGTGGACCGACACTAGCAGATGACATGGCACCCCAAACCAGCCTAGAATTCTGTCCATAAAGGTTATGAACAGAATCGGTGACAAAGGGCAGCCTTGGCGGAGTCCAACCCTCACTGGAAACGGGTCCGACTTACTGCCGGCAATGCGGACCAAGCTCTGACTCTTGCAAAGGGACCGAACCGCCACAATAAGACAGTCCGTTACCCCATACTCTCTAAGCACTCTCCACAGGACTTCCAGGGGTAAATGGTCGAATGCCTTCTCCAAGTCCATAAAGCACATGTAGACTGGTTGGGCAAACTCACATGCACCCTCAAGGACCCTGCCGAGAGTATAAAGCTGGTCCGCAGTTCCACGACCAGGACGTAAACCACACTGTTCCTCCTGAATCCGAGGTTTGACTATCCGGCGTAGCCTCTTCTCCAGTACACATGAATAGACCTTACCGGGAAGACTGAGGAGTGTGATCTCACGATAGTTGAAACACACCCTCTGGTTCCCCTTCTTAAAGAGAGGAACCACCACCCCGGTCTCCCAATCCAGAAGTACCGCCCCCGATGTCCACGCGATGTTGCAGAGTCTTGTCAACCAAGACAGCCCCACAGCATCCAGAGCCTTAAGGAACTCCGGACGGATCTCATCCACCCCCAGGGCGTTGCCATTGAGGAGCTTTTTAACTACCTTGGCATCCTCAGCCCCAGAAATAGGAGAGCCCACCACAGATTCCCCAGGCACTGCTTCCTCATAGGAAGACATGTTGGTGGGATTAAGGAGGTCTTCGAAGTATTCCCTCCACCGATCAATAACAGCTGCAGTAGAGGTCAGCAGCGCACCATCCTCACCATACACGGTGTTACAGTGCACTGCTGCCCCCCCTTGAGCCGGCGGATGGTGGTCCAGAATCGCTTCGAAGCCGTCTGGAAGTCGTTTTCCATGGCTTCTCCAAACTCCTCCCATGTCCGAGTTTTTGCCTCTGCGACCGCTGAAGCCGCACTTCGCTTGGCCTGTCGGCTGCCTCTGGAGTCCCATGGGCCAAAAGGACCCGATAGGCTCTTTCTTCAGCTTGACGGCATCCCTCACTGCTGGTGTCCACCAGCGGGTTCTAGGATTACCGCCACAACAGGCACCAAACTCCTTGCGGCCACAGCTCCAATCAGCCGGCTCGACAAGAGAGGCACGGAACATGGTCCACTCAGACTCAATGTCCAGCGCCTCCCTCGTGACATGTTCAAAGTTCTTCCGGAGGCGTTCCCAGCAAACCCTCACAATGCGTTTGGGCCTGCCGGTCTGTCAGGCATCCTCCCCCACCATCGCAGCCAACTCACCACCAGGTGGTGATCGGTAGAAAGCTCCGCCCCTCTCTTCACCCGAGTGTCCAAAACATGAGACCGCAAATCCGATGACACAACTACAAAATCGATCATGGAACTGCGGTCTAGGGTGTCCTGGTGCCAAGTGCACATATGGACACCCTTATGTTTGAACTTGGTGTTTGTTATTGACAATCTGTGACGAGTACAAAAGTCCAATAACAAAACACCACTCGGGTTCAGATCCGGGCGGCCATTCTTCCCAATCACGCCTCTCCAGGTTTCACTGTTGTTGCCAAGATGAGCGTTGAAGGCCCCCAGTAGAACGAGGGAATCACCCGGTGGAGCACTTTCCAGTACTCCCTCGAGTGAATCCAAAAAGGGTGGGTACTCTGAGCTGCCGTTTGGCGCGTAAGGCCAAACAACAGTCAGGACCTGTCCCCCCACCCGAAGGCGGAGGAAAGCTACCCACTGGTCCACTGGGTTGAACTCCAACGTGCAGGCTTTGAGCCGGGGGGCAACAAGAATTGCCACCCGAGCCCGTCGCCTCTCAACGCAAGCATTATAACTCCAAAACAACAAATGCTAATAATGCTTGGAAAAATGTATCTTTGTTAGTTTTACTAGAATAATAATCTTTTGTAAGGTTTGCAGACACAAGTTGTTGTTTTTTTACTCAATATGACAGTATAACTGTCATACTAAATATGAAAGTTGTATAAACATATCTCCAAAACCAAACATGCAATCCATCTAAAGATGCCTGTAATATTGAATCAATGAAACATAGTTTTTTTTACTCAATATGACAGTATAACTGTCATACTAAATCCATCCATTTTCTTTCGCTTATCCGAGGTCGGGTTGCGGGGGCAGCAGCCTAAGCAGAGAAGCCCAGACTTCCCTCTCCCCAGCCACTTTGTCCAGCTCTTCTCGGGGGATCCCGAGGCGTTCCCAGGCCCGCCTGAGACATAGTCTTCCCAATGTGTCCTGGGTCTTCCCCGTGGCCTCCTGCCGATCGGACTTGCCCTAACGAAAAAAGCAATAAAAATGTATTCAAACATGTGAAATGTCTAAAAATGCCTGTAATATTGAATCTATGTGAGTTTTACTAGAATCAGTTGTTTTTGTAAGGTTTGCAAATACAAAAATTTGGTTTTACACATAACAGTATAACTGCCACATTCAATATGACAGTTATTTAAACATATTTCCTAAACCACACATGAAAAATGTCTAATAATGCCTGGAAAAAATTATTTTTGTGAGTTTTACTGGAAAAACATAGTTAGTTTTACTCAAGATGACAGTATAACTGTCATAATACATATGAAAGTTATATAAACATAATTCCAAAACCAAACATGCATTATGCCTAAAAATACCTGTAAAATTGTATCCATGTGAGTTTTACTATAATCATTTTTTGCGATGAGATGGCGACTTGTCCGGGGTGTACCCCACCTTCCGCCCGATTGTAGCTGAGATAGGCTCCAGCGCCTCCTGCCACCCCAAAAGGGAATAAGCGGTAGAAAATGGATAGATGGGCATTTTTTGTTGTCGTTACTAAATCCATCCATTTTCTTCCGCTTAACCGAGGTCGGGTTGCAGGGGCAGCAGCCTAAACAGAGAAGCCCAGACTTCCCTCTCCCCAGCCACTTCTTCCAGCTCTTCTCGGGGGATCCTGAGGCGTTCCCAGGCCAGCCGGGAGACATAATCTTCCCAATGTGTCCTGGGTCTTCCCCGTGGCCTCCTGCCGGTCGGACTTGCCCTAAACACCAAAAAGCAATAAAAATGTATTCAATCATAATTTCTAAACTAAACATGCAAAATGTGTAAAAATGCCTGTATTATTGAATCCATGTGAGTTTTACTAGAATCAGTTGTTTTAGTGAAGTTTGCAAAAACAAAAATTAGGTTTTACTCTTTATGAAAGTAAACTGACACTCAATATGACAGTTTTTTAATCATAACTCCTAAACTACTCATGCAAAATGGCTAATAATGTTTGAAATAATGGATTATTGGGAGTTTTCCTCGAAACATTTGCTTTCTTAAGGCTTGCAAACAAAAAAGTATTTTTTTACTCAATATGACAGTAATGTTCTTAAAATCCTGAGATAATGCGAAAAAAGCAATAAAAATGTATTCAATCATAATTTCTAAACTAAACACGCAAAATGTGTAAAAATGCCTGTATCATTGAATCCATGTGAGTTTTACTAGATTAGGTTGTGTTTGAAATTTTTGCAAATACAAAAATTAGGTTTTTTTCACCATGACAATGTACACTCAATATGACAGTAAATTAAACATAACTCCTAAATTACACTTTAAAATGAGCTAATGTTGCCTGAAATAATGCATTCTTGTGAGTTTTACTCGAAACATATGCTTTTTTAAGGCTTGCAAACACAAAAAGTAGTTTTTATTCAAAATTTCAGTAATGTTCTTAAAATTCTGAGCTAATGCGAAAAAAGCAGTACAAATGTATTCCAACATAATTCCTAAACCAACAATGCAAAATGTCTAAAAATGCCTGTAATATTGAATCCATGTGAGTTTTACTAGAATCAGTTTAGTAAGGTTTGCAAAAACAAAAATTAGGTTTTACTCCTTATGAAAGTAAACTGTCACACTCAATATGACAGTTTTGTAATCATAACTCTTAAACCACCCATGCAAATTGGCTAATATTGTTTGAAATATTGGATCCTTGGGAGTTTTCCTCGAAACATATGCTTTCTTAAGGCTTGCAAACACAAAAAGTATTTTTTTTACTCAATATGACAGTAATGTTCTTAAAATCCTGAGATAATGCGAAAAAAGCAATAAAAATGTATTCAATCATAATTTCTAAACTAAACATGCAAAATGTGTAAAAATGCCTGTATTATTGAATCCATGTGAGTTTTACTAGAATCAGTTGTTTTAGTGAAGTTTGCAAAAACAAAAATTAGGTTTTACTCTTTATGAAAGTAAACTGTCACACTCAATATGACAGTTTTTTGATCATAACTCCTAAACAACTTTTGCAAAATGGCTAATAATGTTTGAAATAATGGATTATTGGGAGTTTTCCTCGAAACATTTGCTTTCTTAAGGCTTGCAAACACAAAAAGTATTTTTTTTTACTCAATATGACAGTAATGTTCTTAAAATTCTGAGATAATGCGAAAAAAGCAATAAAAATGTATTCCAACATAATTCCTAAACCAACAATGCAAAATGTCTAAAAATGCCAGTAATATTAAATCCATGTGAGTTTCACTAGAATCAGTTGTTTTAGAAGGTTTGCAAAAGCAAAAATTAGGTTTTACTCTTTATGAAAGTAAACTGTCACACTCAATATGACAATTTTTAAATCATAACTCCTAAACCACTCATGCAAAATGGCTAATAATGTTTGAAATAATGGATCCTTGGGAGTTTTCCTTGAAACATATGCTTTCTTAAGGCTTGCAAACACAAAAAGTATTTTTTTACTCAATATGACTGTCATGTTCTTAAAATCCTGAAATAATGCGAAAAAAGCAATAAAAATGTATTCAATCATAATTTCTAAACTAAACATGCAAAATGTGTAAAAATGCCTGTATTATTGAATCCATGTGAGTTTTACTATAATCAGTTGTTTTAGTGAAGTTTGCAAAAACAAAAATTAGGTTTTACTCTTTATGAAAGTAAACTGTCACACTCAATATGACAGTTTTTTAATCATAACTCCTAAACTACTCATGCAAAATGGCTAATAATGTTTGAAATAATGGATTATTGGGAGTTTTCCTCGAAACATTTGCTTTCTTAAGGCTTGCAAACACAAAAAGTATTTTTTTTTACTCAATATGACAGTAATGTTCTTAAAATTCTGAGATAATGCGAAAAAAGCAATAAAAATGTATTCCAACATAATTCCTAAACCAACGATGCAAAATGTCTAAAAATTCCAGTAATATTAAATCCATGTGAGTTTCACTAGAATCAGTTGTTTTAGGAAGGTTTGCATAAGCAAAAATTAGGTTTTACTCTTTATGAAAGTAAACTGTCACACTCAATATGACAATTTTTTAATCATAACTCCTAAACCACTCATGCAAAATGGCTAATGATGTTTGAAATAATGGGTCCTTGGGAGTTTTCCTCGAAACATATGCTTTCTTAAGGCTTGCAAACACAAAAAGTATTTTTTTACTCAATATGACAGTAATGTTCTTAAAATCCTGAGCTAATGCGAAAAAAGCAATAAAAATTTATTCAATCATAATTTCTAAACTAAACATGCAAAATGTGTAAAAATGCCTGTATTATTGAATCCATGTGAGTTTTACTAGAATCAGTTGATTTAGTAAAGTTTACAAAAACAAAAATTAGATTTTACTCTTTATGAAAGTAAACTGTCACACTGAATATGACAGTTTTTTAATCATAACTCCTAAACTACTCATGCAAAATGGCTAATGATGTTTGAAATAATGGGTCCTTGGGAGTTTTCCTCGAAACATATGCTTTCTTAAGGCTTGCAAACACAAAATGTATTTTTTTACTCAATATGACAGTAATGTTCTTAAAATCCTGAGATAATGCGAAAAAAGCAATAAAAATTTATTCAATCATAATTTCTAAACTAAACATGCAAAATGTGTAAAAATGCCTGTATTATTGAATCCATGTGAGTTTTACTAGAATCAGTTGATTTAGTAAAGTTTACAAAAACAAAAATTAGATTTTACTCTTTATGAAAGTAAACTGTCACACTCAATATGACAGTTTTTTAATCATAACTCCTAAACTACTCATGCAAAATGGCTAATAATGTTTGAAATAATGGATTATTGGGAGTTTTTCTCGAAACTTTTGCTTTCTTAAGGCTTGCAAACACAAGAAAATATTTTTTTTTACTCAATATGACAGTAATGTTCTTAAAATTCTGAGATAATGCGAAAAAAGCAATTAAAATGTATTCCAACATAATTCCTAAACCAACAATGCAAAATGTCTAAAAATGCCAGTAATATTAAATCCATGTGAGTTTCACTAGAATCAGTTGTTTTAGAAGGTTTGCAAAAGCAAAAATTAGGTTTTACTCTTTATGAAAGTAAACTGTCACACTCAATATGACAATTTTTAAATCATAACTCCTAAACCACTCATGCAAAATGGCTAATAATGTTTGAAATAATGGATCCTTGGGAGTTTTCCTTGAAACATATGCTTTCTTAAGGCTTGCAAACACAAAAAGTATTTTTTTACTCAATATGACTGTCATGTTCTTAAAATCCTGAAATAATGCGAAAAAAGCAATAAAAATGTATTCAATCATAATTTCTAAACTAAACATGCAAAATGTGTAAAAATACCTGTATTATTGAATCCATGTGAGTTTTACTATAATCAGTTGTTTTAGTGAAGTTTGCAAAAACAAAAATTAGGTTTTACTCTTTATGAAAGTAAACTGTCACACTCAATATGACAGTTTTTTAATCATAACTCCTAAACTACTCATGCAAAATGGCTAATAATGTTTGAAATAATGGATTATTGGGAGTTTTCCTCGAAACATTTGCTTTCTTAAGGCTTGCAAACACAAAAAGTATTTTTTTTTACTCAATATGACAGTAATGTTCTTAAAATTCTGAGATAATGCGAAAAAAGCAATAAAAATGTATTCCAACATAATTCCTAAACCAACGATGCAAAATGTCTAAAAATTCCAGTAATATTAAATCCATGTGAGTTTCACTAGAATCAGTTGTTTTAGGAAGGTTTGCATAAGCAAAAATTAGGTTTTACTCTTTATGAAAGTAAACTGTCACACTCAATATGACAATTTTTAAATCATAACTCCTAAACTACTCATGCAAAATGGCTAATAATGTTTGAAATAATGGATCCTTGGGAGTTTTCCTCGAAACATATGCTTTCTTAAGGCTTGCAAACACAAAAAGTATTTTTTTACTCAATATGACAGTAATGTTCTTAAAATCCTGAGATAATGCGAAAAAAGCAATAAAAATGTATTCAATCATAATTTCTAAACTAAACATGCAAAATGTGTAAAAATGCCTGTATTATTGAATCCATGTGAGTTTTACTAGATTAGGTTGTGTTTGAAATTTTTGCAAATAAAAAAATTAGTTTTTTTTCACCATGACAATGTACACTCAATATGACAGTAAATTAAACATAACTCCTAAATTACACTTAAAAATGAGCTAATGTTGCCTGAAATAATGCATTCTTGTGAGTTTTACTCGAAACATATGCTTTTTTAAAGCTTGCAAACACAAAAAGTAGTTTTTATTCAATATGACAGTAATGTTCTTAAAATTCTGAGCTAATGCGAAAAAAGCAGTACAAATGTATTCCAACATAATTCCTAAACCAACAATGCAAAATGTCTAAAAATGCCAGTTATATTAAATCCATGTGAGTTTCACTAGAATCAGTTGTTTTAGTAACGTTTGCAAAATCAAAAATTAGGTTTTACTCTTTATGAAAGTAAACTGTCACACTCAATATGACAATTTTTTAATCATAACTCCTAAACCACTCATGCAAAATGGCTAATGATGTTTGAAATAATGGGTCCTTGGGAGTTTTCCTCGAAACATATGCTTTCTTAAGGCTTGCAAACACAAAAAGTATTTTTTTACTCAATATGACAGTAATGTTCTTAAAATCCTGAGATAATGCGAAAAAGCAATAAAAATTTATTCAATCATAATTTCTAAACTAAACATGCAAAATGTGTAAAAATGCCTGTATTATTGAATCCATGTGAGTTTTACTAGAATCAGTTGATTTAGTAAAGTTTACAAAAACAAAAATTAGATTTTACTCTTTATGAAAGTAAACTGTCACACTCAATATGACAGTTTTTTAATCATAACTCCTAAACTACTCATGCAAAATGGCTAATGATGTTTGAAATAATGGGTCCTTGGGAGTTTTCCTCGAAACATATGCTTTCTTAAGGCTTGCAAACACAAAATGTATTTTTTACTCAATATGACAGTAATGTTCTTAAAATCCTGAGATAATGCGAAAAAAGCAATAAAAATTAAAAATAGAATCAGTTGTTTTTGTAAGGTTTTCAAATACAAAAAATAGGTTTTACTTACTATGACAGTTATTTAAACTCTATGTATCTTTGTGAGTTTTACTAGAAAAAATATATTTTGAATGTTTACAAAAACAAAAGTTAGTTTTTTTTTACTCAATATGATAGTATAACTGTCATACTAAATCCATCCATTTTCTTCCGCTTATCCGAGGTCGTGTTGCGGGGGCTGCAGCCTAAGCAGAGAAGCCCAGACTTCCCTATCGCCAGCTACTTCGTCCAGCTCTTCTCGGGGGATCCCGAGGCGTTCCCAGGCCAGCCAGCTGATATAATCTTCCCAATGTGTCCTGTGTCTTCCCCGTGGCCTCCTGCCGTTTGGACTTGCCTTAACGAAAAAAGCAATACTAATGTATTCAAACACAACTCCTAAACAAAACATGTAAAATGTCTAAAATGCCTTTAATATTGAATCTATGTGAGTTTTACAAGAATCAGTTGTTTTTGTAAGGTTTGCAAATACAAAAATTAGGTTTTACACTTAACTTTATAACTCAATATGTGTGGCAG
This sequence comes from Nerophis lumbriciformis, assembly GCF_033978685.3. Taxonomy (NCBI): domain Eukaryota; kingdom Metazoa; phylum Chordata; class Actinopteri; order Syngnathiformes; family Syngnathidae; genus Nerophis; species Nerophis lumbriciformis. The sequence goes on from NC_084559.2 coordinate 38,701,030, forward strand.
TTATACTACCACACTCAAAATGACAGTTATTTAAACATAACTCCTAAACTACACATGACCATTTTCTAATAATGCATGAAGAAATGTATCTTTGTGAGTTTAACTAGTAACATTTTCTTTTGTAAGGTTTGCAAGGACACAAGTTAGTTTTTTTTTACTCACTTTGACAGTATACTGTCACACTCAATTTCAGTTATTTAAACATAACTCCTAAACCACACATACAAAATGGCTAATAATGTCTGTAGAAATGTATCTTTGTGAGTTTTACTGGGAAACAATATTTTGTAAGGTTTGCAAAGACACAAATTAGTTTTTTTTACTCAATATAACAGTATAACTGTCATACTATAAACACAAGTTATATAAACATAACTCCAAAACCAAACATGCATTATGTCTAAAAATTCAGCACTGCAACTACACATGCACCGGATTTAAACTAAATGTCCCTGCTGCTGAGATCCGAGTTGCAGGGCTGGCCACCACGCCAACATCATCCAGGGCTCCAGAAACATTTGTAGGTCAATGCCCCACAATACAAGTAGATGCTGGAGGCACTATTCTGCCAGGACTTTTAGACACCGGTTCCCAAGTGATGCTAATGTCCGAAAGCCTATTTAATGCTCACTTTACCGAAGCTAAGCTCGAAAGGACCCCTACCCTTTTTCGTCTAAGAGCAGCTAATGGCCTGGAAATCCCCTATATCGGCTATGCGGTTCTTGATTTTGAGGTAGAGGGTGTTAAAGTTCCCGAAAGAGGAGTAGTAATTGTTGCGGATCAAAACTGTACACACCCCTTCATAATAGGTATGAATCTAATCGTGGGTTGTTGGGATGCCGTTTTTAAATGTCCTAAGACCTCTATTCTTCGGCATCTTCAAAAGCAAAAGGTGTGGAGGGAAGCTTTTGCTACATGTTCCCGTATAGAAGCTGTTGCTGCTGAAGATGGCTTGCTAGGCCACGTGAGATTGGCCTCGAAGACTAGTATTACATATCCCCCAAAGGAGATGTTGGTGCGGGGATAACTACTGCGCCCTGCCACGCCAACTGCCGGTGCAGTTGGCGTGGCAAAATCACTGGTCGTGGTGAACAGAGGTAGGCTGCCCCTCCGTGTTTATAACCCCCATTCCTACAGTATTTCCTTAAAACGATTTGAGAAGCTAGGGCAGCTGTTCTGTGTTGATGATAGTGATGTGCATGGAGCTGAGGATCTGTGTTTATCTCTAGTAGAGGAGGGTGTGGTAGAAGTGTCACTCATTGATGCCACAGCCCAAACCAATCCAGAACTGTCCCCAGATGTTAGGGATTTGAGTGATAAACCGGATCTGTCTGAGCAGCAACAGGTGCAGCTATGCGCCCTGCTGGCGAAGTGGGAGAAGGTGTTTGCACAACATGAGGACTTTGGAAGGACCAGTCTTGTGCAACACAGGATACTGACTGGAGATTCAGCCCCTACCAGGGAGAGATACCGACCCATCCCGCCTCTGTTGCATAAGGAAGTGAAGACACTGCATGCTTTCAGGTATGCTTGAACAGAGAGTGGTAAAGGAAAGCTGCAGTCCCTGGGCAGCGCCTATAGTGTTAGTCCGCAAAAAGGATGGGAGTTGGCGCTTTTGTGTAGACTACCGGAGGTTAAACTCAGTTACACATAAAGACGCCTTTCCGTTCCCCTGAATCGAAGAGACCCTAACTGGTCTGAGCAAATCTGAATGGTTTTCGACCTTAGACCTCGCTAGTGGGTATTGGCAAGTGGAGGTGCACCCGGACGATCGTGAAAAGACTGCATTTACAACTCCCCTCGGACTGTTCGAGTTTGAACGCATGCCATTTGGTCTATGCAATGCACCTGCCACTTTCCAACGGCTTATACATCATTGTTTGAATGGTCAAATAGCGGAATCATTGTTGGTTTATCTTGATGACATAATAATTTTTTCTGTTGATTTCACTGCCCATCTACAGCACCTGGACCAGGTGTTTGAACGGTTGCAGCGACATGGACTTAAACTCAAGCCCTCTAAGTGCAAGCTCTTTCAGCGTGAGGTGAAATTCTTGGGACACGTGGTGGATCGGGATGGAGTGAGACCAGGGCCGGCCCGTGGCATAGGCCGTATAGGCAAATGCTAAGGGCGCCGTCCATCAGGGGGCGCCACGCCAGTGCCACAAATGTTGGGAGAAAAAAATAAATAAATAAATAAGTTGGTACTTTTATTTCTAAATACAAAAAATAATCCCACGTTAATTAAAATGCAAAGTAAAGCCTATTTAATAGAAATATTATTTGTTACAACATTACGGCCCCCCCCCCCCCCCTCCTCCCCCGCACGGTGCGCCCCCTCCCTTCCCGTATAGTGACTCTTTTTGGACGTCCCCACATCAAAAAATCAACACAACATGCCAAAACTGTCAGGTGCCCAGGGAAGAAAAAGGAGAAAAGAAGAGGAGGAGAAACGAGCAAAGACAGAGGTAGCAGGTAGGTAACGTTAGCCTACATGAAATTATTTGTCTGTTACAGAATGTGATAGTAACCTGGCTTTTTAGCATTAAGCTAATGTTACATGATTCGGCAATTGCTAATAGTTGTGTTTTAACGTCGGGTTAATATTGTGGAGGGGGCTAAATTGTTATGGAAAATAATAATGTAACGTTAGGTAATTACAGTACTCCCACTTTACATTCCTCAGGGACATTTCTTTCTTTCTTTAGTTTATTTCGAACATGAACACACTTACATCATAATACATCACACAATTTCATATCATTTCATTTTACATCATGCCCGAAAAGGAGTAGGAAGAAGCAAAGCTTATTTAATCCTACCTCTTTCCCACTTCAAAGCGTTTACAAATATATAGAATCATTTACTGACCTTTTTATATAATAAAATAACATCTATGAGTTAGTATACAACAGTTTTGTACTATGTAATTAATTAATTAATTCAGTCATTATTAACATACTGAGATGAAGAATATCTTATTTTCAATAAGGTTGAAAGTATTTCTCATAATTCTTCTTCTTTGTACTCTGTAAGCACTATTATTTTGAACAACCTCTTAAACTGGATCATATCAGTACAATTTTTAACTTTTTTACTTAATCCATTCCATAATTTAATTCCACATACTGATATGCTAAAAGTTCTAAGTGTTGTACGTGCATATAAATGTTTGTATTAGATCTCTCCTAAGCAGGTGTTTTTTGTTTACATTGTTATTGCCTTCTGGTTAGCTAATGTTTGCCCTGCAGGTAATAGTCACTTTTCCACCCCCTTATATATTAGGTATAGTTGTAAGTAAAAAAAAAAAAAGGTCAAAGACAAAGCTATTCAGGTTCTTGTGAGTATATACACTTCACTGCCGATGTGGGGGGGCGCCACCTAAAATCTTGCCTAGGGCGCCAGATTGGTTAGGGCCGGGCCTGAGTGAGACCGGACCCAGGTAAAATTAAGGCAGTACAGGACTGGGCCGCTCCGACCACTGTCAAGGAAGTGAGAGCGTTTCTTGGATTGGCAGGCTATTACCAACGTTTTGTGGCTGGGTTTGCTAAAATAGCCCGTCCCCTAAATAAATGTCGGTGGGACGGCCTCACTGGCCGTCCCACCGACAAGAAGGCACAGGCCCACAAAATAGTGTGGACACCAGAGTGTCAGACGTCCTTTGAAGAGCTAAAAAAGGCTTTGACCGACAGTTGCCTGCCCGCTATGCAGACGAGAGTTCCCCCCGTTGCAGGGACTGACAACGATAATGTATGGGGGGGGATGTGATGGGACACAGGTAGGGGATTTTATTTTTTTTGTTTCATTGTCATGCATGTCTGAGTGTTTTTATTGTTGTAGATTTTAATTGCTTGTTTTTACATTTTACAATTTGATTGCATGTTTTTACACTTTGAGGACTTTGACTGTATTTTTAATTGCATAAGTTTATTCCTTGTGGACTTTGCTGGCATTTTAAGACATTGCCCCTTTTAGCTTGTTGCCCCTGACAACCAAAGTGCCCAATCGAACGACACCTGAAATCAGACGCACCTGTGGAGCATTAGCGCTGCACACATTTAAAAAAGGAGCGACCAGGAGGATCGTCAGGCTTGACAAGGAGGACCGGGTGAACGCGCGCAAGTTGAGAAGGAATCCCCAAGACTACCCAGCAGACCCGCAGGCTACCGAAAAAAAACCCCAGAATCCCACAATACGCAGGGGCAGAGGAAACTCTGACTCCAAAGTAAGTGTCGTGCCTTGTGGATTTGCAGGGGTATTTAACTGCCTTGGGCTGTGGGCTTGTGGCTCGTGTGTTGTGCGCTGGCTGTGTGGTTCTGTGAGCAGGAGCAATCGAACACGATTCATAAACCAAAGATGTATTTTGTCTAAAAATGCCTGTAATATTTTATCCATGTGAGTTTTACTACAATCAGTTGTTTTTGTAAGGTTTGCAAATACAACAATTAGGTTTTACACATAATGACAGTATAACTGCCACACCCAATCAGTAGTTTTTTTACTCAATTTGACTAATATTTTTACAATCCTGAGATAATGCAAAAAAAGCAATAAAAATGTATTGCAACATAATTCCTAAACCAACAATGCAAAATGTCTAAAAAAATACCTGTAATATTAAAACTATGTGACAATTACTGTAATCAGTTGTTTTTGAAAGATTTGCAAATACAAAAATTAGGTTTTACGCATAGACTTATAACTGCCACCTAAATATGACAGTTGTTTAAAACATATCTCCTAAACCACACATGCAAAGTGGCTAATAATGCCTGGAGGAATGTATCTTTGTGAGTTTTACTAGAATAATGATCTTTTGTAAGGATTGCAAAGACACAAGTTAGTTTTTTTTACTCAATATGACAGTTTTACTGTCATACTAAATATGAAAGTTATATAAACATAACTCTAAAACCAAACATGCATTATGTCTAAAAATGCCTGTAATATTGAATCTATGTGAGTTTTACCAGAATCAGGTATTTTGGTAAGGTTTACAATTACAAAAATTAGGTTTTACTCATAATGACAGTATAACTGCCACATTCAATATGGCAGTTATTTAAACATAACCCCTAAACAACATGCAAAATGGCTTATAATGCCTGGAGATGTATCTTTGTGAGTTTTACTAGAAAACATATCATTTGTAAGGTTTTTTAAAGACACAAGTTAGTTTTTTTTACTCAATATAATAGTATAACTGTCATACTAAATGTATCCATTTTCTTCCGCTTATCCGAGGTCGGATTGCGGGGGCAGCAGCTTAAGCAGAGAAGCCCAGACTTCCCTCTCCCCAGCCACTTCGTCCAGCTCTTCTCGGGGGATCCCGAAGCGTTCCCAGGCCAGCCGGCTGACATAGTCTTCCCAATGTGTCCTGGGGCTTCCCCGTGGCCTCCTGCCGGTCGGACTTGCCCTAACGAAAAAAGCAATTAAAATGTATTCAAACACAACTCCTAAACCAACCATGTGAAATGTCTAAAATGCCTGCAATATTGAATCTGAGTTTTACTAGAATCAGTTGTTTTTGTAAGGTTTGCAAATACAAAAATTAGGTTTAACACTTAATGACAGTATAACTGCCACACTCAATTTGACAGTTATTAAAACATAACTCCTAAACTACACATGAACATTTTCTAATAATGCATGAAGAAATGTATCTTTTGTGAGTTTTACTAGTAACATTTTCTTTTGTAAGCATTGCAAAGACACAAGTTAGTTTGTTTTACTCACTATGACTTTACTGTCACACTAGATATGACAGTTATTTAAACATAAATCCTAAACCGCACATGTAAAATGGCTAATAATGCCTGTAGAAATGTATCTTTGAGTTTTACTGGGAAAAATATTTTGTAAGGTTTGTAAAGACACAAGTTAGTTGTTTTTTTTACTCAATATGACAGTATTACAGTAATACTAAATATGAAAGTTATATAAACACAACTCCAAAACCAAACATGCATTATGTCTAAAAATGCCTGTGATATTGTATCCATGTGAGTATTACAATTGTTTTTGTAAGGTTTGCAAATACAAAATTTAGGTTTTACTCACTATGACAGTTATTTAAATATAAATCCTAAACAACAAATGCAAATAGCTAATAATGCTTGGAGAACTGTATCTTTGTTATAGAGAGCCTGCTGACCAACAGCATCTCTGTCTGGACTGGAGCCTGCAGTGCCTCAGACTGGAAGTCTCCCCAGAGAGTGGTGAGGACGGCGGAAAAGATCTTCAGGAATCCTCTTCCTCTTATCCAGGAGATCGCAAAAAGTGCTGCCTGACCAGGGCTCAGAAAATTTGCAAAGACTCCTCCCACCCCCACCAAGGACTGTTTTCACTGCTGGACTCTAGAAAGAGGTTCCGCAGCCTCCGAAGCAGAACCTCCAGCTTCTTCCCTCAGGCCGTAAGACTCTTGAACGCATTATAATTAAATTATCCCCTCAACTCCCCTCAAAATGGATTAACTAGCTGGAATAAACAAAAAACAATAACATACACCCATAAACGTGGGCGCATGTGGAACAAGTGCAATATATTTATCTGCACAGTAATCTTTTTATTTATATATATTTAAGTATATTTATTTATTTTATATGTATATGTATATATTTTATATATATATGTATACATTTATTTATTTATTTATATATGCACCTTATTGCTTTTTTATCCTGCACTACCATGAGCTTATGTAACGAAATTGTGTTATCTATGCTGTAAAGTTCAAATTTGAATGACAATAAAAAGAAAGTCTAAGTCTTTACCAGAATAATGATCTTTTGTAAGGTTTGCAAAGATGCAAGTTAGTTGTTTTTTTTACTCAATATGACAGTATAACTGTCATACTAAATATGAAAGTTGTATAATCAAAACTCCAAAACCAAACATGCAATCCGTCTAAAAATTCATGTAATATTGAATCTGTGAGTTTTACCAGAATCAGGTATTTTGGTAAGGTTTACAATTATAAAAATTAGGTTTCACTCATAATGACAGTATAACTGCCACATTCAATTTGACATCTATTTAAACATAACTCCTAAACCACACATGCACAATGGCTATTAATGCCTGGAGAAATGTCTCTTTGTGAGTTTTACTGGAAAAAAAATATTTCGTAATGTTTGTACCGACACAAGTTAGTTTTTTTTACTCAATATGACAGTGTTACTGTCATACTAAATATGAAAGTTATATAAACACAACTCCAAAATCAAACATGCATCATGTCTAAAAATGCCTGCAATATTGCATCCATGTGAGTTTTACTAGAATCAGTTGTTTTTGTAAGGTTTGCAAATACAAAATATGGGTTTTACTCACAGTATACTGTCACACTCAATCTGACAGTTATTTAAACATAACTCCTAAACCACACATGCCAAATGGCTAATAATTCCTGGAGAAATGTCTCTTTGTGAGTTCTGCAGGAAAAAAAATATTTTGTAAGGTTTGTAAAGACACAAGTTAGTTTTTATTACTCAATATGACAGTATTACTGTAATACTAAATATGAAAGTTATATAAACACAACTCCAAAATCAAACATGCATCATGTCTAAAAATGCCTGCAATATTGCATCCATGTGAGTTTTACTAGAATCAGTTGTTTTTGTAAGGTTTTTGCAAATACAAAAATTAGGTTTTACTCACTATGACAGTTATTTAAACATAACTCCTAAACAACAAATGCAAAATGACCAATAATGCTTGGCGAAATGTATCTTTGTTAGATTAACTAAAACAATGATCTTTTGTATGGTTTGCAAAGACACAAGTTTGTTTTTTGTACTCAATATGATAGTATAACTGTTATACTAAATATGAAAGTTGTGTAAACATAACCCCAAAACCAAACATGTAATCTGTCTAAAAATGCCTGTAATATTGAATCTTTGAGTTTTACCAGAATCAGGTATTTTGGTAAGGTTTACAATTACAAAAATTAGGTCATGATGACAGTATTACTGCCACATTCAATATGACAGTTATTTAAACATAACTCCTAAACCACACATGCAAAATGGCTAATAATGCCTGTAGATATGTATCTTTGTGAGTTTCACTAGAAAAAATATATTTTGTAAGTTAGTTTTTTTTACTTAATATGACAGTATAACTGTCATACTAAATCCATCCATTTTCTTCCGCTTATCCGAGGTCCGGTTGCAGGGGCAGCAGCCTAAGCAGAGAAGCCCGGACTTCCCTATCCCCAACCACTTCGTCCAGCTCTTCTCGGGGGATCCCGAGGCGTTCGACAGCCCAGCCGGGAGACATAGTCTTCCCAATGTGTCCTGGGTCTTCCCCGCGGCCTCCTGCCCGTCGGACTTTTTATTTTTATTTTTATTTTTTTATTTTTTTTTATTTTTTATTTTTTTTATTTTTTATTATTATTTTTTTTTAATTAAATCAACATAGAAAAAAACACACGATACACTTTCAACTAGTGCATCAACCCAGAAAAAAAAAACCTCCCTCCCCTATTCACACTCACACACACCCACCCACTCACACAAAAGGGGTTGTTTCTTTCAGCCAACAATATTCTGGTTTCCACAACATGGACAACACTTCTGCAAGGGACACAACACAGTCCCTGAAGCACACTTGATTGTTTGTGCTGCTGGTCCACTAACATTTTCATTTAATTACTATTTTTTCTTTCCCTTTCCTCTCTTATGTAATTATTTTTATATTGTTTATTTTCCTCTTTATCCAAGAAAATATTTATGTATCCTATCTATAAAAAAATAAAAATAAAATAAATAAATAAAAAAAGAAAGGAAGGACCTTATCTTCACCAGACCTGGCTGTAAATGAAAATTAGCTTTGTTTAAAGGTTTTTTTGTTTTTTTTTTAAACCAGGTCCAGTCCAGATAATGTCCAAGTCGGGTCCAGCAACACACACCTTCATTCATGTACACTGAGAAAACAAACAAACAAACAAACAAACAAAAAAAAAAACCAGAAAATTTTGGAACACAACAGATTGCATATAATCTATAAACAAAATTACATTTTAAAAACAAAAACAAAAAAAGTATTTACAGTCCAGCTTATGTTCAGGTCACTAAAAGTTAGGGAATACAACAACAGATAGCATATAATCTATAAATAATTACACTTTCAACATAAGCCTTTGAGGACTTCCCATCTTTTTTTATGTTTTTTGGCATCATTATCGTTTTCAACCATGTAACTTTCTAAAGTTAAAAAATACTGAATAAATGTTTTAAAGAAAGTAATACTAAGTGAATATCTGTTTTTGGCCTTAAAAATAAACCTTTTACCGAGTACTATAATTAAATTGATTAAATCATGATTGTCAATGAACTCTCCCAAAATAATAGAAACCACATCAAGCTTCATAAACAAACCAATCCTTAAACACATTTTTTCAACTTCCACCCAAAAAGAAGACACAATATGACAATACCAAAACAAATGCAGGGTGGATTCAGACTCCTGACAACAAAATCGGCAGTCATCTGACTCTGTCATATTCCATAATTTTAACATTTTCCCCGTGGGTAAGAAGTTATAAATAATTTTAATTTGAAAATAACGATTTTGCACATCAATAGTAGTTTTATAGATTAGTTTGAATATGGCATCCCACGGCAACGGGCAGTCAAAAAAGTCCTCCCATTTTCCAAATGTGTTGTATGGGGCAGTCTTCAAAGATTTCTTTATTAAATAAAACTTATATATTTTTCTATTTATTTTAGTTCCTTTTTGCCAACTCAAATTTCTTATTAAAGGTTTACAAACTAATAATTTAGTAGTTCCATAATTAATTATTTGTTTCCATCTTTTCCCAATGACTCCAGTTAGTTGATTAAATGAAAAGCTTGAGCAAGCATCACCATACATAGTTATAAATTCTTCATACTTCATAATCTTACCATTCTCATTTATAATATCATTGACAAAAATGATTCCTCTTTCAAACATATTTTTCCAAAAGAAAGGCTTTCCATCTATTACAATATTAGAGTTCATCCATATTATCTGCTGCAAAATATCGTCTCTTTTTTCTGGCACATAAAATTGAAAACACCACCATCAGTGGATTGTTTCCTTTATGAACCCCGCCATGTTTCCCAGCAGACTCTCTACATAAGAAAAATGGGAGGGGATCACTTGTAAAAAAGGATACAATTTCTTTTGATAAAATACATGTTTTTTGTCCAACAGGACACTTGTGTACCACTCAGTGTTGAAATACATCTTTGGAACAATTGATGCTTTTAAAGACAGACACATAGCTTCAAGGTTGAGAAGTTTCAGGCCCCCATATTCATACTCATTGTACAAAACCTTTCTTTTAATCTTTTCTGGTTTGCCGTCCCAGACAAAATCGAAGACCCTCCGCTCACAAATCTTAAAAAAGTTTTGTGATGGAGCTGGTAATGACAAAAACAAATAAATAAATTGAGGAACAATTAACGAGTTGACAATAGATATTTTACCATACAAGGTTAAGGATTTCCCTTTCCATAATTGCATAATTTTGTCCAGCTTTCTTAGTCGATTATCATAATTTATTGAGCCTAGGTCTTCCAGATTCTCTGGGACAACAACACCAAGTATATTAACTGGACCATCTGTCCACAAAACAGGCACTTTGCATTCCATTCGAAAGGACGTTCCCTTTAGTTTTCCGATCCTTAACATTTTACATTCATCATAATTAAGCTGAAGGCCAGATTGCTGTGAAAATATATCCAAAAGATCAAGAAGGTTCCGCAAACAATGGGGATTGGGGCTGATAAAGAAGCTTGTATCGTCTGCATACATTGTTATTTTACTTTCAATATTATTATTAATGAGCCCGTCAATATTTTCATTTAATCTAACTTTAATCGCCAATATTTCCATAGCAATAATAAATAAGTATGGAGACAAGGGGCACCCTTGTTTTAGACCTCTTAATAGCGGTATTGTCCCAGAGATGTATCCATTGTTAATAATTCTACAGTTAGTTTTATTATATAGCGTCTTGATCCAGTGTAATAAGGAGTTGCCAAAATTGAAAAAAACTAAGCTTTTACAAATAAAATCTACGCTAATTTTGTCAAATGCCTTCTCCAGGTCAGCTACAAAAATTAATCCTCTTTTATTTTCCATATTATAATTTTCTATCATTTCTAATAACTGTCTAATATTGTTTCCTATGTTTCTTCCTTGTAGGAAACCTGATTGATCTTGGTGAATAATATTTGACAAAACAGACTTAAGTCGTGTAGCCAAACATTTTGCCAGTATCTTAGCATCGTAACACTGAAGTGTTATTGGCCTCCAATTTTTTAGATAAACTGGGTCTTTGTACTGACCATTTATTTCCTGTTTCAATAGTAAAGAAATAAGACCTTCTGTTTGAGTATTAGACAAAAAACCTGTTTTATACGAGTAATTAAAACTAGAAAGCAATGGTTTCTTAAGCTCTTCATAAAAAACTTGATAAACCTCAATAGGTATTCCATCTAATCCTGGGGTTTTCCCTGGATGAAAGGATTTAACAGTTTCCACAAGTTCTTCCTCTCTAATGAGGCCTTCACATGAATGGCTTTCTTCTGAATTCAATTTTCTTTCATAATTTTCTGGAAAAAAATGTGTAATTTCTGGAGGAATTACCGGATTAGAAAAAATATTTTTAAAGTAATTTTCCATTTCTTTCAACAATGTAGTGTGTGTGTCCAATACCTTTCCATTTGTTTTAATAAACTTGGAAATGTTCTTTTTAGAACGATTTTTTATTTGGATATTTAAAAAGAATTTTGAACACTTCTCACCTTTTTTCATCCAGATTGCTCTGTTGCAGTCATAACTTTTCAATAATTGTTGTTCAACTAAATCTGCTAACTCCTTTTGTTTGGCTGTAAAGGAATTCAGTTGCTCACTAGTTGGATTATCATTACTATCAATGTTTTTTTGTAAATCCTCAATTTCTTTCTTTAATTCCTGTTCTGCCATTTTAAGTTGTTTTTTTTTCCATGAAGAATACGAAATGGCATATCCCCTAAAACAACATTTGAAGGCTTCCCAGACTATTTGGGGATTTGATGATCCTACATTATTTTTTAAAAAGTCAGTAATAAATTGCTTTGTTTTTTCAATAAATTCTTCATCCTGTAAAAGCATTTGATTAAACTTCCAATATCCGGGCCCACGTGTATTTTCTTCAATTGCAATATTTAATCCTATACAATTATGATCAGAACGTAATTTATCATCGATTGATATTGCAGTCACTTTATTTAGCAATGAAAATGATATCAAAAAATAGTCAATACGACTTGCCTGGTTTTGTCTTCTCCATGTATACCGTACTAACCTAGGATTTTTGAATCTCCAGATATCAATTAAATCAAATGCATCCATAACATTTTGAATTTTTTGTAAAGATTGAGGATGATAATTCATTGAAAAATTCCCTTTTCGGTCCAGAACCGTATCCAAAGCAACATTGAAGTCCCCCACAGCAATAATTTCCCCTTGTTGTTCTTGCAACATGTCACTTATTTCTTCAAAAAAGGAAGGTTCATCAACATTTGGCCCATACAGATTCAAAACACACATCTTTTGACCTTGAATAATCATATTTAATATTAACCAGCGTCCTTGTGGGTCTTTTTCCATAGAGTTAAATTGAAAATTAAAAGCTTTTTTAATCAAAATCATAACACCTTTTGAATTTCTGTGACCATGTGAAAAGAAAATCGGACCATCCCATTCTTTTCTCCATTTTTCTTCATCTAATTTTGTTGAATGAGTTTCTTGAAGACAAAAAATATCTTGTTCTTTTTCATTCAGCCACATAAATATAAGTTTTCTTTTTCTGTTGTCTGCAAGACCATTGCAATTATAACTAATTATTCCAACTTCATTATCATTCCTATAAACCATATGACCTGAGTAAATTCATAATATATTTGATTGATTCTCTTAATACCATACATTTAATAGACATGAAAATCTTGTAACTAAAAACTGCAGCATCACTTGCTATTTCCAAGGAAACCAATATCCCCTCTACTAAACCCACAAACACACCATTCACACCACAGCACACGAGACAAACAAACACATAACCCCTAAAATATATTATTCGCTGACCGTTTCCCAACATCTAACTACATTGTCCAGTCCCAGAATAAACTATAAAGCACCAAAAACAAAATGTCAATTTATATCCGTCAAGTCGTCGCCATGGTGATGTTGCGATGATGTCATCACTGCGCGACATTGTTATTGTTCCTCACATGTTTCTGTACAGCTCACCGTTAACGTACAGGTTATCCACAACAAGACGAGCTTGTTGTCCTTTCAGCCTAAAGGACTTCATAATTGGAATTAACTTACGTCGTTTCTCCACCACCTCGATCGGATATTGACTGGTCATGAAGAATTTAGTGCCTTTCAGTCTTCTAGAGAGAGCAAGCATTTCGTCTTTGCATTTGGAGTTAGTAAAGTTTACAAGCATAGGTCTTGGTTTAGCATCCTCCTTGCGTCTGCCAATCCTGTGTGCTCGTTCCATCTGGATCCTCTTAACTTTTTCCTCCGGGATGCCGAGTTGCTCCTGCAGAAAGGCTCTGACGAGGTTCTCCGCAATGTCGTAAGTTTCTCCTCAATCTTCGCTAATTCCCATGATTAGCAAACATGCATTATGTCTAAAAATGCCTGTAATATTGTATCCATGTGAGTTTTAGTAGAATCATTTGTTTTCATAAGGTTTGCAATTACAAAATATGGGTATACTGTCACACTCAATCTGACGATTATTTAAACATAAGTCCTAAACCACACATGCAAAATGGCTAATAATGCCTTGAGTTATGTATCTTTGTGAGTTTTACTAGAAAAAATATATTTTGTAATGTTTGCAAAGACCCAATTTAGTTTTTTACTTAATATGACAGTATAACTGTCATACTAAATCCATCCATTTTCTTCCTGCTTTTCAGAGGTCAGGTTGCGGGGGCAGCAGCCTAAGCAGAGAAGCCCAGACTTTCCTCTCCCCAGCCACTTTGTCCAGCTCTTCTCGGGGGATCCCGAGGCATTTACAGGCCAGCCAGGAGACATAAATAGATAGATACATAGATAGTACTTTATTGATTCCTTCAGGAGAGTTCCCTCAGGAAAATTTAAATTCCAGCAGTAGTGTACAAAATTGTAAAAAGTGAAAAGTAAATAATGGGGGTATAAATTGAAACAAAATAGAAACATATTACAATAGAATAAAAATAAAAAGCAACAATGAGAATAAAAATATAACAGTAAAATAAGAATATAACAAGAGAAACTAGGCAGTAGTGAACATGTTTTGAAAAAATATTGCACTCTTATTGATTTGCATCCCCTGTCATCCTAGTAGCCCCCCTCCCCCCCAGAGAAGAGTTGTACAGTCTAATGGCGTGTGGGACAAAGGACAGCCGCCTCAGGAAGTACAGCTCTGTCCTTTCCTGTACAAGTGGTCTGTGTTAACAGTCCAGTCCAGCTTATTGTCCACCCACACCCCAAGGTACTTGAATGATAGTCTTCCCAATGTGTCCTGGGTCTTCCCCGTGGCCTCCTGCCGGTCGGCCTTGCCCTAACGAAAATAGCAATAAAAAATGTATTCAAACACAACTCCTAAACCAAACATGTAAAATGTCTAAAAATGCCTGTAAAATTGAATCTATGTTTTACTAGAATCAGTTGTTTTTATAAGGTTTGCAAATACAAAATTAGGTTTTACACATAATGACAGTATAACTGCCACACTCAATATGACAGTTATTTAAACATAACTCCTAAACCACACATGGAAAAATTTCTAATAATGCGTGAAGAAATGTATCTTTGTGATTTTTATTAGAAACGTTTTCTTTTGTGAGGTTTGCAAAAACACAAGTTAGTTTTTTTTTACTCAATATGACAGTGTAACTGCCACACTCACTATGACAGTTATTTAAACATAACTCCTAAACTCATACTTGCCAACATTGAGACCTCCGATTTCAGGAGGTGGGGTTGGGGAAGGCATGGTCGGGGGTGGGGTGGGGGCGTGGTTAAGAGGGGAGGAGTATATTTAGAGCTAGAATTCACTAAGTCAAGTATTTCATATATATATATATATATATATATATATATATATATATTTATATATATACACACATATATAAAAAAAACTTGACTTTCAGTGAATTCTAGCTATATATATATATATATATATATATATATATATATATATATATATATATATATATATATATATATATATGTATGTGTGGGGAAAAAAATCACAAGACTACTTCATCTCTACAAGCCTGTTTCATGAGGGGTTCCCTCAATCATCAGGAGATATAAGACATGTATATATATGTATATATATATATATATATATATATATATATATATATATATATATATATATATATATATATATATATATATATAAAATAAATACTTGAATTTCAGTTTTCATTTATTTACACATATACACACACATAACACTCATCTACTCATTGTTGAGTTAAGGGTTGAATTGTCCATCCTTGTTCTATTCTCTGTCACTATTTTTATAACCATGCTGAACACCCTCTCTGATGATGCATTGCTGTGTGGCACGCACAAAAGTGCTTTCATCAAATGCACGAGAGTCTGGAATTTTCCATCCCTCCCGAGCATGGCCAAAAACCGGTCAATCTTTGCTTCCTGAGGAAGATCTTCACTGCCAAGCACTTGGTATTCCACTACTTCTTCCCGGAGGCTATCCAGGTCCAATCGCAGCTGCGGCTTGGAACTTATAAGCGTGTTTCTTCATCTTACTCGTCGTCGGCGTCGCCATGGCTGTATCTTCCGCGTTCTTCTGCTTCGTCTCCTTGTTGTGTGCGCAGTTGTTCACTGCACTCTCTAAAAGCCCTGGATGTTATTGTCACATATGCATGTACAGCAGATGGCAGTATTGCCCTGTTTAAAGAGTGTCACAACATTGCTGTTTACGGCAGCAAACTGCTTTACGGTAGACGAAAACGTGACTGCTGTTGTTTTGTGTTGTTACCGCGCTGGGAGCACGTGAATGAAACTACCTACCAATAAACCCACATAAGAAACCAAGAACTCGCCCTCGATCATTCTACAGTTAAAACGTGATTGGGCAGGCATGCTGTTTATTTCGTGGGAAAGCAGACGTGAATACAGGCTGTCCTCACTCAGATCAGCCTGAATTTCGGGAGATTTTTGGGAGAAAATTTGTCCCGGGAGGTTTTCGGGAGAGGCGCTGAATTTCGGGAGTCTCCTGGAAAATCCAGGAGGCTTGGCAAGTATGCCTAAACTACACATAAAAAATGGCTAATAATGCCTGAAATAAGGCATTCTTGTGAGTTTTACTCGAAACATATGCTTTTTTAAGGCTTGCAAACACAAAAAGTATTTGTTTTCCTCAATATGACAGTAAAGTTCTTAAAATCCTGAGATAATGCAAAATAAGCAAAAACAATGTATTCCATCATAATTCCTACACCAAATAAGCAAAATATCTAAAAATGCCTGTAATATTGAATGTGTGT
Source organism: Nerophis lumbriciformis (assembly GCF_033978685.3). Lineage (NCBI taxonomy): Eukaryota > Metazoa > Chordata > Actinopteri > Syngnathiformes > Syngnathidae > Nerophis > Nerophis lumbriciformis. Next base: position 38,717,592 of record NC_084559.2, read on the forward strand.
GAGTTTTACTAAAATCAGTTGTTTTGGTAAGGTTTACAAATACAAAAATGAGGTTTTACTCTTTATGACAGTTATTTAAACATAACTTCATCCATCCAGCCATCCATTTTCTTCCGCTTATCCGAGGTCGGGTCGCGGGGGCTGCAGCCTAAGCAGGGAACCCCAGACTTTCCTCTCCCCAGCCACTTCGTCCAGCTCCTCTCGGGGGATCCTGGGGCGTTCCCAGGCCAGCCGGGAGAGATAAGCTTCCCGTTTCCTGGGTCTTCCTGGGCCTCCTACCGGTCGGACGTGCCCGAAACACCTCCCTAGGGAGGCGTTCGGGTGGCATCCTGACCAGATGCCCGAACCACCTCATCTGGCTCCTCTCGAAATGGAGGAGCAATGGCTTTACTTTGAGCTCCTCCCGGAAGACAGAGCTTCTCACCCTATCTCTAAGGGAGAGCCCCGCCACCCGGCGGAGGAAACTCATTTCGGCCGCTTGTATCCGTGATTTTGTCCTTTCGGCCATGACACAAAACTCATGACCAAAACTCATGACTCATGACCAAGGATGGGAACATAGATCGACCGGTAAATCGAGAGCTTTGCCTTCCGGCTCAGCTCCTTCTTCACCACAACGGATCAATACAGCATCCGCATTACTGAAGACGCTGCACCGTTCCGCCTGTCGATCTCACGATCCACTCTTCCCTCACTCGTGAACAAGACTCTGAGGTGCTTGACCTCCTCCACTTGGGGCAAGATCTCCTCCCCAACCCGGAGATGGCACTCCACCCTTTTCCGGGCGAGAACCATGGACTCGGATTTGGAGGTGCTGATTCACATCCCAGTCACTTCACACTCGTCTGCGAACCGATCCAGTGAGGGCTGAAGATCTTGGCCAGATGAAGCCATCAGGACCACATCATCTGCAAATAGCAGAGACCTAATCCTGCAGACACCAAACCGGATCCCCTCAACGCCCTGACTGCGCCTAGAAATTCTGTCCATAAAGGTTATGAACAGAATCGGTGACAAAGGGCAGCCTTGGCGGAGTCCAACCCTCACTGGAAACGGGTCCGCATTGCCGGACCAAGCTCTGACTCTTGCAAAGGGAGCGAACCGCCACAATAAGACAGTCCGTTACCCCATACTCTCTAAGCACTCCCCACAGGACTTCCAGGGGTAAATGGTCGAATGCCTTCTCCAAGTCCATAAAGCACATGTAGACTGGTTGGGCAAACTCACATGCACCCTCAAGGACTCTGCCGAGAGTATAAAGCTGGTCCGCAGTTCCACGACCAGGACGTAAACCACACTGTTCCTACTGAATCCGAGGTTCGACTATCCGGCGTAGCCTCTTCTCCAGTATACATGAATAGACCTTACCGGGAAGACTGAGGAGTGTGATCTCACGATAGTTGAAACACACCCTCTGGTTCCCCTTCTTAAAGAGAGGAACCACCACCCCGGTCTCCCAATCCAGAAGTACCGCCCCCGATGTCCACGCGATGTTGCAGAGTCTTGTCAACCAAGACAGCCCCACAGCATCCAGAGCCTTAAGGAACTCCGGACGGATCTCATCCACCCCCAGGGCATTGCCATTGAGGAGCTTTTTAACTACCTTGGCATCCTCAGCCCCAGAAATAGGAGAGCCCACCACAGATTCCCCAGGCACTGCTTCCTCATAGGAAGACATGTTGGTGGGATTAAGGAGGTCTTCAAAGTATTCCCTCCACCGATCAATAACAGCTGCAGTAGAGGTCAGCAGCGCACCATCCTCACCATACACGGTGTTACAGTGCACTGCTGCCCCCCCTTGAGCCGGCGGATGGTGGTCCAGAATCGCTTCGAAGCCGTCTGGAAGTCGTTTTCCATGGCTTCTCCAAACTCCTCCCATGTCCGAGTTTTTGCCTCTGCGACCGCTGAAGCCGCTTTTCGCTTGGCCTGTCGGCTGCCTCTGGAGTCCCATGAGCCAAAAGGACCCGATAGGCTCTTTCTTCAGCTTGACGGCATCCCTCACTGCTGGTGTCCACCAGCGGGTTCTAGGATTACCGCCACGACAAGCACCAAACTCCTTGCGGCCACAGCTCCAATCAGCCGGCTCGACAAGAGAGGCACGGAACATGGTCCACACAGACTCAATGTCCAGCGCCTCCCTCGTGACATGTTCAAAGTTCTTCCGGAGGCGTTCCCAGCAAACCCTCACAATGCCAGGTCTGTCAGGCATCCTCCCCCACCATCGCAGCCAACTCACCACCAGGTGGTGATCGGTAGAAAGCTCCGCCCCTCTTTTCACCCGAGTGTCCAAAACATGAGACCGCAAATCCGATGACACAACTACAAAATTGATCATGGAACTGCGGCCTGGGGTGTCCTGGTGCCAAGTGCACATATGGACACCCTTATGTTTGAACTTGGTGTTTGTTATTGACAATCTGTGACGAGCACAAAAGTCCAATAACAAAACACCACTCGGGTTCAGATCCGGGTGGCCATTCTTCCCAATCACGCCTCTCCAGGTTTCACTGTTGTTGCCAAGATGAGCGTTGAAGGCCCCCAGTAGAACGAGGGAATCACCCGGTGGAGCACTTTCCAGTACTCCCTCGAGTGAATCCAAAAAGGGTGGGTACTCTGAGCTGCCGTTTGGCGCGTAAGGCCAAACAACAGTCAGGACCCGTCCCCCCACCCGAAGGCGGAGGAAAGCTACCCACTGGTCCACTGGGTTGAACTCCAACGTGCAGGCTTTGAGCCGGGGGGCAACAAGAATTGCCACCCTGGCACGTCGCCTCTCAACGCAAGCATTATAACTCCAAAACAACAAATGCTAATAATGCTTGGAAAAATGTATCTTTGTTAGTTTTACTAGAATAATAATCTTTTGTAAGGTTTGCAGACACAAGTTGTTTTTTTTTTACTCAATATGACAGTATAACTGTCATACCCCGCCTTCCGCCCGATTGTAGCTGAGATAGGCTCCAGCGCCCCCTGCCACCCCAAAAGGGAATAAGCGGTAGAAAATGGATGGATGGGCATTTTTTGTTGTCGTTACTAAATCCATCCATTTTCTTCCGCTTAACCGAGGTCGGGTTGCGGGGGCAGCAGCCTAAATAGAGAAGCCCAGACTTCCCTCTCCCCAGCCACTTCTTCCAGCTCTTCTCGGGGGATCCTGAGGCGTTCCCAGGCCAGCCGGGAGACATAATCTTCCCAATGTGTCCTGGGTCTTCCCCGTGGCCTCCTGCCGGTCGGACTTGCCCTAAACACCTCCCTCGGGAGGCGTTCGGGTGGCATCCTGAGCAGATGAGAGACCCGCCACCCGGCGGAGGAAACTCAATATGGCCGCTTGTACCCGGGATCTTGTCTTTTCGGTCATAACCATGACCATAGGTGCAGGATGAGAATGTAGATCGACCGGTAAATTTAGAGCTTTTAATTCTGGCTCAGCTCCTTCTTCACCACAATGGATCGATATAGCGTCCTCATTACTGAAGACGCCGCACCGATCCGCCTGTGGATCTCATGATCCACTCTTCCCTCACTCGTGAACACGACTCCTAGGTACTTGAACTCCTCCACTTGGGGCCATCTAGTATGTGCCATCGCCTCCTCAACCTGGAAATGGCACCCCACCCTTTACCGGGCGAGAACCATGGACTCGGACTTGGAGGTGCTGATTCTCATCCCAGTCGCTTCATACTCGGCCATCCAATGAGAGCTGGAGATCCTGGCCAGTTGAAGCCATCAGGACCACATCAACTGCAAAAAGCAGAGACCTAATCCTGCAACCACCAAACCTGATCCCCTCAACGCCATGACTGCAATTCTGTCCATAAAAGTTAACAACAGAATCGGTGACAAAGGGCAGCCTTGGCGGACCAAGGCTGCCCTACACTGATCATACAGGGAGCGACCCGCCACAATCAGACAGTCCGATACCCCATACTCTTGTCTTTGAGCCGGGGGGACAACAAGAATTGCCACCCCAGCCTCTCATTGCTTGCAACGCCATAGTGGAAGAGAGTCCAGCCCCTCTCGAGAGAACAGGTTCCTGTGCGTCGAAGTGAGTCCAACTATATCTAGCCGGAACTTCTCCACCTCGCACACCAGCTCAGGCTCCTTCCCTCCCAGCGAGGTGACATTTCACGTCAGAAGAGTTAGCTTATGTAGCCGATGATCGGACCGCCAAGTGCCCTGCCTTCGGCTGCCGCTCAGCTCACACTGCACCCGACCTCTATAACCCAGCCCATGAGTGGTGAGCCCATTGGAGGAGGGAACCACGTTGCTTCATTGAGCTGAGCCAGCCAACAGGCGCTCGCCATCGTGCCCCACCTCTGGGCCTGGCTCCACAGGGGAGCCACGGTGACCCGCGTCCAGGCAAGGAAAAATCTAGGACCTCGATTTGTGCTTTTCATAAAGGTCTTTGAGCTGCTCTTTGTCTGATCCCTCACCTAGGACCTATTTGTCTTGGGAGAGCCTACGAGGGGGCATAGAAGCCCACAGACAGCATAGCTCCTAGGATCAGTGGGCCCTGCAAACTCCTCTACCACGATAAGGTGGCGGCTCAGAAAGGAGGTTATATAAACATAACTCCAAAACCAAGATTAGGTTGTTTTTTTTCACCATGACAATGTACCCTCATCCATCCATCCATTTTTCTACCGCTTATTCCTTTTGGGGTCGCGGGGGGGCGCTGGAGCCTATCTCAGCTACAATCAGGCGGAAGGCGGGGTACACCCTGGACAAGTCGCTACCTCATTGCAGGTTCAACACAGATAGACAGACAACATTCACACTCACATTCACACCTAGGGCCAATTTGGTGTTGCCAATCAACCTATCCCCAGGTGCATGTCTTTGGAGGTGGGAGGAAGCCGGAGTACCCGGAGGGAACCCACGCAGTCACGGGGAGAACATGCAAACTCCACACAGAAAGATCCCGAGCCTGGGATTGAACCAAGGACTACTCAGGTCCTTCGTATTGTGAGGCAGACGCACTAACCCCTCTTTCACCGTGCTGACCAATGTACACTCAATATGACAGTAAATTAAACATAACTCCTAAACTACACTTAAAAATTAGCTAATATTGCCTGAAATAATGCATTATTGTGAGTTTTACTCGAAACATATGCTTTTTTAAGGCTTGCAAACACAAAAAGTAGTTTTTACTCAATATGACAGTAATGTTCTTAAAATTCTGAGATAATGCGAAAAAAGCAATAAAAATGTATTCCAACATAATTCCTAAACCAACATTGCAAAATGTCTAAAAATGCCTGTAATATTAAATCCATGTGAGTTTTACTAGAATCAGTTGTTTTAGTAAGGTTTGCAAAAACAAAAATTTGGTTTTACTCTTTATGAAAGTAAACTGTCACACTCAATATGACAATTTTTTAATCATAACTCCTAAATTACTCATGCAAAATGGCTAATAATGTTTGAAATAATGGATCCTTGGGAGTTTTCCTCGAAACATATGCTTTCTTAAGGCTTGCAAACACAAAAAGTATTTTTTTACTCAATATGACAGTAATGTTCTTCAATTCTTGAGATAATGTGAAAAAAGCAAAAAAAAATTATTCAATCATAATTTCTAAACCAAACATGCAAAATGTCTAAAAATGCCAGTAATATTAAATCCTTGTGAGTTTCACTAGAATCAGTTGTTTTAGTAAGGTTTGCAAAAGCAAAAATTAGGTTTTACTCTTTATGAAAGTAAACTGTCACACTCAATATGACCATTTTTTAATCATAACTCCTAAACCACTCATGCAAAATGGCTAATAATGTTTGAAATAATGGATCCTTGGGAGTTTTCCTTGAAACATATGCTTTCTTAAGGCTTGCAAACACAAAAAGTATTTTTTTACTCAAAATGACAGTAATGTTCCTGAAATCCTGAGATAATGCGAAAAAAGCAATAAAAATGTATTCAATCATAATTTCTAAACTAGACATGCAAAATGTGTAAAAATGCCTGTATTATTGAATCCATGTGAGTTTTACTAGAATCAGTTGTTTTAGTAAAGTTTGAAAAACAAAAATTAGGTTTTTCTCTTTATGAAAGTAAACTGTCACACTGAATATGACAGTTTTTTAATCATAACTCCTAAACTACTCATGCAAAATGGCTAATAATGTTTAAAATAATGTATCCTTGGGAGTTTTCCTCGAAACATATGCTTTCTTAAGGCTTGCAAACACAAAAAGTATTTTTTTTACTCAATATGACAGTAATGTTCTTGAAATCCTGAGATAATGCGAAAAAAGCCATAAAAATGTATTTAATCATACTTTCTAAACTAAACATGCAAAATGTGTAAAAATGCCTGTATTATTGAATCCATGTGAGTTTAACTAGAATCAGGTGTTTTAGTAAGGTTTGCAAAAACAAAAATTAGGTTTTACTCTTTACGAAAGTAAACTGTCACACTCAATATGACATTTATTTAATCATAACTCCTAAACTACACATGCAAAATGTCTAATGATGCCTCAAATAATGCATTCTACGGAGTTTTACTCGAAACATATGCTTTTTCAAATCTTGCAAACACAAAAAGTAGTTTTTTACTCAATATGACAGTAATATTCCTAAAATACTGAGATAATGCGAAAAAAGCACTGAAAATATATTCAATCATATTTCCTAAATCAAACATGCAAAATTTGTAAAAATGCCTGTAATATTGAATCCATGTGAGTTTTACTAGATTAGGTTGTTTGAAATTTTTGCAAATACAAAAATTTGGTTTTTTTCACCATGACAATGTACACTCAATATGACAGTAAATTAAACATAACTCCTAAACTACACTTAAAAATGAGCTAATATTGCCTGAAATAATGCAATCTTGTGAGTTTTACTCGAAACATATGCTTTTTTAAGGCTTGCAAACACAAAAAGTAGTTTTTATTCAATATTACAGTAATGTTCTTAAAATTCTGAGATAATGCGAAAAAAGCAATAAAAATGTATTCCAACATAATTTCTAAACCAACAATGCAAAATGTCTAAAAATGCCTGTAATATTAAATCCATGTGAATTTTACTAGAATCAGTTGTTTTAGTAAGGTTTGCAAAAACAAAATTTAGGTTTTACTCTTTATGAAAGTAAACTGTCACAATCAATATGACAGTTTTTTAATCATAACTCCTAAACTACTAATGCAAAATGGCTAATAATGTTTGAAATAATGGATCCTTGGGAGTTTTACCCGAAACATATGCTTTTTTCAAATCTTGCAAACACAAAAAGTAGTTTTTTACTCAATATGACAGTAATATTCCTAAAATACTGAGATAATGCGAAAAAAGCAATGAGAATATATTCAATCATATTTCCTAAATCAAACATGCAAAATGTGTAAAAATGCCTGTAATATTGAATCCATGTGAGTTTTACTAGATTAGGTTGTTTGAAATTTTTGCAAATACAAAAATTTGGTTTTTTTCACCATGACAATGTACACTCAATATGACAGTAAATTAAACATTACTCCTAAACTACACTTAAAAATGAGCTACTATTGCCTGAAATAATAAATTATTGTGAGTTTTACTCGAAACATATGCTTTTTTAAGGCTTGCAAACACAAAAAGTAGTTTTTTACTCAATATGACAGTAATGTTCTTAAAATCCTGAGATAATGCGAAAAAAGCAATAAAAATGTATTCCAACATAATTCCTAAACCAACAATGCAAAATGTCTAAAAATGCCTGTAATATTAAATCCATGTGAGTTTTACTAGAATCAGTTGTTTTAGTGAAGTTTGCAAAAACAAAAATTAGGTTTTACTCTTTAAGAAAGTAAACTGTCACACTCAATATGACAGTTTTTTAATCATAAGTCCTAAACTACTCTTGCAAAATGGCTAATAATGTTTGAAATATTGGATTCTTGGGAGTTTTCCTCGAAACATATGCTTTCTTAAGGCTTGCAAACACAAAAAGTATTTTTTTTACTCAATATGACAGTAATGTTCTGAAAATCCTGAGATAATGCGAAAAAAGCAATAAAAATGTATTCAATCATAATTTCTAAACTAAACATGCAAAATTTGTAAAAATGCCTGTAATATTGAATCCATGTGAGTTTTACTAGATTAGGTTGTTTGAAATTTTTGCAAATACAAAAATTTGGTTTTTTTCACCATGACAATGTACACTCAATATGACAGTATATTAAACATAACTCCTAAACTACACTTAAAAATGAGCTAATTTTGCCTGAAATAATGCATTCTTGTGAGTTTTACTCGAAACATATGCTTTTTTAAGGCTTGCAAACACAAAAAGTAGTTTTTATTCAATCTGACAGTAATGTTCTTAAAATTCTGAGATAATGCGAAAAAAACAATAAAAATGTATTCCAACATAATTCCTAAAGCAACAATGCAAAATGTCTAAAAATGCCTGTAATATTAAATCCATGTGAGTTTTACTAGAATCAGTTGTTTTAGTGAAGTTTGCAAAAACAAAAATTAGGTTTTTACTCTTTATGAAAGTAAACTGTCACAATCAATATGACAGTTTTTTAATCATAACTCCTAAACTACTCATGCAAAATGGCTAATAATGTTTGAAATAATGGATCTTTGGGAGTTTTACTCGAAACATATGCTTTTTTCAAATCTTGCAAACACAAAAAGTAGTTTTTTACTCAATATGACGGTAATATTCCTAAAATACTGAGATAATGCGAAAAAAGCAATGAAAATATATTCAATCATATTTCCTAAATCAAACATGCAAAATGTGTAAAAATGCCTGTAATATTGAATCCATGTGAGTTTTACTAGATTAGGTTGTTTGAAATTTTTGCAAATACAAAAATTAGGTTTTTTTCACCATGACAATGTACACTCAATATGACAGTAAATTAAACATTACTCCTAAACTACACTTAAAAATGAGCTACTATTGCCTGAAATAATAAATTATTGTGAGTTTTACTCGAAACATATGCTTTTTTAAGGCTTGCAAACACAAAAAGTAGTTTTTTACTCAATATGACAGTAATGTTCTTAAAATCCTGAGATAATGCGAAAAAAGCAATAAAAATGTATTCCAACATAATTCCTAAACCAACAATGCAAAATGTCTAAAAATTCCTGTAATATTAAATCCATGTGAGTTTTACTAGAATCAGTTGTTTTAGTGAAGTTTGCAAAAACAAAAATTAGGTTTTACTCTTTATGAAAGTAAACTGTCACACTCAATATGACAGTTTTTTAATCATAAGTCCTAAACTACTCTTGCAAAATGGCTAATAATGTTTGAAATATTGGATTCTTGGGAGTTTTCCTCGAAACATATGCTTTCTTAAGGCTTGCAAACACAAAAAGTATTTTTTTACTCAATATGACAGTAATGTTCTGAAAATCCTGAGATAATGCGAAAAAAGCAATAAAAATGTATTCAATCATAATTTCTAAACTAAACATGCAAAATTTGTAAAAATGCCTGTAATATTGAATCCATGTGCGTTTTACTAGAATCGGTTGTGTTTGAAATTTTTGCAAATAAAAAAATTAGGTTTTTTTCACCATGACAAGTACACTCAATATAAGAGTAAATAAACATAAATAAATAAACTACAAATAAAAATGAGCTACTATTGCCTGAAATAATGCATTATTGTGAGTTTTACTCGAAACATATGCTTTTTTAAGGCTTGCAAACACAAAAAGTAGTTTTTTACTCAATATGACAGTAATGTTCTTAAAATCCTGAGATAATGCGAAAAAAGCAATAAAAATGTATTCCAACATAATTCCTAAACCAACAATGCAAAATGTCTAAAAATGCCTGTAATATTAAATCCATGTCAGTTTTACTAGAATCAGTTGTTTTTATAAGGTTTGCAAATACAAAAATTAAGTTTTACTCACTATGACAGTATACTGTCACACTCAATATGACAGTTATTTAAAAATAACTCCTAACTACACATGCAAAGTGGCTAATGATGCCTCAAATAATGCATTCTACGGAGTTTTACTCGAAACATATGCTTTTTCAAATCTTGCAAACACAAAAAGTAGTTATTTTACTCAATATGACAGTAATATTCCTAAAATCCTGAGATAATGCGAAAAAAGCAATGAAAATATATTCAATCATATTTCCTAAATCAAACATGCAAAATGTGTGAAAATGCCTGTAATATTGAATCCATGTGAGTTTTACTAGAATCGGTTGTGTTTGAAATTTTTGCAAATAAAAAAATTAGTTTATTTTTCACCATGACAATGTTCACTCAATATGACAGTAAATAAACATAACTCCTAAACTACACATAAAAATGAGCTAATATTGCCTGAAATAATGCATTATTGTGAGTTTTACTCGAAACATATGCTTTTTTAAAGCTTGCAAATACAAAAAGTAGTTTTTTACTCAATATGACAGTAATATTCCTAAAATCCTGAGATAATGCGAAAAAAGCAATACAAATGTATTCCATCATACTTTCTAAACCAAACAGGCAAAATGTCTAAAAATAACTGTAATATTGAATGCATGTGAGTTTTACTAGAATCAGTTGTTTTTGTAAGGTTTGCAAATACCACAATTAGGTTTTACTCTTTATGAGAGTATACTGTTACATTTAATATGACAGTTATTTAAACATAACTCCTAAACAACAAATGCAAAATGACTAATAATGCCTGGAGATGTATCTTTGAGTTTTACTAAAATGTTCTTTTGTAAGGTTTGCAAAGACACAAGTTAGTTTTTTTTACTCAATATGATAGTATCACTGTCATACTAAATAAGAAAGTTGTATAAACATAATTTCAAAACTACACATGCAATCCGTCTAAAAATGCCTGTAATATTGAATCTATGTGAGTTTTACCAGAATCAGGTATTTTGGTAAGGTTTACAATTACAAAAAATAGGTTTTACTCATAATGACAGTATAACTGCCACATTCAATATGGCAGTTATTTAAACATAACCTCTAAACCACATGCAAAATGGCTTATAATGCCTGGAGATGTATCTTTGTGAGTTTTACTAGAAAACATATCATTTGTAAGGTTTTTTAAAGACACAAGTTAGTTTTTTTTACTCAATATAATAGTATAACTGTCATACTAAATGTATCCATTTTCTTCCGCTTATCCGAGGTCGGGTTGCGGGGGCAGCAGCCTAAGCAGAGAAGCCCAGACTTCCCTCTCCCCAGCCACTTCGTCCAGCTCTTCTCGGGGGATCCCGAAGCGTTCCCAGGCCAGCCGGCTGACATAGTCTTCCCAATGTGTCCTGGGGCTTCCCCGTGGCCTCCTGCCGGTCGGACTTGCCCTAACGAAAAAAACAATTAAAATGTATTCAAACACAACTCCTAAACCAAACATGTGAAATGTCTAAAATGCCTGCAATATTGAATCTATGTGAGTTTTACTAGAATCAGTTGTTTTTGTAAGGTTTGCAAATACAAAAATTAGGTTTAACACTTAATGACAGTATAACTGCCACACTCAATTTGACAGTTATTAAAACATAACTCCTAAACTACACATGAACATTTTCTAATAATGCATGAAGAAATGTATCTTTTGTGAATTTTACTAGTAACATTTTCTTTTGTAAGCATTGTAAAGACACAAGTTAGTTTGTTTTACTCACTATGACTTTACTGTCACACTCAATATGACAGTTATTTAAACATAAATCCTAAACCGCACATGCAAAAAGGCTAATAATGCCTGTAGAAATGTATCTTTGAGTTTTACTGGGAAAAATATTTTGTAAGGTTTGTAAAGACACAAGTTAGTTGTTTTTTTTTACTCAATATGACAGTATTACTGTAATACTAAATATGAAAGTTATATAAACACAACTCCAAAACCAAACATGCATTATGTCTAAAAATGCCTGTGATATTGTATCTGTGAGTTTTACTAGAATCAATTGTTTTTGTAAGGTTTGCAAATACAAAATTTAGGTTTTACTCACTATGACAGTTATTTAAACATAAATCCTAAACAACAAATGCAAATAGCTAATAATGCTTGGAGAACTATATCTTTGTTATAGAGAGCCTGCTGACCAACAGCATCTCTGTCTGGACTGGAGCCTGCAGTGCCTCAGACTGGAAGTCTCTCCAGAGAGTGGTGAGGACGGCAGAAAAGATCTTCAGGAATCCTCTTCCTCCTATCCAGGAGATCGCAAAAAGCGCTGCCTGACCAGGGCTCAGAAAATTTGCAAAGACTCCTCCCACCCCCACCAAGGACTGTTTTCACTGCTGGACTCTAGAAAGAGGTTCCGCAGCCTCCGAAGCAGAACCTCCAGCTTCTTCCCTCAGGCCGTAAGACTCTTGAACGCATTATAATTAAATTATCCCCTCAACTCCCCTCAAAATGGATTAACTCGCTGGAATAAAAAAAAAATAACAATATAACATACACCCATAAACGTGGGCGCATGTGGAAAAAGTGCAATATATTTATCTGCACAGTATCCTTTTTATTTATTTATATATATTTAAGTATATTTATTTATTTTATATGTATATTTATATATTATTTATATTTATTTATTTATATATGCACCTTATTGCTTTTTTATCCTGCCCTACCATGAGCTTATGTCACGAAATTGTGTTATCTATGCTGTAAAGTTCAAATTTTAATGACAATAAAAAGAAAGTCTAAGTCTTTACCAGAATAATGATCTTTTGTAAGGTTTGCAAAGACGCAGTTAGTTGTTTTTTTTACTCAATATGACAGTATAACTGTCATACTAAATATGAAAGTTGTAAAAACATAACTCCAAAACCAAACAAGCAATCCGTCTAAAAATGCATGTAATATTCAATCTATGTGAGTTTTACCAGAATCAGGTATTTTGGTAAGGTTTACAATTACAAAAATTAGGTTTTACTCATGACAGTATACCTGCCACATTCAATTTGACATGTATTTAAACATAACTCCTAAACCACACATGCACAATGGCTAATAATACCTGGGGAAATGTCTCTTTGTGAGTTTTACTAGAAAAAATATATTGTGTAAGGTTTGTAAAGACACAAGTTAGTTTTTTTTACTCAATATAACAGTATAGCTGTCATACTATATATAAATAAATAAATGGGTTGTAGTTGTATAGCGCTTTTCTACCTTCAAGGTACTCAAAGCGCTTTGACACTACTTCCACATTTACCCATCACACACTGATGGAGGGAGCTGCCATGCAAGGCGCTAACCAGCACCCATCAGGAGCAAGGGTGAAGTGTCTTGCTCAGGACACAACGGACATGACGAGGTTGGTACTAGGTGGGGATTGAACCAGGGACCCTCGGATCGAGCACGGCCATTCTTCCACTGCGCCAAACATCACTCCAAAACCAAACATGTATTATGTCTAAAAATGCCTGTAATATTGTATCTGTGTGAGTTTTACTAGAATCAGTTGTTTTTGTAAGGTTTTCAAATACCAAAATTAGGTTTTATATACTTTGACAGTTATTTAAACATAACAACAAATGCAAAATAGCTAATAATGCTTGGAGAGATGTGTCGTTGTTATAGCGAGCCTGCTGACCAACAGCATCTCTGTCTGGACTGGAGCCTGCAGTGCCTCAGACTGGAAGTATCTCCAGAGAGTGGTGAGGACGGCGGAAAAGATCATCAGGACTCCTCTTCCTCCTATCCAGGAGATCGCAAAAAGTGCTGCCTGACCAGGGCTCAGAAAATTTGCAAAGACTCCTCCCACCCCCACCAAGGACAGTTTTCACTGCTGGACTCTAGAAAGAGGTTCCGCAGCCTCCGAAGCTTCTGTAGAAGCTTCTTCCCTCAGGCCGTAAGACTCTTGAACGCATCATAAATAAATTATCTCCTCAACTCCCCTCAAAATGAATTAACTCGCTGGAATGAAATAAACAATATAACATACACCCATATAAACGTGGGCGCATGTGGAAAAAGTGCAATATATTTATCTGCACAGTAATCTATTTATCTATTTATATATATTTATTTATTATATATATATATATATATGTATATAAATATATATATATATATATATATATATATATATATATATATATATATATATATATATATATATATATATAAATATATATATATATATATATATATATATATATATATATATATATATATATATATATATATATATATATATATATATATATATAGTATTTATATATTATTTATATATATTTATGTATCGAAATATGCACCTTATTGCTTTTTTATCCTGCACTACGACATTTCGTTCTTATCTGTGCTGTAAAGTTCAAATTTGAATGACAATAAAAAGAAAGTCTAAGTCAAAGCCTAAGTCTTTACTAGAATAACGATCTTTTGTAAGGTTTGCAAAGACACAAGTTTTTTTTTTTTTTACTCAATGGTAATATACAGTATAACTGTCATACTAAATATGAAAGTTGTATAATCAAAACTCCAAAACCAAACATGCAATCCGTCTAAAAATGCATGTAATATTGAATCTATGTGAGTTTTACCAGAATCAGGTATTTTGGTAAGGTTTACAATTACAAAAATTAGGTTTCACTCATAATGACAGTATAACTGCCACATTCAATTTGACATCTATTTAAGCATAACTCCTAAACCACACATGCACAATGGCTATTAATGCCTGGAGAAATGTCTCTTTGTGAGTTTTACTGGAAAACAAATATTTCGTAATGTTTGTACCGACACAAGTTAGTTTTTTTTACTCAATATGACAGTGTTACTGTCATACTAAATATGAAAGTTATATAAACATAACTCCAAAACCAAACATGCATTATCTCTAAAAATGCCTGTAATTTTGTATCCATGTGAGTTTTACTAGAATCAGTTGTTTTTGTAAGGTTTGCAAATACAAAATATGGGTTTTACTCACAGTATACTGTCACACTCAATCTGACAGTTATTTAAACATAACTCCTAAACCACACATGCCAAATGGCTAATAATGCCTGGAGAAATGTCTCTTTGTGAGTTTTGCAGGAAAAAAAATATTTTGTAAGGTTTGTAAAGACACAAGTTAGTTTTTATTACTCAATATGACAGTATTACTGTAATACTAAATATGAAAGTTATATAAACACAACTCCAAAATCAAACATGCATCATGTCTAAAAATGCCTGCAATATTGCATCCATGTGAGTTTTACTAGAATCAGTTGTTTTTGTAAGGTTTTTGCAAATACAAAAATTAGGTTTTACTTACTATGACAGTTATTTAAACATAACTCCTAAACAACAAATGCAAAATGACTAATAATGCTTGGAGAAATGTATCTTTGTTAGATTTACTAGAAAAAATATATTTTGTAAGTTAGTTTTTTTTACTTAATATCATAGTATAACTGTCATACTAAATCCATCCATTTTCTTCCGCTTATCCGAGGTCCGGTTACAGGGGCAGCAGCCTAAGCAGAGAAGCCCGGACTTCCCTATCCCCAACCACTTCGTCCAGCTCTTCTCGGGGGATCCCGAGGCGTTCGACAGCCCAGCCGGGAGACATAGTCTTCCCAATGTGTCCTGGGTCTTCCCCGCGGCCTCCTGCCCGTCGGACTTGCCCTAATGAAAAAACAATACAAATGTATTCAAACACAACTCTAAACCAAACATGTAAAATGTCTAAAAATGCCTGTAATATTGAATCTATGTGAGTTTTACCAGAATCAGGTATTGTGGTAAGGTTAACATTTACAAAAATTAGGTTTTACTCATAATAACAGTATAACTGCCACATTCAATTTGACATTTATTTAAACATAACTCCTAAACCACATGTGCACAATGGCTAATAATGCCTGGAGAAATGTCTCTTTGTGAGTTTTACTGGGAAAAAAAAAATATTTTTTAAGGTTTGTACAGATACAAGTTAGTTTTTTTTATTCAATATGACAGTATTACTGTCATACAAAATATGAAAGTTATATAAACATTACTCCAAAACCAAACATGCATTATGTCTAAAAATGCCTGTAATATTGTATCCATGTGAGTTTTAGTAGAATCATTTGTTTTCATAAGGTTTGCAATTACAAAATATGGGTTTTACTCACTATGACAGTATACTGTCACACTCAATCTGACGATTATTTAAACATAAGTCCTAAACCACACATGAAAAATGTCTAATAATGCGTGAAGAAATGTATCTTTGTGATTTTTATTAGAAACGTTTTCTTTTGTGAGGTTTGCAAAGACACAAGTTAGTTTTTTTTACTCAATATGACAGTGTAACTGCCACACTCACTATGACAGTTATTTAAACATAACTCCTAAACTCATACTTGCCAACATTGAGACCTCCAATTTCAGGAGGTGGGGGTGGGGAAGGCATTGTCGGGGGTGGGGTGGGGGCGTGGTTGGGGGTGTGGTTAAGAGGGGAGGAGTATATTTAGAGCTAGAATTCACCAAGTCAAGTATTTCATATATATATATATATATATATATATATATATATATATATATATATATGTATATATATATATATATATATATATATATATATATATATATATATATATATATACACACACATATATAAAAAAAAATTTGACTTTCAGTGAATTCTAGCTATATATATATATATGTATATATATATATATATATATATATATATATATATATATATATATATATATATATATATATATATGTATGTGTGGGGAAAAAATCACAAGACTACTTCATCTCTACAGGCCTGTTTCATGAGGGGTTCCCTCAATCATCAGGAGATATAAGACATATATATATATATATATATATATATATATATATATATATATATATATATATATATATATATATATATATATACATATATATATATATATATATATATATATATAAAAAATAAATACTTGAATTTCAGTTTTCATTTATTTACACATATACACACACATAACATTCATCTACTCATTGTTGAGTTAAGGGTTGAATTGTCCATCCTTGTTCTATTCTCTGTCACTATTTTTATAACCATGCTGAACACCCTCTCTGATGATGCATTGCTGTGTGGCACGCACAAAAGTGCTTTCATCAAATGCACGAGAGTCTGGAATTTTCCATCCCTCCCGAGCATGGCCAAAAACCGGTCAATCTTTGCTTCCTGAGGAAGATCTTCACTGCCAAGCACTTGGTATTCCACTACTTCTTCCCGGAGGCTATCCAGGTCCAATCGCAGCTGCGGCTTGGAACTTATAAGCGTGTTTCTTCATCTTACTCGTCGTCGGCGTTGCCATGGCTGTATCTTCCGCGTTCTTCTGCTTCGTCTCCTTGTTGTGTGCGCAGTTGTGCACTGCACTCTCTAAAAGCCCTGGATGTTATTGTTACATATGCATGTACAGTAGATGGCAGTATTGCCCTGTTTAAAGTGTGTCACAACATTGCTGTTTACGGCAGACAAACTGCTTTACGGTAGACGAAAACGTGACTGCTGTTGTTTTGTGTTGTTACCGCGCTGGGAGGACGTTAATGAAACTACCTAACAATAAACCCACATAAGAAACCAAGAACTCACCCTCGATCATTCTACAGTTATAACGTGATTGGGCAGGCATGCTGTTTATATCGTGGGAAAGCAGACGTGAATACAGGCTGTCCTCACTCAGATCAGCCTGAATTTCGGGAGATTTTCGGGAGAAAATTTGTCCCGGGAGGTTTTCGGGAGAGGCGCTGAATTTCAGGAGTCTCCTGGAAAATCCAGGAGGCTTGGCAAGTATGCCTAAACTACACATAAAAAATGGCTAATAATGCCTGAAATAAGGCATTCTTGTGAGTTTTACTCGAAACATATGCTTTTTTAAGACTTGCAAACAGAAAAAGTATTTGTTTTCCTCAATATGACAGTAAATTTCTTAAAATCCTGAGATAATGCGAAATAAGCAAAAACAATGTATTCCATCATAATTCCTACACCAAATAAGCAAAATATCTAAAAATGCCTGTAATATTGAATCTGTGTGAGTTTTACTAAAATCAGTTGTTTTGGTAAGGTTTACAAATACAAAAATGAGGTTTTACTCTTTATGACTGTTATTTAAACATAACTCCATCCATTCAGCCATCCATTTTCTTCCGCTTATCCGAGGTTGGGTCGCGGGGGCTGCAGCCTAAGCAGGGAAGCCCAGACTTTCCTCTCCCCAGCCACTTCGTCCAGCTCCTCCAGGGGGATCCTGGGGCGTTCCCAGGCCAGCCGGGAGAGATAAGCTTCCCGTTTCCTGGGTCTTCCTGGGCCTCCTACCGGTCGGACGTGCCCGAAACACCTCCCTAGGGAGGCGTTTGGGTGGCATCCTGACCAGATGCCCGAACCACCTCATCTGGCTCCTCTCGAAATGGAGGAGCAATGACTTTACTTTGAGCTCCTCCCGGATGACAGAGCTTCTCACCCTATCTCTAAAGGAGAGCCCCGCCACCCGGCGGAGGAAACTCATTTTGGCCGCTTGTACCCATGATTTTGTCCTTTCGGCCATGACACAAAGTTCATGACCATAGGTCAGGATGGGAAAGTAGATTGACCGGTAAATCGAGAGCTTTGCCTTCCGGCTCAGCTCCTTCTTCACCACAACGGACCAATACAGCGTCCGCATTACTGAAGACGCCACACCGTTCCGCCTGTCGATCTCACGATCCACTCTTCCCTCACTCGTGAACAAGACTCTGAGGTCCTTGAACTCCTCCACTTGGGGCAAGATCTCCTCCCCAACCCGGAGATGGCACTCCACCCTTTTCCGGGCGAGAACCATGGACTCGGACTTGGAGGTGCTGATTCACATCCCAGTCACTTCACACTCGTCTGCGAACCGATCCAGTGAGGGCTGAAGATCTTGGCCAGATGAAGCCATCAGGACCACATCATCTGCAAATAGCAGAGACCTAATCCTGCAAACACCAAACCGGATCCCCTCAACGCCCTGACTGCGCCTAGAAATTCTGTCCATAAAGGTTATGAACAGAATCGGTGACAAAGGGCAGCCTTGGCGGAGTCCAACCCTCACTGGAAACGGGTCCGACTTACTGCCGGCAATGCGGACCAAGCTCTGACTCTTGCAAAGGGAGCGAACCGCCACAATAAGACAGTCCGTTACCCCATACTCTCTAAGCACTCCCCACAGGACTTCCAGGGGTAAATGGTCGAATGCCTTCTCCAAGTCCATAAAGCACATGTAGACTGGTTGGGCAAACTCCCATGCACCCTCAAGGGCCCTGCCGAGAGTATAAAGCTGGTCCGCAGTTCCACGACCAGGACGTAAACCACACTGTTCCTCCTGAATCCGAGGTTCGACTATCCGGCGTAGCCTCTTCTCCAGTACACATGAATAGACCTTACCGGGAAGACTGAGGAGTGTGATCTCACGATAGTTGAAACACACCCTCTGGTTCCCCTTCTTAAAGAGAGGAACCACCACCCCGGTCTCCCAATCCAGAAGTACCGCCCCCGATGTCCACGCGATGTTGCAGAGTCTTGTCAACCAAGACAGCCCCACAGCATCCAGAGCCTTAAGGAACTCCGGACGGATCTCATCCACCCCCAGGGCGTTGCCATTGAGGAGCTTTTTAACTACCTTGGCATCCTCAGCCCCAGAAATAGGAGAGCCCACCACAGATTCCCCAGGCACTGCTTCCTCATAGGAAGACATGTTGGTGGGATTAAGGAGGTCTTCGAAGTATTCCCTCCACCGATCAATAACAGCTGCAGTAGAGGTCAGCAGCGCACCATCCTCACCATACACGGTGTTACAGTGCACTGCTGCCCCCCCTTGAGCCGGCGGATGGTGGTCCAGAATCGCTTCGAAGCCGTCTGGAAGTCGTTTTCCATGGCTTCTCCAAACTCCTCTCATGTCCGAGTTTTTGCCTCTGCGACCGCTGAAGCCGCACTTCGCTTGGCCTGTCGGCTGCCTCTGGAGTCCCATGACCCAAAAGGACCCGATAGGCTCTTTCTTCAGCTTGACGGCATCCCTCACTGCTGGTGTCCACCAGCGGGTTCTAGGATTACCGCCACGACAGGCACCAAACTCCTTGCGGCCACAGCTCCAATCAGCCGGCTCGACAAGAGAGGCACGGAACATGGTCCACTCAGACTCAATGTCCAGCGCCTCCCTCGTGACATGTTCAAAGTTCTTCCGGAGGCGTTCCCAGCAAACCCTCACAATGCGTTTGGGCCTGCCAGGTCTGTCAGGCATCCTCCCCCACAGGGCCGGCCCGTGGCATAGGCCGTATAGGCAAATGCTAAGGGCGCCGTCCATCACGGGGCGCCACGCCAGTGCCACAAATGTTGGGAGAAAAAAAAAAAAGTTGGTACTATTATTTCTAAATACAAAAAATAATCCCACGTTAATTAAAATGCAAAGTAAAGCCTATTTAATAGAAATATTATTTGATACAACATTACGCCCCCCCGGTGCGCCCCCTCCCTTCCCGTATCGTGACTCTTTTTGGACGTCCCCACATCAAAAAATCAACACAAGATGCCAAAACTGTCAGGTGCCCAGGGAAGAAAAAAGAGAAAAGAAGAGAAGGAGAAACGAGAAAAGACAGAGGTAGCAGGTAGGTAAGGTTAGCCTAAATGAAATTATTTGTCTGTTACAGAACGTGATAGTAACCTGGCTTTTTAGCATTAAGCTAATGTTACATGATTCGGCAATTGCTAATCAATAAATAGCTAGTTCTGTTTTAACGTCGGGTTAATATTGTGGAGGGGGCTAAATTGTTATGGAAAATAATAATGTAACGTTAGGTAATTACAGTACTCCCACTTTACATTCCTCAGGGACATTTCTTTCTTTCTTTAGTTTATTTCGAACATGAACACACTTACATCATAATACATCACACAATTTCATATCATTTCATTTTACATCATGCCCGAAAAGGAGTAGGAAGAAGCAAAGCTTATTTAATCCTACCTCTTTCCCACTTCAAAGCGTTTACAAATATAAAGAATCATTTACTGACCTTTTTATATAATAAAATAACATCTATGAGTTAGTATACAACAGTTTCGTACTATGTAATTCATTAATTAATTCAGTCATTATTAACATACTGAGATGAAGAATATCTTATTTTCAATAAGGTTGAAAGTATTTCTCATGATTCTTCTTCTTTGTACTCTGTAAGCACTATTATTTTGAACAACCTCTGGTCTGGATCATATCAGTACATTTTTTAACTTTTTTACTTAATCCATTCCATAGTTTAATTCCACATACTGATATGCTAAAAGTTCTAAGTGTTGTACATGCATATAAATGTTTGTATTAGATCTCTCTCAAGCAGGTGTTTTTTGTTTACATTGTTATCGCCTTCTGGTTAGCTAATGTTTGCCCTGCAGGTAATAGTCACTTTTCCACCCCTTTATATATTAGGTATAGTTGTAAGTAAAAAAAAAGGTCAAAGACAAAGCTATTCGGGTTCTTGTGAGTATATACACTTCACTGCCGATGTGGGGGGGGCACCACCTAAAATCTTGCCTAGGGCGTCAGATTGGTTAGGGACGGGCCTGCTCCCCCACCATCGCAGCCAACTCACCACCAGGTGGTGATTGGTAGAAAGCTCCGCCCCTCTCTTCACCCGAGTGTCCAAAACATGAGACCGCAAATCCGATGAAACAACTACAAAATCGATCATGGAACTGCGGCCTAGGGTGTCCTGGTGCCAAGGACACCCTTATGTTTGAACTTGGTGTTTGTTATTGACAATCTGTGACGAGCAGAAAAGTCCAATAACAAAACACCACTCGGGTTCAGATCCGGGCGGCCATTCTTCCCAATCACGCCTCTCCAGGTTTCACTGTTGTTGCCAAGATGAGCGTTGAAGGCCCCCAGTAGAACGAGGGAATCACCCGGTGGAGCACTTTCCAGTACTCCCTCGAGTGAATCCAAAAAGGGTGGGTACTCTGAGCTGCCGTTTGGCGCGTAAGGCCAAACAACAGTCAGGACCCGTCCCCCCACCCGAAGGCGGAGGAAAGCTACCCACTGGTCCACTGGGTTGAACTCCAACGTGCAGGCTTTGAGCCGGGGGGCAACAAGAATTGCCACCCGAGCCCGTCGCCTCTCAACGCAAGCATTATAACTCCAAAACAACAAATGCTAATAATGCTTGGAAAAATGTATCTTTGTTAGTTTTACTAGAATAATAATCTTTTGTAAGGTTTGCAGACACAAGTTGTTGTTTTTTTACTCAATATGACAGTATAACTGTCATACTAAATATGAAAGTTGTATAAACATATCTCCAAAACCAAACATGCAATCCATCTAAAGATGCCTGTAATATTGAATCTATGAAAAATAGTTTTTTTACTCAATATGACAGTATAACTGTCATACTAAATCCATCCATTTTCTTCCGCTTATCCGAGGTCGGGTTGCGGGGGCAGCAGCCTAAGCAGAGAAGCCCCAGCCACTTTGTCCAGCTCTTCTCGGGGGATCCCGAGGCGTTCCCAGGCCAGCCTGAGACATAGTCTTCCCAATGTGTCCTGGGTCTTCCCCGTGGCCTCCTGCCGATCGGACTTGCCCTAACGAAAAAAGCAATAAAAATGTATTCAAACGTGAAATGTCTAAAAATGCCTGTAATATTGAATCTATGTGAGTTTTACTAGAATCAGTTGTTTTTGTAAGGTTTGCAAATACAAAAATTTGGTTTTACACATAACAGTATAACTGCCACATTCAATATGACAGTTATTTAAACATATTTCCTAAACCACAGATGAAAAATGTCTAATAATGCCTGGAAAAAAATATTTTTGTGAGTTTTACTGGAAAAACATAGTTTGTAATGTTTGTAAAGACACAAGTTAGTTTTACTCAAGATGACAGTATAACTGTCATAATACATATGAAAGTTATATAAACATAATTCCAAAACCAAACATGCATTATGTCTAAAAATACCTGTAAAATTGTATCCATGTGAGTTTTACTAGAATCATTTTTTGCGATGAGGAAGCGACTTGTGTACCCCGCCTTCCGCCCGATTGTAGCTGAGATAGGCTCCAGCGCCCCCTGCCACCCCAAAAGGGAATAAGCGGTAGAAAATGGATGGATGGGCATTTTTTGTTGTCGTTACTAAATCCATCCATTTTCTTCCGCTTAACCGAGGTCGGGTTGCGGGGGCAGCAGCCTAAACAGAGAAGCCCAGACTTCCCTCTCCCCAGCCACTTCTTCCAGCTCTTCTCGGGGGATCCTGAGGCGTTCCCAGGCCAGCCGGGAGACATAATCTTCCCAATGTGTCCTGGGTCTTCCCCGTGGCCTCCTGCCGGTCGGACTTGCCCTAAACACCTCCCTCGGGAGGCGTTCGGGTGGCATCCTGAGCAGATGCCCGAACCACCTCATCTGGCTCCTCTCATTGTGGAGGAGCAGCGCTTTACTCTGAGTTCCTCCCGGATGACAGAGCTTCTTATCCTATCTCTAAGGGAGAGACCCGCCACCCGGCGGAGGAAACTCTTGTCTTTGATCTCGTCATTTCGGTCATAACCATGACCATGGGTGCAGGATGGGAATGTAGATCGACCGGTAAATTTAGAGCTTTTAATTCTGGCTCAGCTCCTTCTTCACCACAATGGATCGATATAGCGTCCTCATTACTGAAGACGCCGCACCGATCCGCCTGTGGATCTCATGATCCACTCTTCCCTCACTCGTGAACAAGACTCCTAGGTACTTGAACTCCTCCACTTGGGGCCATCTAGTATGTGCCATCGCCTCCTCAACCTGGAAATGGCACCCCACCCTTTACCGGGCAAGAACCATGGACTCGGACTTGGAGGTGCTGATTCTCATCCCAGTCGCTTCATACTCGGCCATCCAATGAGAGCTGGAGATCCTGGCCAGTTGAAGCCATCAGGACCACATCAACTGCAAAAAGCAGAGACCTAATCCTGCAACCACCAAACCTGATCGCCTCAACGCCATGACTGCAATTCTGTCCATAAAAGTTAACAACAGAATCGGTGACAAAGGGCAGCCTTGGCGGACCAAGGCTGCCCTACACTGATCATACAGGGAGCGACCCGCCAAAATCAGACAGTCCGATACCCCATACTCTTGTTTTTGAGCCGGGGGGACAACAAGAATTGCCACCCCAGCCTCTCATTGCTTGCAACGCCATAGTGGAAGAGAGTCCAGCCCCTCTCGAGAGAACAGGTTCCTGTGCGTCGAAGTGAGTCCAACTATATCTAGCCGAAACTTCTCCACCTCGCACACCAGCTCAGGCTCCTTCCCTCCCAGCGAGGTGACATTTCACGTCAGAAGAGCTAGCTTATGTAGCCGATGATCGGACCGCCAAGTGCCCTGCCTTCGGCTGCCGCTCAGCTCACACTGCACCCGACCTCTATAACCCAGCCCATGAGTGGTGAGCCCATTGGAGGAGGGAACCACGTTGCTTCATTGAGCTGAGCCAGCCAACAGGCGATCGCCATCGTGCCCCACCTCTGGGCCTGGCTCCACAGGGGAGCCACGGTGACCCGCGTCCGG
This sequence comes from Nerophis lumbriciformis, assembly GCF_033978685.3. NCBI lineage: Eukaryota > Metazoa > Chordata > Actinopteri > Syngnathiformes > Syngnathidae > Nerophis > Nerophis lumbriciformis. Next base: position 38,742,063 of record NC_084559.2, read on the forward strand.
GCGAGGAAAAATCTAGGACCTCGATTTGTGCTTTTCATAAAGGTTTTTGAGCTGCTCTTTGTCTGATCCCTCACCTAGGACCTATTTGTCTTGGGAGAGCCTACGAGGGGGCATAGAAGCCCACAGACAGCATAGCTCCTAGGATCAGTGGGCCCCGCAAACTCCTCTACCACGATAAGGTGGCGGCTCAGAAAGGAGGTTATATAAACATAACTCCAAAACCAAGATTAGGTTGTTTTTTTTCACCATGACAATGTACCCTCATCCATCCATCCATTTTTCTACCGCTTATTCCCTTTGGGGTCGCGGGGGGGCGCTGGAGCCTATCTCAGCTACAATCAGGCGGATGGCGGTGTACACCCTGGACAAGTCGCCACCTCATCGCAGGGCCAACACAGATAGACAGACAACATTCACACTCACATTCACACACTAGGGCCATTTTGGTGTTGCCAATCAACCTATCCCCAGGTGCATGTCTTTGGAGGTGGGAGGAAGCCGGAGTACCCGGAGGGAACCCACGCAGTCACGGGGAGAACATGCAAACTCCACACAGAAAGATCCGGAGCCTGGGATAAAACCAAGGACTACTCAGGTCCTTCGTATTGTGAGGCAGACGCACTAACCCCTCTACCACCGTGCTGCCCAATGTACACTCAATATGACAGTAAATTAAACATAACTCCTAAACTACACTTAAAAATGAGCTAATATTGCCTGAAATAATGCATTCTTGTGAGTTTTACTCGAAACATATGCTTTTTTTAAGGCTTGCAAACACAAAAAGTAGTTTTTACTCAATATGACAGTAATGTTCTTAAAATTCTGAGATAATGCGAAAAAAGCAATAAAAATGTATTCCAACATAATTCCTAAACCAACATTGCAAAATGTCTAAAAATGCCTGTAATATTAAATCCATGTGAGTTTTACTAGAATCAGTTGTTTTAGTAAGGTTTGCAAAAACAAAAATTTGGTTTTACTCTTTATGAAAGTAAACTGTCACACTCAATATGACAATGTTTTTAATCATAACTCCTAAACTACTCATGCAAAATGGCTAATAATGTTTGAAATAATGGATCCTTGGGAGTTTTCCTTGAAACATATGCTTTCTTAAGGCTTGCAAACACACAAAAAAATTTTTTTTCCTCAATATGACAGTAATGTTCTTAAAATTCTGAGATAGTGCGAAAAAAGCAATAAAAATGTATTCCAACATAATTCCTAAACCAACAATGCAAAATGTCTAAAAATGCCAGTAATATTATATCCTTAAGCAAAAATTAGGTTTTACTCTTTATGAAAGTAAACTGTCACACTCAATATGACAATTTTTTAATCATAACTCCTAAACCACTCATGCAAAATGGCTAATAATGTTTGAAATAATGGATCCTTGGGAGTTTTCCTCGAAACATATGCTTTCTTAAGGCTTGCAAACACAAAAAGCATTTTTTTACTCAAAATGACAGTAATGTTCTTAAAATCCTGAGATAATGCGAAAAAAGCAATAAAAATGTATTCAATCATAATTTCTAAACTAGACATGCAAAATGTGTAAAAATGCCTGTATTTTTGAATCCATGTGAGTTTTACTAGAATCAGTTGTTTTAGTAAGGTTTGCAAAAACAAAAATTAGGTTTTACTCTTTATGAAAGTAAACTGTCACACTCAATATGATATTTATTTAATCATAACTCCTAAACTACACATGCAAAATGTCTAATGATGCCTCAAATAATGCATTCTACGGAGTTTTACTCGAAACATATGCTTTTTCAAATCTTGCAAACACAAAAAGTAGGTTTTTACTCAATATGACAGTAAATTCCTAAAATACTGAGATAATGCAAAAAAAGCAATGAAAATATATTCAATCATATTTCCTAAAACAACTATGCAAAATGTGTAAAAATGCCTGTAATATTGAATCCATGTGAGTTTTACTAGATTAGGTTGTTTGAAATTTTTGCAAATACAAAAATTAGGTTTTTTTCACCATGACAATGTACACTCAATATGACAGTAAATTAAACATAACTCCTAAACCACACTTAAAAATGAGCTAATATTGCCTGAAATAATGCATCCTTGTGAGTTTTACTCGAAACATATGTTTTTTAAGGCTTGCAAACACAAAATGTAGTTTTTTACTCAATATGACATAAAAATGTATTTAATCAGAATTTCTAAACTAAACATGCAAAATGTGTAAAGATGCCTGTATTATTGAATCCATGTGAGTTTTACTAGAATCAGTTGTTTTAGTGAAGTTTGCAAAAACAAAAATTAGGTTTTACTCTTTATGAAAGTAAACGGTCACACTCAATATGACAGTTTTTTAATCATAACTCCTAAACTACTCATGCAAAATGGCTAATAATGTTTGAAATAATGGATCCTTGAGAGTTTTCCTCGAAACATATGCTTTCTTAAGGCTTGCAAACACAAAAAGTATTTTTTTTACTCAATATGACAGTAATGTTCTTAATATCCTGAGATAATGCGAAAAAAGCCATAAAAATGTATTCAATCATAATTTCTTAACTAAACATGCAAAATAAGTAAAAATGCCTGTATTATTGAATCCATGTGAGTTTAACTAGAATCAGTGGTTTTAGTAAGGTTTGCAAAAACAAAAATTAGGTTTTACTCATAATGAAAGTAAACTGTCACACTCAATATGACATTTATTTAATCATAACTCCTAAACTACACATGCAAAATGTCTAATGATGCCTCAAATAATGCATTCTACGGAGTTTTACTCGAAACATATGCTTTTTCAAATCTTGCAAACAAAAAGTAACTTTTTACTCTATATGACAGTAATGTTCTTAAAATTCTGAGATAATGCGAAAAAAGCAATAAAAATGTATTCCAACATAAATCCTAAACCAACAATGCAAAATGTGTAAAAATGCCTTTAATATTAAATCCATGTGAGTTTTATTAGAATCAGTTGTTTTAGTGAAGTTTGCAAAAACCAAAATTAGGTTTTACTCTATGAAAGTAAACTGTCACACTGAATATTTTTAATCATAACTCCTAAACTACTCATGCAAAATGGCTAATAATGTTTGAAATAATGGATTCTTGGGAGTTTTCCTCGAAACATATGCTTTCTTAAGGCTTGCAAACACAAAAAATATTTTTTTTACTCAATATGACAGTAATGTTCTTAAAATCCTGAGATAATGCATATTGAGTGTGACAGTTTACTTTCATAAAGAGTAAAACCTAATTTTTGCTTTTGCAAACCTTACTAAAACAACTGATTCTAGTGAAACTCACATGGATTTAATATTACTGGCATTTTTAGACATTTTGCATTGTTGGTTTAGGAATTATGTTGGAATACATTTTTATTGCTTTTTTCGCATTATCTCAGAATTTTAAGAACATTATTGTCATAATGAGTAAAAAAAATACTTTTTGTGTTTGCAAGCCTTAAGAAAGCATATGTTTTGAGGAAAACTCCCAATAATCCATTATTTCAAACATTATTAGCCATTTTGCATGAGTAGTTTAGGAGTTATGATTAAAAAACTGTCATATTGAGTGTGACAGTTTACTTTCATAAAGAGTAAAACCTAATTTTTGTTTTTGCAAACTTCACTAAAACAACTGATTCTAGTAAAACTCACATGGATTCAATAATACAGGCATTTTTACACATTTTGCATGTTTAGTTTAGAAATTATGATTGAATACATTTTTATTGCTTTTTTCGCATTATCTCAGGATTTTAAGAACATTACTGTCATATTGAGTAAAAAAATACTTTTTGTGTTTGCAAGCCTTAAGAAAGCATATGTTTCAAGGAAAACTCCCAAGGATCCATTATTTCAAACATTATTAGCCATTTTGCATGAGTAGTTTAGGAGTTATGATTAAAAAACTGTCATATTGAGTGTGACAGTTTACTTTCCTAAAGAGTAAAACCTAATTTTTGTTTTTGCAAACCTTACTAAAACAACTGATTCTAGTAAAACTCACATGGATATAATATTACAGAAATTTTTAGACATTTTGCATTGTTGGTTTAGGAATTATGTTGGAATACATTTATTGCTTTTTTCGCATTATCTCAGAATTCTAAGAACATTACTGTCATATTGAGTAAAAAACTACTTTTTGTGTTTGCAAGCCTTAAAAAAGCATATGTTTCGAGTAAAACACACAAGAATGCATTATTTCAGGCAATATTAGCTCATTTTTATGTGTAGTTTAGGAGTTATGTTTAATTTACTGTCATATTGAGTGTACATTGTCATGGTGAAAAAAACCTAAATTTTCTAATTGCAAACCTTTCAAACACAACTGATTCTAGTAAAACATACATTGATTCAATATTACAGGCACTTTTACACATTTTGCATGTTTGGTTTAGGAATTATGTTGGAATACATTTTTTTTTGCTTTTTTCGTATTATCTCAGGATTTTAAGAACATTACTGTCATATTGAGTAAAAAAAACTACTTTTTGTGTTTGCAAGATTTAAAAAAGCATATGTTTCGAGGAAAACTCCTAAGGATGCATTATTTCAGGCATCAATAGCCATTTTGCTTGTGTGGATTAGGAGTTTTTAAATAACTGTCATATTGCGTGTGGCAGTTATACTGTCATTATGAGTAAAACCTAATTTTTGTATTTTTAAACCTTAAAACCTCCTGATTCTAGTAAAATTCACAAAGATACAATATTACAGGCATGTTTAGACATAATGCAGGTTTGGTTTTGGAGTTAGGTTTATAACTTTTCATATTTAGTATGACAGTTATACTGTCATATCAGTAAAAAAAAAAAAAAAGACGTGTCTTTGCAAACCTTACAAAATATTTTTTTCCAGTAAAACTCACAAAGATACATTTCTCTTATTAGCCATTTTGCATGTGTGGTTTCGGAATTATGTTTAAATAACTGTCAGATAAAGAGACAGAGACAGTATACATGGGGAAGGCGTGGCGCAGTTGGGAGAGTGGCCGTTCCAGCAACCTGAGGGTTCTTGGTTCGATCCCCACCTTCTACCAACCTCGTCACGTCCGTTGTGTCCTTGAGGGAGACACTTTACTTTCCTGATGGGTTGTGGTTAGGGCCTTGCATGCCAGCTTCCGCCATCAGTGTGTGAATGTGTGTGTGAATGGATGAATGTAAAAATAGTGTCAAAGCGCTTTGTGTACCTTGAAGGTAGAAAAGCGCTATACAAGTATAGTCCATTTACCATAGTGAGTAAAACCAAATGTTTGTATTTACAAACCTTACAAAAACAACCCATTCTAGTAAAAGTCACACAGATACAATATTGTAGGCATTTTTAGACATAATGCATGTTTGGTTTTGAAGTTATGTTTGTATAACCTCCTTTCTGAGCCGCCACCTTATCGTGGTAGAGGAGTTTGCGGGGCCCACTGATCCTAGGAGCTATGCTGTCTGTGGGCTTCTATGCCCCCTCGTAGGCTCTCCCAAGACAAATAGGTCCTAGGTGAGGGATCAGACAAAGAGCAGCTCAAAGACCTTTATGAAAAGTACAAATCGAGGTCCTAGATTTTTCCTCGCCCGGCGCGGGTCACCGTGGCTCCCCTGTGGAGCCAGGCCCAGAGGTGGGGCACGATGGCGAGCGCCTGTTGGCTGGCTCAGCTCAATGAAGCAACGTGGTTCCCTCCTCCAATGGGCTCACCACTCATGGGCTGGGTTATAGAGGTCGGGTGCAGTGTGAGCTGAGCGGCAGCCGAAGGCAGGGCACTTGGCGGTCCGATCATCGGCTACATAAGCTAGCTCTTCTGACGTGAAATGTCACCTCGCTGGGAGGGAAGGAGCCTGAGCTGGTGTGCGAGGTGGAGAAGTTCCGGCTAGATATAGTTGGACTCACTTCGACGCACAGGAACCTGTTCTCTCGAGAGGGGCTGGACTCTCTTCCACTATGGCTTTGCAAGCAATGAGAGGCTGGGGTGGCAATTCTTGTTGTCCCCCCGGCTCAAAGACAAGAGTATGGGGTATCGGACTGTCTGATTGTGGCGGGTCGCTCCCTGTATGATCAGTGTAGGGCAGCCTTGGTCCGCCAAGGCTGCCCTTTGTCACCGATTCTGTTGTTAACTTTTATGGACAGAATTGCACTCATGGCGTTGAGGGGATCCGGTTTGGTGGTTGCAGGATTAGGTCTCTGCTTTTTGCAGTTGATGTGGTCCTGATGGCTTCAACTGGCCAGGATCTCCAGCTCTCATTGGATGGCCGAGTATGAAGCGACTGGGATGATAATCAGCACCTCCAAGTCCGAGTCCATGGTTCTCGCCCGGTAAAGGGTGGGGTGCCATTTCCAGGTTGAGGAGGCGATGGCACATACTAGATGGCCCCAAGTGGAGGAGTTCAAGTACCTAGGAGTCTTGTTCACGAGTGAGGGAAGAGTGGATCATGAGATCCACAGGCGGATCGGTGCGGCGTCTTCAGTAATGAGGACGCTATATCGATCCATTGTGGTGAAGAAGGAGCTGAGCCAGAATTAAAAGCTCTATATTTACCGGTCGATCTACATTCCCATCCTGCACCCATGGTCATGGTTATGACCGAAAAGACAAGATCAAAGACAAGCGGCCAAATTGAGTTTCCTCCGCCGTGTGGCGGGTCTCTCCCTTAGAGATAGGATAAGAAGCTCTGTCATCCGGGAGGAACTCAGAGTAAAGCGCTGCTCCTCCACATTGAGAGGAGCCAGATGAGGTGGTTCGGGCATGTGCTCAGGATGCCACCCGAACGCCTCCCGAGGGAGGTGTTTAGGGCAAGTCCGACCGGCAGGAGGCCACGGGGAAGACCCAGGACACATTGGGAAGATTATGTCTCCCGGCTGGCCTGGGAACGCCTCAGGATCCCCCGAGAAGAGCTGGAAAAAGTGGCTGGGGAGAGGGAAGTCTGGGCTTCTCTGTTTAGGCTGCTGCCCCCGCAACCCGACCTCGGTTAAGCGGAAGAAAATGGATGGATTTAGTAACGACAACAAAAAATGCCCATCCATCCATTTTCTACAGCTTATTCCCTTTTGGGGTGGCAGGGGGCGCTGGAGCCTATCTCAGCTACAATCGGGCAGAAGGCGGTGTACACCCCGGACAAGTCGCCACCTCATCGCAAAAAAATGATTCTAGTAAAACTCACATGGATACAATTTTACAGGTATTTTTAGACATAATGCATGTTTGGTTTTGGAATTATGTTTATATAACTTTCATATGTATTATGACAGTTATACTGTCATCTTGAGTAAAACTAACTTGTGTCTTTACAAACATTACAAACTATGTTTTTCCAGTAAAACTCACAAAAATATTTTTTCCAGGCATTATTAGACATTTTTCATGTGTGGTTTAGGAAATATGTTTAAATAACTGTCATATTGAATGTGGCAGTTATACTGTTATGTGTAAAACCAAATTTTTGTATTTGCAAACCTTACAAAAACAACTGATTCTAGTAAAACTCACATAGATTCAATATTACAGGCATTTTTAGACATTTCACATGTTTTGAATACATTTCGTTCTTATCTGTGCTGTAAAGTTCAAATTTGAATGACAATAAAAAGAAAGTCTAAGTCTAAGTCTAAGTCTTTACTAGAATAACGATCTTTTGTAAGGTTTGCAAAGACACAAGTTAGGTTTTTTTTTACTCAATGGTAATATACAGTATAACTGTCATACTAAATATGAAAGTTGTATAATCAAAACTCCAAAACCAAACATGCAATCCGTCTAAAATGCATGTAATATTGAATCTATGTGAGTTTTACCAGAATCAGGTATTTTGGTAAGGTTTACAATTACAAAAATTAGGTTTCACTCATAATGACAGTATAACTGCCACATTCAATTTGACATCTATTTAAACATAACTCCTAAACCACACATGCACAATGGCTATTAATACCTGGAGAAATGTCTCTTTGTGAGTTTTACTGGAAAAAAAATATTTCGTAATGTTTGTACCGACACAAGTTAGTTTTTTTTACTCAATATGACAGTGTTACTGTCATACTAAATATGAAAGTTATATAAACATAACTCCAAAACCAAACATGCATTATCTCTAAAAATGCCTGTAATTTTGTATCCATGTGAGTTTTACTAGAATCAGTTGTTTTTGTAAGGTTTGCAAATACAAAATATGGGTTTTACTCACAGTATACTGTCACACTCAATCTGACAGTTATTTAAACATAACTCCTAAACCACACATGCCAAATGGCTAATAATGCCTGGAGAAATGTCTCTTTGTGAGTTTTGCAGGAAAAAAAAATATTTTGTAAGGTTTGTAAAGACACAAGTTAGTTTTTATTACTCAATATGACAGTATTACTGTAATACTAAATATGAAAGTTATATAAACACAACTCCAAAATCAAACATGCATCATGTCTAAAAATGCCTGCAATATTGAATCCCTGTGAGTTTTACTAGAATCAGTTGTTTTTGTAAGGTTTTTGCAAATACAAAAAGTAGGTTTTACTCACTATGACAGTTATTTAAACATAACTCCTAAACAACAAATGCAAAATGACTAATAATGCTTGGAGAAATGTATCTTTGTTAGATTTACTAGAAAAAATATATTTTGTAAGTTAGTTTTTTTTTACTTAATATGACAGTATAACTGTCATACTAAATCCATCCATTTTCTTCCGCTTATCCGAGGTCCGATTGCAGGGGCAGCAGCCTAAGCAGAGAAGCCCGGACTTCCCTATCCCCAACCACTTCGTCCAGCTCTTCTCGGGGGATCCGGAGGCGTTCGACAGCCCAGCCGGGAGACATAGTCTTCCCAATGTGTCCTGGGTCTTCCCCGTGGCCTCCTGCCCGTCGGACTTGCCCTAATGAAAAAAGCAATACAAATGTATTCAAACACAACTCTAAACCAAACATGTAAAATGTCTAAAAATGCCTGTAATATTGAATCTATGTGAGTTTTACCAGAATCAGGTATTGTGGTAAGGTTAACATTTACAAAAATTAGGTTTTACTCATAATAACAGTATAACTGCCACATTCAATTTGACATTTATTTAAACATAACTCCTAAACCACATGTGCACAATGGCAAATAATGCCTGGAGAAATGTCTCTTTGTGAGTTTTACTGGAAAAAATTTTTTTTTTTTATGGTTTGTACAGATACAAGTTAGTTTTTTTTATTCAATATGACAGTATTACTGTCATACAAAATATGAAAGTTATATAAACATTACTCCAAAACCAAACATGGATTATGTCTAAAAATGCCTGTAATATTGTATCCATGTGAGTTTTAGTAGAATCATTTGTTTTCATAAGGTTTGCAATTACAAAATATGGGTTTTACTCACTATGACAGTAGACTGTCACACGCAATCTGACGATTATTTAAACATAAGTCCTAAACCACACATGCAAAATGGCTAATAATGCCTTGAGTTATGTATCTTTGTGAGTTTTACTAGAAAAAATATATTTTGTAATGTTTGCAAAGACACAAGTTAGTTTTTTACTTAATATGACAGTATAACTGTCATACTAAATCCATCCATTTTCTCCCTGCTTATCCGAGGTCAGGTTGCGGGGGCAGCAGCCTAAGCAGAGAAGCCCAGACTTTCCTCTCCCCAGCCACTTTGTCCAGCTCTTCTCGGGGGATCCCGAGGCATTTACAGGCCAGCCAGGAGACATAAATAGATAGATACATAGATAGTACTTTATTGATTCCTTCAGGAGAGTTCCCTCAGTAAAATTTAAATTCCAGCAGTAGTGTACAAAATTGTAAAAAGTGAAAAGTAAATAATGGGGGTGTAAATTGAAACAAAATAGAAACATATTACAATAGAATAAAAATAAAAAGCAACAATGAGAATAAAAATATAACAGTAAAATAAGAATATAACAAGAGAAACTAGGCAGTAGTGACCATGTTTTGAAAAAATATTGCACTCTTATTGATTTGAATCCCCTGTCATCCTAGTAGCCCCCCTCCCCCCCAGAGAAGAGTTGTACAGTCTAATGGCGTGTGGGACAAAGGACAGCCGCCTCAGGAAGTACAGCTCTGTCCTTTCCTGTACAAGTGGTCTGTGTTAACAGTCCAGTCCAGCTTATTGTCCACCCACACCCCAAGGTACTTGAATGATAGTCTTCCCAATGTGTCCTGGGTCTTCCCCGTGGCCTCCTGCCGGTCGGCCTTGCCCTAACAAAAATAGCAATAAAAAATGTATTCAAACACAACTCCTAAACCAAACATGTAAAATGTCTAAAAATGCCTGTAAAATTGAATCTATGTTTTACCAGAATCAGTTGTTTTTATAAGGTTTGCAAATACAAAATTAGGTTTTACACATAATGACAGTATAACTGCCACACTCAATTTGACAGTTATTTAAACATAACTCCTAAACCACACATGAAAAATGTCTAATAATGCGTGAAGAAATGTATCTTTGTGATTTTTATTAGAAACGTTTTCTTTTGTGAGGTTTGCAAAGACACAAGTTAGTTTTTTTTTACTCAATATGACAGTGTAACTGCCACACTCACAATGACAGTTATTTAAACATAAATCCTAAACTCATACTTGCCAACATTGAGACCTCCGATTTCAGGAGGTGGGGGTGGGGAAGGCATGGGTGGGGGCGTGGTTAAGAGGGGAGGAGTATATTTAGAGCTAGAATTCACTAATTCAAGTATTTCATATATATATATATATATATATATATATATATATATATATATATATATATATATATATATATATATATATATATATATATATATATATATATATACACATATATAAAAAAAACTTGACTTTCAGTGAATTCTAGCTATATATATATATATATATATATATATATATATATATATATATGTATGTGTGGGGAAAAAAATCACAAGACTACTTCATCTCTGGTTTCATGAGGGGTTCCCTCAATCATCAGGAGATATAAGACATATATATATATATATATATATATATATATATATATATATATATATATATATATATATATATATATATATATATATATATATATAAAATAAATACTTGAATTTCAGTTTTCATTTATTTACACATATACACACACATAACACTCATCTACTCATTGTTGAGTTAAGGGTTGAATTGTCCATCCTTGTTCTATTCTCTGTCACAATTTTTATAACCATGCTGAACACCCTCTCTGATGATGCATTGCTGTGTGGTACGCACAAAAGTGCTTTCATCAAATGCACGAGAGTCTGGAATTTTCCATCCCTCCCGAGCATGGCCAAAAACCGGTCAATCTTTGCTTCCTGAGGAAGATCTTCACTGCCAAGCACTTGGTTTTCCACTACTTCTTCCCGGATGCTATCCAGGTCCAATCGCAGCTGCGGCTTGGAACTTATAAGCGTGTTTCTTCATCTTACTCGTCGTCGGTGTCGCCATGGCTGTATCTTCCGCGTTCTTCTGCTTCGTCTCCTTGTTGTGTGCGCAGTTGTGCACTGCACTCTATAAAAGCCCTGGAAGTTATTGTCACATATGCATGTACAGTAGATGGCAGTATTGCCCTGTTTAAAGAGTGTCACAACATTGCTGTTTACGGCAGACAAACTGCTTTACGGTAGACGAAAACGTGACTGCTGTTGTTTTGTGTTGTTACCGCGCTGGGAGGACGTGAATGAAACTACCTAACAATATACCCACATAAGAAACCAAGAACTCGCCCTCGATCATTCTACAGTTATAACGTGATTGGTAAGGCATGCTGTTTATATCGTGGGAAAGCAGACGTGAATACAGGCTGTCCTCACTCAGATCAGCCTGAATTTCGGGAGATTTTCGGGAGAAAATTTGTCCCGGGAGGTTTTCGGGAGAGGCGCTGAATTTCAGGAGTCTCCTGGAAAATCCAGGAGGCTTGGCAAGTGTGCCTAAACTACACATAAAAATGGCTAATAATGCCTGAAATAAGGCATTCTTGTGAGTTTTACTCGAAACATATGCTTTTTTAAGGCTTGCAAACACAAAAAGTATTTGTTTTCCTCAATATGACAGTAAATTTCTTAAAATCCTGAGATAATGCGAAATAAGCAAAAACAATGTATTCCATCATAATTCCTACACCAAATAAGCAAAATATCTAAAAATGCCTGTAATATTGAATCTGTGTGAGTTTTACTAAAATCAGTTGTTTTGGTAAGGTTTACAAATACAAAAATGAGGTTTTACTCTTTATGACAGTTATTTAAACATAACTCCATCCATCCAGCCATCCATTTTCTTCCGCTTATCCGAGGTCGGGTCGCGGAGGCTGCAGCCTAAGCAGGGAAGCCCAGACTTTCCTCTCCCCAGCCACTTCGTCCAGCTCCTCCCGGGGGATCCTGGGGCGTTCCCAGGCCAGCCGGGAGAGATAAGCTTCCCGTTTCCTGGGTCTTCCTGGGCCTCCTACCGGTCGGACGTGCCCGAAACACCTCCCTAGGGAGGCGTTCGGGTGGCATCCTGACCAGATGCCCGAACCACCTCATCTGGCTCCTCTCGAAATGGAGGAGCAATGGCTTTACTTTGAGCTCCTCCCGGATGACAGAGCTTCTCACCCTATCTCTAAGGGAGAGCCCCGCCACCCGGCGGAGGAAACTCATTTCGGCCGCTTGTACCCGTGATTTTGTCCTTTCGGCCATGACACAAAACTCATGACCATAGGTGAGGATGGGAACGTAGATCGACCGGTAAATCGAGAGCTTTGCCTTCCGGCTCAGCTCCTTCTTCACCACAACGGATCAATACAGCGTCCGCATTACTGAAGACGCCGCACCGTTCCGCCTGTCGATATCACGATCCACTCTTCCCTCACTCTTGAACAAGACTCTGAGGTGCTTGACCTCCTCCACTTGGGGCAAGATCTCCTCCCCAACCCGGAGATGGCACTCCACCCTTTTCCGGGCGAGAACCATGGACTCGGATTTGGAGGTGCTGATTCACATCCCAGTCATTTCACACTCGTCTGCGAACCGATCCAGTGAGGGCTGAAGATCTTGGCCAGATGAAGCCATCAGGACCACATCATCTGCAAATAGCAGAGACCTAATCCTGCAGACACCAAACCGGATCCCCTCAACGCCCTGACTGCGCCTAGAAATTCTTTCCATAAAGGTTATGAACAGAATCGGTGACAAAGGGCAGCCTTGGCGGAGTCCAACCCTCACTGGAAACGGGTCCGCATTGCCGGACCAAGCTCTGACTCTTGCAAAGGGAGCGAACCGCCACAATAAGACAGTCCGTTACCCCATACTCTCTAAGCACTCCCCACAGGACTTCCAGGGGTAAATGGTCGAATGCCTTCTCCAAGTCCATAAAGCACATGTAGACTGGTTGGGCAAACTCTCATGCACCCTCAAGGACTCTGCCGAGAGTATAAAGCTGGTCCGCAGTTCCACGACCAGGACGTAAACCACACTGTTCCTACTGAATCCGAGGTTCGACTATCCGGCGTAGCCTCTTCTCCAGTACACATGAATAGACCTTACCGGGAAGACTGAGGAGTGTGATCTCACGATAGTTGAAACACACCCTCTGGTTCCCCTTCTTAAAGAGAGGAACCACCACCCCGGTCTCCCAATCCAGAAGTACCGCCCCCGATGTCCACGCGATGTTGCAGAGTCTTGTCAACCAAGACAGCCCCACAGCATCCAGAGCCTTAAGGAACTCCGGACGGATCTCATCCACCCCCAGGGCATTGCCATTGAGGAGCTTTTTAACTACCTTGGCATCCTCAGCCCCAGAAATAGGAGAGCCCACCACAGATTCCCCAGGCACTGCTTCCTCATAGGAAGACATGTTGGTGGGATTAAGGAGGTCTTCAAAGTATTCCCTCCACCGATCAATAACAGCTGCAGTAGAGGTCAGCAGCGCACCATCCTCACCATACACGGTGTTACAGTGCACTGCTGCCCCCCCTTGAGCCGGCGGATGGTGGTCCAGAATCGCTTCGAAGCCGTCTGGAAGTCGTTTTCCATGGCTTCTCCAAACTCCTCCCATGTCCGAGTTTTTGCCTCTGCGACCGCTGAAGCCGCTTTTCGCTTGGCCTGTCGGCTGCCTCTGGAGTCCCATGAGCCAAAAGGACCCGATGGGCTCTTTCTTCAGCTTGACGGCATCCCTCACTGCTGGTGTCCACCAGCGGGTTCTAGGATTACCGCCACGACAAGCACCAAACTCCTTGCGGCCACAGCTCCAATCAGCCGGCTCGACAAGAGAGGCACGGAACATGGTCCACACAGACTCAATGTCCAGCGCCTCCCTCGTGACATGTTCAAAGTTCTTCCGGAGGCGTTCCCAGCAAACCCTCACAATGCCAGGTCTGTCAGGCATCCTCCCCCACCATCGCAGCCAACTCACCACCAGGTGGTGATCGGTAGAAAGCTCCGCCCCTCTTTTCACCCGAGTGTCCAAAACATGAGACCGCAAATCCGATGACACAACTACAAAATCGATCATGGAACTGCGGCCTGGGGTGTCCTGGTGCCAAGTGCACATATGGACACCCTTATGTTTGAACTTGGTGTTTGTTATTGACAATCTGTGACGAGCACAAAAGTCCAATAACAAAACACCACTCGGGTTCAGATCCGGGTGGCCATTCTTCCCAATCACGCCTCTCCAGGTTTCACTGTTGTTGCCAAGATGAGTGTTGAAGGCCCCCAGTAGAACGAGGGAATCACCCGGTGGAGCACTTTCCAGTACTCCCTCGAGTGAATCCAAAAAGGGTGGGTACTCTGAGCTGCCGTTTGGCGCGTAAGGCCAAACAACAGTCAGGACCCGTCCCCCCACCCGAAGGCGGAGGAAAGCTACCCACTGGTCCACTGGGTTGAACTCCAACGTGCAGGCTTTGAGCCGGGGGGCAACAAGAATTGCCACCCTGGCACGTCGCCTCTCAACGCAAGCATTATAACTCCAAAACAACAAATGCTAATAATGCTTGGAAAAATGTATCTTTGTTAGTTTTACTAGAATAATAATCTTTTGTAAGGTTTGCAGACACAAGTTGTTTTTTTTTTACTCAATATGAAAGTTGTATAAACATATCTCCAAAACCAAACATGCAATCCATCTAAAGATGCCTGTAATAGTGAATCTATGAAAAATAGTTTTTTTTACTCAATATGACAGTATAACTGTCATACTAAATCCATCCATTTTCTTCCGCTCATCCGAGGTCGGGTTGCGGGGGCAGCAGCCTAAGCAGAGATGCCCCAGCCACTTTGTCCAGCTCTTCTCGGGGGATCCAAAGGCATTCCCAGGCCAGCCTGAGACATAGTCTTCCCAATGTGTCCTGGGTCTTCCCCGTGGCCTCCTGCCGATCGGACTTGCCCTAACGAAAAAAGCAATAAAAATGTATTCAAACATGTGAAATGTCTAAAAATGCCTGTAATATTGAATCTATGTGAGTTTTACTAGAATCAGTTGTGTTTGAAAGGTTTGCAATTAGAAAAATTAGTTTTTTTTCACCATGACAATGTACACTCAATATGACAGTAAATTAAACATAACTCCTAAACTACACATAAAAATGAGCTAATATTGCCTGAACTAATGCATTATTGTGAGTTTTACTCGAAACATATGCTTTTTTAAGGCTTGCAAACACAAAAAATAGTTTTTTACTCAATATGACAGTAATGTTCTTAAAATTCTGAGATAATGCGAAAAAAGCAATAAAAATGTATTCCAACATATTTCCTAAACCAACAATGCAAAATGTCTAAAAATGCCTGTAATACTATATCCATGTGAGTTTTAATAGAATCAGTTGTTTTAGTAAGGTTTGCAAAAACAAAAATTAGGTTTTCTCTTTATGAAAGTAAACTGTCACAATCAATATGACAGTTTTTTAATCATAACTCCTAAACTACTAATGTAAAATGGCTAATAATGTTTGAAATAATGGATCCTTGGGAGTTTTCCTCGAAACATGTGCTTTTTTTAAGGTTTGCAAACACAAAGAGTATATTTCTACTCAATATGACAGTAATGTTCTTAAAATCCTGAGATAATGCGAAAAAAGCAATGACAATATATTTAATCATATTTCCTAAATCAAACATGCAAAATGTGTAAAAATGCCTGTAATATTGAATCCATGTGAGTTTTACTAGATTAGGTTGTGTTTGATTTTTTGCAAATACAAAAATTAGGTTTTTTTCACCATGACAATGTACACTCAATATGACAGTAAATTAAACATAACTCCTAAACTACACTTAAAAATGAGCTAATATTGCCTGAAATAATGCATTCTTGTGAGTTTTACTCGAAACATATGCTTTTTTTAAGGCTTGCAAACACAAAAAGTAGTTTTTTACTCAAATGACAGTAATGTTCTTAAAATCCTGAAGTAATGCGAAAAAAGCAACAAAAATGTATTCAATCATAATTCCTAAACAAAACATGCAAAATGTGTAAAAATGCCTGTATTAAAGAATGCATGTGAGTTTTACTAGAATCAGTTGTTTAGTAAAGTTTGCAAAAACAAAAATTAGGTTTTACTCTTTATGAAAGTAAACTGTCACACTCAATATGACAGTTTTTTAATCATAACTCCTAAACTACTCATGCAAAATGGCTAATAATGTTTGAAATAATGGATCCTTGGGAGTTTTCCTCGAAACATATGCTTTCTTAAGGCTTGCAAACACAAAAAGTATTTTTTTACTCAATATGACAGTAATGTTCTTAAAATCCTGAGATAATGCGAAAAAAGCAATAAAAATGTATTCGATCATAATTTCTAAACTAAACCCGCAAAATGTGTAAAAATGCCTGTATTATTGAATCCATGTGAGTTTAACTAGAATCAGTTGTTTTAGTAAGGTTTGCAAAAACAAAAATTAGGTTTTCTCTTTACGAAAGTAAACTGTCACACTCAATATGACATTTAACTAATCATAACTCCTAAACTACACACGCAAAATGTCTAATGATGCCTCAAATAATGCATTCTACGGAATTTTACTCGTAACATATACTTTTTCAAATCTTGCAAACACAAAAAGTAGTTTTTTACTCAATATGACAGTAATATTCCTAAAATACTGAGATAATGCGAAAAAAGCAATGAAAATATATTCAATCATATTTCCTAAATCAAACATGCAAAATGTGTAAAAATGCCTGTAATATTGAATCCATGTGAGTTTTACTAGATTAGGTTGTTTGAAATTTTTGCAAATACAAAAATTAGGTTTTTTTCACCATGACAATGTACACTCAATATGACAGTAAATTAAACATAACTCCTAAACTACACTTAAAAATGAGCTAATATTGCCTGAAATAATGCATTCTTGTGAGTTTTACTCGAAACATATGCTTTTTTAAGGCTTGCAAACACACAAAAGTAGTTTTTATTCAATATTACAGTAATGTTCTTAAAATTCTGAGATAATGCGAAAAAAGCAATAAAAAGTTATTCCAACATAAGTCCTAAACCAACAATGCAAAATGTCTAAAAATGCCTGTAATATTAAATCCATGTGAGTTTTACTAGAATCAGTTGTTTTAGTAAGGTTTGCAAAAACAAAAATTAGGTTTTACTCTTTATGAAAGTAAACTGTCACAATCAATATGACAGTTTTTTAATCATAACTCCTAAACTACTAATGTAAAATGGCTAATAATGTTTGAAATAATGGATCCTTGGGAGTTTTCCTCGAAACATGTGCTTTTTTTAAGGCTTGCAAACACAAAAAGTATATTTTTACTCAATATGACAGTAATGTTCTTAAAATCCTGAGATAATGCGAAAAAAAGCAATGAAAATATATTCAATCATATTTCCTAAATCAAACATGCAAAATGTGTTAAAAATGCCTGTAATATTGAATCCATGTGAGTTTTACTAGATTAGGTTGTGTTTGAAATTTTTGCAAATACAAAAATTAGGTTTTTTTCACCATGACAATGTACACTCAATATGACAGTAAATTAAACATAACTCCTAAACTACACTTAAAAATGAGCTAATATTGCCTGAAATAATGCATTCTTGTGAGTTTTACTCGAAACATATGCTTTTTGAAGGCTTGCAAACACAAAAAGTATATGACAGTAATGTTCTTAAAATTCTGAGATAATGCGAAAAAAGGAATAAAAATGTATTCCAACATAATTCCTAAACCAACAATGCAAAATGTCCAAAAATGCCTGTAATATTAAATCAATGTGAGTTTTACTAGAATCAGTTGTTTTAGTAAGGTTTGCAAAAACAAAAATTAGGTTTTACTCTTTATGAAAGTAAACTGTCACAATCAATATGACAGTTTTGTAATCATAACTCCTAACTACACATGCAAAATGGCTAATGATGCCTCAAATAATGCATTCTACGGAGTTTTACTCTGAACATATGCTTTTTTAAATCTTGCAAACACAAAAAGTAGTTTTTTACTCAATATGACAGTTATATCAATAAAATCCTGAGATAATGCGAAAAAAGCAATAAAAATGTATTCAATCATAATTTCTAAACTAAACATGCAACATTTGTAAAAATGCCTGTAATATTGAATCCATGTGAGTTTTCCTAGAATCGGTTGTGTTTGAAATTTTTGCAAATAAAAAAAATAGGTTTTTTTCAACATGACAAGTACCCTCAATATGACAGTAAATAAACATAACTCCTAAACTACACATAAAAATGAGCTAATATTGCCTGAACTAATGCATTATTGTGAGTTTTACTCGAAACATATGCTTTTTTAAGGCTTGCAAACACAAAAAGTAGTTTTTTTACTCAATATGACAGTAATGTTCTTAAAATCCTGAGATAATGCGAAAAAAGCAATAAAAAGTATTCCAACATAATTCCTAAACCAACAATGCAAAATGTCTAAAAATGCCTGTAATATTAAATCCATGTAAGTTTTAATAGAATCAGTTGTTTTTATAAGGTTTGCAAATACAAAAATTAAGTTTTACTCACTATGACAGTATACTGTCACACTCAATATGACAGTTATTTAAAAATAACTCCTAACTACACATGCAAAATGGCTAATGATGCCTCAAATAATGCATTCTACAGAGTTTTACTCGAAACATATGCTTTTTCAAATCTTGCAAACACAAAAAGTAGTTTTTTACTCAATATGACAGTAATATTCCTAAAATCCTGAGATAATGCGAAAAAAGCAATGAAAATATATTCAATCATATTTCCTAAATCAAACATGCAAAATGTGTAAAAATGCCTGTAATGTTGAATCCATGTGAGTTTTACTAGAATCGGATGTGTTTGACATTTTTGCAAATGAAAAAAATTAGGTTTTTTTCACCATGACAATGTACACTCAATATGACAGTAAATAAACATAACTCCTAAACTACACATAAAACGAGATAATATTGCCTGAAATAATGCATTATTGTGAGTTTTACTCGAAACATATTTAAGGCTTGCAAACACAAAAAGTAGTTTTTTACTCAATATGACAGTAATATTCCTAAAATCCTGAGATAATGTGAAAAAAGCAATAAAAATGTATTCAATCATAATTTCTAAACTAAACAGGCAAAATGTCTAAAAATAACTGTAATATTGAATTCATGTGAGTTTTACTAGAATCCGTTGTTTTTGTAAGGTTTGCAAATACAAAAATTAGGTTTTACTCTATATGAGAGTATACCGTTACATTTAATATGACAGTTATTTAAACATAACTCTATCTTTGTGAGTTTTACTAGAAAAAAAATATTTTGAATGTTTACAAAAACAAAAGTTAGTTTTTTTTTTTACTCAATATGATAGTAAAACTGTCATACTAAATCCATCCATTTTCTTTCGCTTATCCGAGGTCGTGTTGCGGGGGCTGCAGCCTAAGCAGAGAAGCCCAGCTCCCAGGCCAGCCAGCTGATATAATCTTCCCAATGTGTCCTGTGTCTTCCCCGTGGCTTCCTGCCGTTTGGACTTGCCTTAACGAAAAAAGCAATACTAATGTATTCAAACACAACTCCTAAACAAAACATGTAAAATGTCTAAAATGCCTTTAATATTGAATGTGAGTTTTACAAGAAACAGTTGTTTTTGTAAGGTTTGCAAATACAAAAATTAGGTTTTACACTTAACTTTATAACTCAATATGTGTGGCAGTTATACTACCACACTCAAAATGACAGTTATTTAAACATAACTCCTAAATTACACATGACCATTTTCTAATAATGCATGAATCTTTGTGAGTTTTACTAGTAACATTTTCTTTTGTAAGGTTTGCAAAGACACGAGTTAGTTTCTTTTTTACTCACTTTGACAGTATACTGTCACACTCAATTTCAGTTATTTAAACATAACTCCTAAACCACACATACAAAATGGTTAATAATGCCTGTAGAAATGTATCTTTGTGAGTTTTACTGGGAAACAATATTTTGTAAGGTTTGTAAAGACACAAGTTTTTTTTTTTTACTCAATATAATAGTATAACTGTCATACTATATATGAAAGTTATATAAACATAGCTTCAAAACTACACATGAACATTTTCTAATAATGCATGAAGAAATGTATCTTTGTGAGTTTTACTAAAATGTTCTATTGTAAGGTTTACAAAGACACAAATTAGTTTTTTTACTCAATATGATAGTATCACTGTCATACTAAATAAGAAAGTTGTATAAACATAATTTCAAAACTACACATGCAATCCGTCTAAAAATGCCTTTAATATTGAATCTATGTGAGTTTCACCAGAATCAGGTATTTTGGTAAGGTTTACAATTACAAAAATTAGGTTTTACTTATAATGACAGTATAACTGCCACATTCAATATGGCAGTTATTTAAACATAACCCCTAAACCACATGCAAAATGGCTTATAATGCCTGGAGATGTATCTTTGTGAGTTTTACTAGAAAACATATAATTTGTAAGGTTTTTAAAGACACAAGTTAGTTTTTTTTACTCAATATAATAGTATAACTGTCATACTAAATGTATCCATTTTCTTCTGCTTATCCGAGGTCGGGTTGCGGGGGCAGCAGCCTAAGCAGAGAAGCCCAGACTTCCCTCTCCCCAGCCAATTCGTCCAGCTCTTCTCGGGAGATCCCGAAGCGTTCCCAGGCCAGCCGGCTGACATAGTCTTCCCAATGTGTCCTGGGGCTTCCCCGTGGCCTCCTGCCGGTCGGACTTGCCCTAACGAAAAAAGCAATTAAAATGTATTCAAACACAACTCCTAAACCAAACATGTGAAATGTCTAAAATGCCTGCAATATTGAATCTATGTGAGTTTTACTAGAATCAGTTGTTTTGTAAGGTTTGCAAATACAAAAATTAGGTTTAACACTTAATGACAGTATAACTGCCACGCTCAATTTGACAGTTATTAAAACATAACTCCTAAACTACACATGAACATTTTCTAATAATGCATGAAGAAATGTATCTTTTGTGAGTTTTACTAGTAACATTTTCTTTTGTAAGCATTGCAAAGACACAAGTTAGTTTGCTTTACTCACTATGACTTTACTGTCACACTCAATATGACAGTTATTTAAACATAAATCCTAAACCGCACATGTAAAATGGCTAATAATGCCTGTAGAAATGTATCTTTGAGTTTTACTGGGAAAAATATTTTGTAAGGTTTGTAAAGACACAAGTTAGTTGTTTTTTTTTTTACTCAATATGACAGTATTACTGTAATACTAAATATGAAAGTTATATAAACACAACTCCAAAACCAAACATGCATTATGTCTAAAAATGACTGTGATATTGTATCTGTGAGTTTTACTAGAATCAATTGTTTTTGTAAGGTTTGCAAATACAAAATTTAGGTTTTACTCACTATGACCGTTATTTAAACATAAATCCTAAACAACAAATGCAAATAGCTAACCCTGCAAAAAATGTTCTATAGAATTTCTAAAGAATATCTCTATAGAATTTCTAATGAACTTTAGGACCGAAGTTCTATAGAATTTCTAAAGAATATCTCTATAGAATTTCTAATGAACTTTAGGACCGAAGTTCTATAGAACAGGATTCTAAAGAATGGTTCTATAGAACAGGGTTCTAAAGAATGGTTCTATAGAACAGGGTTCTAAAGAATGGTTCTATAGAACAGGGTTCTAAAGAACATGGTTCTAAAGAATGGTTCTATAGAACAGGGTTCTAAAGAATGGTTCTATAGATCTCCTCTAAAGAATAGTGCTATAGAAGAAAGTTCTAAAGAGTAGTTCTATAGAACAGGCTCCTATGGAATGGCTTTCTGTGGAATACGGTTCAGAATGATGTAGAAATGATTGGGCAGGCATTCTACAAAATCTGTGGTCTAACACTGGCAATGGAGAAAGACAAATATTGCAGTTGAATGAATGTTGACTTGTATTTATTATATACATGTAACTCAAATCTTGACGTAATAAATAAATGTCAGCAGCATAAATCAACATGATCACCGCGCTTCCCCGACTGTTAGAGACGGCTAGACGTCCAGCAGAATTTGTTTCTGAGGCCTTCTTTTTTTCCCATTTTCTGCGCAATGTTCAGTTTCACTCCAATGATTTTCTTTATCACATTTGCTTCACTTGAGGGATGGAGCTTCTTCACAAAATCTGAAAGATCAATAAAATATACCAGAATTAGTGTCTGCAGACACCAAGACACTAGCTGTCATGCAATGAGTTACACTATGGCATTTTTCAGCTCGATAAAGAGAGTGATGTCTATCATTTAATCAATGCAATGGATAGTCAACACACTGCATACATTGCATATCACGCGTTTCTATGCTGTAAGGCACTTGCACTGCTTGACGCACACAAAATCATATGAGGTGCAATCATGCCAGGCTTTACGAACTGCAACAAATCTGTATCAAATTCTGACAGTGCATGTACACTATTCATTAGCTATATAGAAAATCCATTCAGTGTGTGAAATATTTTTCAAATTATTTTCAGGATTTCACTTTCTTGTGAATCTTGTTGTGTACTTGATGGGTGTCCCCAATGGCGTTCGAACAATCACGAAAGTGCATTAATAGAATTCTAATAAAAATATTTAACTTCAATCTGATTGAAACCATATCCACATCGGGAAGGGGATCTGACACATTCCCTATCTAAAAGTCGTTCACTTCTCAACTTGCAGCAGAACTCACGGAAATTCCCGACGCTAGTTGTTAAATAGTAAGGCGGAGAATGCCGATATAAGATATCAAACGAGAAAAAGGTGTAGATATCCGTGCGCTGCGGTTTTTGCTTAGTCACTTGATGTTGGTTTCCGACGAGATCAAAGCTAATGTGACCACCCATGCCTATAAATCTGTCAAAACGAACATCTCGCAGTCAATTCATGGACCAAGCAGACTGGAAGCTATGGATATCTATACTTCATGCCAAACGATCACGGAACGACTTGGAGATAGGAAAAGGGTCAGATCCACTTCCCTGATGTGGATATGGTTTTAATCAGATTGATTTAACTTATACTCACCAATAATAGCAGACACATTCTTGTCATCCAGTTTTGGTTTCTCATGCTTATCCTTAAAAGCATTGGATTTTTTTCCTGTCAAGCTGCTGTTGGCCAGCTCCTCTCTGGCAGAGCGACAGCAGGACGTCGAGCTGATAGTATTGTTGCCTGACGTGATAAGTCGTCCATCTTCATTAGCAGGCCAGGAAGTCCTTTAATAGAAAAAAGTACATTGTGATGCAGACACAATAAAAAAAAAAATACATTAATAACATGAAGCTGGCGATATCCAAACCGCTCGGCTCTAACCCCAGCTATCATAATGTAAGGGTATTTTGATAGGAATCTTGTTCAAGTCAAGGGAAACATGGTAAGGAAGCAATCAAAGATGAAAAATATATATAACCATATATATTAATTCATCCTGACCACGCGAAGATTTAATATTTGTCGGTCAAGTATTAATCAGATATCCAGCTGAGACAAAATATCAAGAAGGAAGGGACGTAACTCTTGCTAATATAAGAGAAACACACAAAAACGGACGGACAGACAGACAAACAAACACCATATGTCCTCCCCTTATTTAGAGGGGAGGACATCACAACTTAGGATGTTGTATATGCAACAGTTCTGAAATGATCCCAAATCATAAATGGATTTTTATTGGAAAAAAGGGGCATAACTCTGGAAAATATTGTCCGAGACGACTCATTTTCGATAGGCTTCTTGTTACACTAAGATAAATAGATGTAACAAGTTTGGTTTCCGTACATGAAACGATTCTGTAAATATTGCGGTGACGGATGGACAGCCGTACATGACGACAATACCCGTAGGCCAAAGTTAGATGAAAATACAGTAATAAGAAAGTTATTTCATACATCGACATGTAAGCATATTTTCCATCAACCTATGATAATTACAATAACATACTTCTAGAATAAGAAAACCTACCTTCAACAACCCTCAATGCATCTCGAAGGGATTTGTTTTCCTCTCTCAACTGGAGGACTTCCTTCTTCAGGGATTCCATTTCTGTACATGTATCTTTCGGTGAAGTTCTTCCCAGCTGAAAATGTCAAAATAGTAAATCAAATGAAATAATTTGTATTATGATTAATTTGGGCGCTCATATGTTTTCCGGAAGCAATTTGTCCTGGATACGGCCCTGACAGCACCATATAAGTTTTACATGTATAAGCAACCTTGTAGGCACATTAATTTGAATATGCTACATGTACATGTAGCAGTAAGCCATTCACACAGTAGGCACTGTTCATCAGGTATTTGTAGTGTTATTTTCATATAAGTAAAAGTATAAACTTGTGTTTTAAACCAGTTGCCAGGGATGCAATTTTTACGTCCTCGATTTCAAATGAATGCTAGGCACTTGTGATTGTTTGCCTCGAGAGGGTGCTTTGATTAACCAATAAAATCCTATTCTATTCTATTCATGTACTCACAGCAGCAAGTTGGGCCTTCAATTGTGCCCGAGCATCATATCCCACAGCTGTACGGCTTACTTTCCTCTTTTTCTTCTGAAAAATCAAGATTAACAAGAAAACGTGTTCAGTTCTTTTATATGCCATTGAAGTGAAGAAATATGTTTGCAGAAATGATAGATTTTCGAGTACATGCAGAAAGTCTGTCAACACCTCAATTTGTCTTGAATATTATTCTGTCTGAGTTGGTCGAATTGAATCAAAATATTCAATAACTTTAAAGCCTACAATGAAACATGATTTGATTAACTTTTATGATAAAGAAAAACTGACAAGGTACTTCAAAAGTATGGGATTGAATCCTACAAAACCTCACACAGTTGAAACACCACTGAAATAGTGAGTGAGTGAATTAACGTTTAACGTCGCTTTCAACACTATTTCGGTCATATCGCGACAACACCACTGAAATAAAAGTACCTGCTGTCTGTCAGATAGAGTCTCCTCAACACTTTCATCCTTGCTCTCACTGTCTGATGGCCATATTCCAAATCACCAGTAAGGGGTACATCCTTGCCATCCTGAGCGGCTTTCAAATATGGCGTCAGTTCACGTGTGTCTTCTGTGTAAAAACAAATATGTGCCACATTAAGCTAAATTAAACTGTACAGTTAGTCATACATTTCAGCAGCAGATTGTTATCACTAAATTACTTTGGTATACCTACAGTTCTGATGATTCAGAAATTCACCTCAGCGAGAAACAAATTTCACCTTACTTTCCCTTATTTACAGGCTTACAGCCATATTAAAAAAATGTCAAGGTTAAGTCTGTACTATCATGACAATCACCTCAGCATTGCAGATTGAAACATTCAGTATACCAGGGCTGCACTGATGAGAAATTACTATCAATCATGGAAGAAAAAAAATTATATTAATTAAATTTAACTTTACATAAACAAAGTCGAAAGTTCAAGGTGTAAAATCAGAAGTACATTAAATATATCTATATTTATATGTACTTCTGGTAAAACGTATACTTTTTACTGAATTGAATTGAAAAGTTTTCAACTGTTTATTAATTACCACCAAATCTCAGAATTCTTGCCACGTATTTGGTTTGTGACTGCTTCCTTCCTCCTGCTTTGTTGAGTGGCCATGGAACTTGGACTTCTTCATCACTGTCCCAATTTTCTCCATTCATCTTCTCTCGAGAACCGCTCGTGGTTAATATACTATATTTCGTCTCGATGATCATCCTCCCCTTGCTTCCGTTTGGCGACCTGACTGGGGGCCAAACTCCTTCTCTGTGTGATCACACAAGCCTGACGTTAGAAACAATGGAGGGATGATAATAATAATAATAATAATAAATTAGGCTAGTTTTGCTAGCTCACCATTTCCGCCCGTGCCTCGAAGCTGCTGTTTGGCTCAACGTTAGCCCGCTTGTGACGTCTCGCATCGCGCCTAGAAGACCCTAAACCTAAATGTGATGTTTAAGCCAACAAAGTTACCGTCAATGAACTCCGACGTGACTTGGGCAGCTTAGAAAGAGCGAGTGAAGTCAACATGGACGTTGTGGCCGCCATCACCAACTCAAACTGCCCGCGAAATCTGCTTTGCAACTACGGCAAGCGCGAAGGGGAAAAATAAATAATTTAAAAAAAAAAGTTGATTTGAAACATATTCGCACTTATTAGTGTCGGATATGAGAAACATTGATACAACGCGATTATTACCAACTATACATGAATTTGGTTGTGATTGCAGCCTTAAAACAGTTGTGTTATTTTATAACAAAACGAGAGCAGTTCTATCTATCGTGTTTGGTGGGGGGGGTGGGGGGGGGGTTTGTAATGTTACGGCGGGAAAAGTAGTAAACTAAATATAACATTGAACCATGCTTTTGAAAATGTATACATTTAAATCCTGGCAAATACTGACTTTTAACAATATAAATTGTTACTTACATGAGTTCGGTAAAGTGTTTTCCTATTGGGCTCCGTGAAGAAACGTGTCTGGGCTTGTTCTTCCACAGCTGCATGCAGGTACGTGGGCGGGTCCTGACGTTTTAGGTCTGATTTAAACCTTTGAACTGAGTTTTGCTAAATCAATTTATGTTGGAAGTCCAATAAAATTAATTTTATCACATAAAAAAGTAAGTTACGAAAATATTCACACTTTTTACTTATAGATAACTCAAAAACTCTAAAAATAAAAATAAATTGATTTATTGGAATAAATATACTTTTAAAAATAAAGTCTGCCGAAGTTCTGGGTGTCCGCCTTGAAATGACACCTCACAATTTTGAATGATACAAAATTAACATTTTCATAATTGAGGGAGACATCCTGCATTGTTCAAAAAACAAGCTGAAGTCTGGTGAATCAACTTAATGAGATTAATCAATGCTATGGTGATAGCGCTGCTGCCATTTTATAGAATTTTATTCCATGGAACAATCTATAGAACTTTCAGCAGATAAAGGATAATGTCTATAGAATTTCTGTTAGACATTCTATAGAATGCCCAGTTCTATAGAACAATCTATAGACCTTTCAGCAGATAAAGTAATGTCTATAGAATTTCTGTTAGACATTCTATAGAATGCCCAGTTCTATAGAACAATCTATGGACTTTTCATCAGATAATGTAATGTCTATAGAATTTCTATAGGATATTCTATAGAATTCCCAGCTCTATAGAACAGTGAAAAGACCTTCCAGCACATGAAGCTGATGTCTATAGAATTTCTATAGAATTTTGAATACATATTCTATAGAATCTTCAGTTCTAAAGAAATTCCGACGAAATTCTATAGCGTTCTATATATTTCTATAGAGATTCTATAGAACATTTTTTGCAGGGAATAATGCTTGGAGAACTGTATCTTTGTTATAGAGAGCCTGCTGACCAACAGCATCTCTGTCTGGACTGGAGCCTGCAGTGCCTCAGACTGGAAGTCTTTCCAGAGAGTGGTGAGGACGGCGGAAAAGATCTTCAGGAACCCTCTTCCTCCTATCCAGGAGATCGCAAAAAGCGCTGCCTGACCAGGGCTCAGAAAATTTGCAAAGACTCCTCCCACCCCCACCAAGGACTGTTTTCACTGCTGGACTCTAGAAAGAGGTTCCGCAGCCTCCGAAGCAGAACCTCCAGCTTCTTCCCTCAGGCCGTAAGACTCTTGAACGCATCATAATTAAATCATCTCCTCAACTCCCCTCAAAATGAATTAACTCGCTGGAATGAAATAAACAATATAACATACACCCATAAACGTGGGCGCATGTGGAAAAAGTGCAATATATTTATCTGCACAGTAATCTATTTATCTGTTTATATATATTTATATATATTTATTTATTATATATATATATATATATATATATATATATATATATATATATATATATATATATATATATATATATATATATATATATATATATATAGTATTTATATATTATTTATATATATTTATTTATCGAAATATGCACCTTATTGCTTTTTTATCCTGCACTACGACATTTCGTTCTTATCTGTGCTGTAAAGTTCAAATTTGAATGACAATAAAAAGAAAGTCTAAGTCTAAGTCTTTACTAGAATAACGATCTTTTGTAAGGTTTGCAAAGACACAAGTTAGTTTTTTTTTACTCAATGGTAATATACAGTATAACTGTCATACTAAATATGAAAGTTGTATAATCAAAACTCCAAAACCAAACATGCAATCCGTCTAAAAATTCATGTAATATTGAATCTATGTGAGTTTTACCAGAATCAGGTATTTTGGTAAGGTTTACAATTACAAAAATTAGGTTTCACTCATAATGACAGTATACCTGCCACATTCAATTTGACATCTATTTAAACATAACTCCTAAACCACACATGCACAATGGCTATTAATGCCTGGAGAAATGTCTCTTTGTGAGTTTTACTGGAAAAAAAATATTTCGTAATGTGTGTACCGACACAAGTTAGTTTTTTTTACTCAATATGACAGTGTTACTGTCATACTAAATATGAAAGTTATATAAACATAACTCCAAAACCAAACATGCATTATCTCTAAAAATGCCTGTAATTGTGTATCCATGTGAGTTTTACTAGAATCAGTTGTTTTTGTAAGGTTTGCAAATACAAAATATGGGTTTTACTCACAGTATACTGTCACACTCAATCTGACAGTTATTTAAACATAACTCCTAAACCACACATGCCAAATGGCTAATAATGGCTGGAGAAATGTCTCTTTGTGAGTTTTGCAGGAAAAAAAATATTTTGTAAGGTTTGTAAAGACACAAGTTAGTTTTTATTACTCAATGTGACAGTATTACTGTAATACTAAATATGAAAGTTATATAAACACAACTCCAAAATCAAACATGCATCATGTCTAAAAATGCCTGCAATATTGCATCCATGTGAGTTTTACTAGAATCAGTTGTTTTTGTAAGGTTTTTGCAAATACAAAAATTAAGTTTTACTCACTATGACAGTTATTTAAACATAACTCCTAAACAACAAATGCAAAATGACTAATAATGCTTGGCGAAATGTATCTTTGTTGGATTAACTAAAACAATGATCTTTTGTATGGTTTGCAAAGACACAAGTTTGTTTTTTGTACTCAATATGATAGTATAACTGTTATACTAAATATGAAAGTTGTATAAACATAACCCCTCTGTCTAAAAATGCCTGTAATATTGAATCTTTGTGAGTTTTACCAGAATCAGGTATTTTGGTAAGGTTTACAATTACAAAAATTAGGTCATGATGACAGTATTACTGCCACATTCAATATGACAGTTATTTAAACATAACTCCTAAACCACACATGCAAAATGGCTAATAATGCCTGTAGATATGTATCTTTGTGAGTTTTACTAGAAAAAATATATTTTGTAAGTTAGTTTTTTTTACTTAATATGACAGTATAACTGTCATACTAAATCCATCCATTTTCTTCCGCTTATCCGAGGTCCGGTTGCAGGGGCAGCAGCCTAAGCAGAGAAGCCCGGACTTCCCTATCCCCAACCACTTCGTCCAGCTCTTCTCGGGGGATCCCGAGGCGTTCGACAGCCCAGCCGGGAGACATAGTCTTCCCAATGTGTCCTGGGTCTTCCCCGCGGCCTCCTGCCTGTCGGACTTGCCCTAATGAAAAAAGCAATACAAATGTATTCAAACACAACTCTAAACCAAACATGTAAAATGTCTAAAAATGCCTGTAATATTGAATCTATGTGAGTTTGACCAGAATCAGGTATTGGGGTAAGGTTAACATTTACAAAAATTAGGTTTTACTCATAATAACAGTATAGCTGCCACATTCAATTTGACATTTATTTAAACATAACTCCTAAACCGGCTTCACGGTGGGAGAGGGGTTAGTGCATCTGCCTCACAATACGAAGGTCCTGAGTAGTCTTGGGTTCAATCCCGGGCTCGGGATCTTTCTGTGTGGAGTTTGTATGTCCTCCCCGTGACTGCGTGGGTTCCCTCCGGGTACTCGGCTTCCTCCCACTTCCAAAGACATGCACCTGGGGATAAGTTGATTGGCAACACTAAATTGGCCCTAGTGTGTGGATGTGAGTGTGAATGTTGTCTGTCTATCTGTGTTGGCCCTGCGATGAGGTGGCGACTTGTCCAGGGTGTACCCCGCCTTCCGCCCGATTGTAGCTGAGATAGGCTCCAGCGCCCCCCGCGACCCCAAAGGGAATAAGCGGTAGAAAATGGATGGATGGATGGATAACTCCTAAACCACATGTGCACAATGGCTAATAATGCCTGGAGAAATGTCTCTTTGTGAGTCTTACTGGAAAAAAAAAAAAAAATTTAAGGTTTGTACAGATACAAGTTAGTTTTTTTTATTCAATATGACAGTATTACTGTCATACAAAATATGAAAGTTTTATAAACATTACTCCAAAACCAAACATGCATTATGTCTAAAAATGCCTGTAATATTGTATCCATGTGAGTTTTAGTAGAATCATTTGTTTTCATAAGGTTTGCAATTACAAAATATGGGTTTTATTCATTATGACAGTATACTGTCACACTCAATCTGACGATTATTTAAACATAAGTCCTAAACCACACATGCAAAATGGCTAATAATGCCTTGAGTTATGTATCTTTGTGAGTTTTACTAGAAAAAATATATTTTGTAATGTTTGCAAAGACCCAAGTTAGTTTTTTACTTAATATGACAGTATTACTGTCATACTAAATCCATCCATTTTCTTCCTGCTTATCCGAGGTCAGGTTGCGGGGGCAGCAGCCTAAGCAGAGAAGCCCAGACTTTCCTCTCCCCAGCCACTTTGTCCAGCTCTTCTCGGGGGATCCCGAGGCATTTACAGGCCAGCCAGGAGACATAAATAGATAGATACATAGATTGTACTTTATTGATTCCTTCAGGAGAGTTCCCTCAGGAAAATTTAAATTCCAGCAGTAGTGTACAAAATTGTAAAAAGTGAAAAGTAAATAATGGGGGTATAAATTGAAACAAAATAGAAACATATTACAATAGAATAAAAATAAAAAGCAACAATGAGAATAAAAATATAACAGTAAAATAAGAATATAACAAGAGAAACTAGGCAGTAGTGACCATGTTTTGAAAAAATATTGCACTCTTATTGATTTGCATCCCCTGTCATCCTAGTAGCCCCCCTCCCCCCAGAGAAGAGTTGTACAGTCTAATGGCGTGTGGGACAAAGGACAGCCGCCTCAGGAAGTACAGCTCTGTCCTTTCCTGTACAAGTGGTCTGTGTTAACAGTCCAGTCCAGCTTATTGTCCACCCACACCCCAAGGTACTTGAATGATAGTCTTCCCAATGTGTCCTGGGTCTTCCCCGTGGCCTCCTGCCGGTCCGCCTTGCCCTAACGAAAATAGCAATAAAAAATGTATTCAAACACAACTCCTAAACCAAACATGTAAAATGTCTAAAAATGCCTGTAAAATTGAATCTATGTTTTACTAGAATCAGTTGTTTTTATAAGGTTTGCAAATACAAAATTAGGTTTTACACATAATGACAGTATAACTGCCACACTCAATATGACAGTTATTTAAACATAACTCCTAAACCACACATGAAAAATGTCTAATAATGCGTGAAGAAATGTATCTTTGTGATTTTTATTAGAAACGTTTTCTTTTGTGAGGTTTGCAAAGACACAAGTTAATTTTTTTTTACTCAATATGACAGTGTAACTGCCACACTCACTATGACAGTTATTTAAACATAACTCCTAAACTCATACTTGCCAACATTGAGACCTCCGATTTCAGGAGGCAGGAGGTGGGGGTGGGGAAGGCATGGTCGGGGGTGGGGTGGGGGCGTGGTTAAGAGGGGAGGAGTATATTTAGAGCTATAATTCACTAAGTCAAGTATTTCATATATATATATATATATATATATATATATATATATATATATATATATATATATATATATATATATATATATATATATATATATACATATATATACACACATATATAAAAAAACTTGACTTTCAGTGAATTCTAGCTATATATATATATATATATATATATATATATATATATATATATATATATATATATATATATATATATATATATATATGTATGTGTGGGGAAAAAAATCACAAGACTACTTCATCTCTACAGGCCTGTTTCATGAGGGGTTCCCTCAATCATCAGGAGATATAAGACATATATATATATATATATATATATATATATATATATATATATATATATATATATATAAAATAAATACTTGAATTTCAGTTTTCATTTATTTACACATATACACACACATAACACTCATCTACTCATTGTTGAGTTAAGGGTTGAATTGTCCATCCTTGTTCTATTCTCTGTCACTATTTTTATAACCATGCTGAACACCCTCTCTGATGATGCATTGCTGTGTGGCACGCACAAAAGTGCTTTCATCAAATGCACGAGAGTCTGGAATTTTCCATCCCTCCGGAGCATGGCCAAAAACCGGTCAATCTTTGCTTCCTGAGGAAGATCTTCACTGCCAAGCACTTGGTATTCCACTACTTCTATATATATAGATTGGACCTGGATCATGGTTCCATGATCCAGGTCCAATCGCAGCTGCGGCTTGGAACTTATAAGCGTGTTTCTTCATCTTACTCGTCGTCGGCGTCGCCATGGCTGTATCTTCCGCGTTCTTCTGCTTCGTCTCCTTGTTGTGTGCGCAGTTGTTCACTGCACTCTCTAAAAGCCCTGGATGTTATTGTCACATATGTATGTACAGCAGATGGCAGTATTGCCCTGTTTAAAGAGTGTCACAACATTGCTGTTTACGGCAGCAAACTGCTTTACGGTAGACGAAAACGTGACTGCTGTTGTTTTGTGTTGTTACCGCGCTGGGAGGACGTGAATGAAACTACCTACCAATAAACCCACATAA
Organism: Nerophis lumbriciformis; assembly: GCF_033978685.3. Classification (NCBI taxonomy): domain Eukaryota; kingdom Metazoa; phylum Chordata; class Actinopteri; order Syngnathiformes; family Syngnathidae; genus Nerophis; species Nerophis lumbriciformis. The sequence continues at coordinate 38,775,393 of NC_084559.2, forward strand.
GAAACCAAGAACTCGCCCTCGATCATTCTACAGTTAAAACGTGATTGGGCAGGCATGCTGTTTATTTCGTGGGAAAGCAGACGTGAATACAGGCTGTCCTCACTCAGATCAGCCTGAATTTCGGGAGATTTTCGGGAGAAAATTTGTCCCGGGAGGTTTTCGGGAGAGGCGCTGAATTTCGGGAGTCTCCTGGAAAATCCAGGAGGCTTGGCAAGTATGCCTAAACTACAAATAAAAAATGGCTAATAATGCCTGAAATAAGGCATTCTTGTGAGTTTTACTCGAAACATATGCTTTTTTAAGGCTTGCAAACACAAAAAGTATTTGTTTTCCTCAATATGACAGTAAAGTTCTTAAAATCCTGAGATAATGCAAAATAAGCAAAAACAATGTATTCCATCATAATTCCTACACCAAATAAGCAAAATATCTAAAAATGCCTGTAATATTGAATGTGTGTGAGTTTTACTAAAATCAGTTTTTTTGGTAAGGTTTACAAATACAAAAATGAGGTTTTACTCTTTATGACAGTTATTTAAACATAACTCCATCCATCCAGCCATCCATTTTCTTCCGCTTATCCGAGGTCGGGTCGCGGGGGCTGCAGCCTAAGCAGGGAACCCCAGACTTTCCTCTCCCCAGCCACTTCGTCCAGCTCCTCTCGGGGGATCCTGGGGCGTTCCCAGGCCAGCCGGGAGAGATAAGCTTCCCGTTTCCTGGGTCTTCCTGGGCCTCCTACCGGTCGGACGTGCCCGAAACACCTCCCTAGGGAGGCGTTCGGGTGGCATCCTGACCAGATGCCCGAACCACCTCATCTGAATCCTCTCGAAATGGAGGAGCAATGGCTTTACTTTGAGCTCCTCCCGGAAGACAGAGCTTCTCACCCTATCTCTAAGGGAGAGCCCCGCCACCTGGCGGAGGAAACTCATTTCGGCCGCTTGTATCCGTGATTTTGTCCTTTCGGCCATGACACAAAACTCATGACCATAGGTGAGGATGGGAACATAGATCTACCGGTAAATCGAGAGCTTTGCCTTCCGGCTCAGCTCCTTCTTCACCACAACGGATCAATACAGCATCCGCATTACTGAAGACGCCGCACCGTTCCGCCTGTCGATCTCACGATCCACTCTTCCCTCACTCGTGAACAAGACTCTGAGGTGCTTGACCTCCTCCACTTGGGGCAAGATCTCCTCCCCAACCCGGAGATGGCACTCCACCCTTTTCCGGGCGAGAACCATGGACTCGGATTTGGAGGTGCTGATTCACATCCCAGTCACTTCACACTCGTCTGCGAACCGATCCAGTGAGGGCTGAAGATCTTGGCCAGATGAAGCCATCAGGACCACATCATCTGCAAATAGCAGAGACCTAATCCTGCAGACACCAAACCGGATCCCCTCAACGCCCTGACTGCGCCTAGAAATTCTGTCCATAAAGGTTATGAACAGAATCGGTGACAAAGGGCAGCCTTGGCGGAGTCCAACCCTCACTGGAAACGGGTCCGCATTGCCGGACCAAGCTCTGACTCTTGCAAAGGGAGCGAACCGCCACAATAAGACAGTCCGTTACCCCATACTCTCTAAGCACTCCCCACAGGACTTCCAGGGGTAAATGGTCGAATGCCTTCTCCAAGTCCATAAAGCACATGTAGACTGGTTGGGCAAACTCACATGCACCCTCAAGGACTCTGCCGAGAGTATAAAGCTGGTCCGCAGTTCCACGACCAGGACGTAAACCACACTGTTCCTACTGAATCCGAAGTTCGACTATCCGGCGTAGCCTTTTCTCCAGTACACATGAATAGACCTTACCGGGAAGACTGAGGAGTGTGATCTCACGATAGTTGAAACACACCCTCTGGTTCCCCTTCTTTAAGAGAGGAACCACCACCCCGGTCTCCCAATCCAGAAGTACCGCCCCCGATGTCCACGCGATGTTGCAGAGTCTTGTCAACCAAGACAGCCCCACAGCATCCAGAGCCTTAAGGAACTCCGGACGGATCTCATCCACCCCCAGGGCATTGCCATTGAGGAGCTTTTTAACTACCTTGGCATCCTCAGCCCCAGAAATAGGAGAGCCCACCACAGATTCCCCAGGCACTGCTTCCTCATAGGAAGACATGTTGGTGGGATTAAGGAGGTCTTCAAAGTATTCCCTCCACCGATCAATAACAGCTGCAGTAGAGGTCAGCAGCGCACCATCCTCACCATACACGGTGTTACAGTGCACTGCTGCCCCCCCTTGAGCCGGCGGATGGTGGTCCAGAATCGCTTCGAAGCCGTCTGGAAGTCGTTTTCCATGGCTTCTCCAAACTCCTCCCATGTCCGAGTTTTTGCCTCTGCGACCGCTGAAGCCGCTTTTCGCTTGGCCTGTCGGCTGCCTCTGGAGTCCCATGAGCCAAAAGGACCCGATAGGCTCTTTCTTCAGCTTGACGGCATCCCTCACTGCTGGTGTCCACCAGCGGGTTCTAGGATTACCGCCACGACAAGCACCAAACTCCTTGCGGCCACAGCTCCAATCAGTCGGCTCGACAAGAGAGGCACGGAACATGGTCCACACAGACTCAATGTCCAGCGCCTCCCTCGTGACATGTTCAAAGTTCTTCCGGAGGCGTTCCCAGCAAACCCTCACAATGCCAGGTCTGTCAGGCATCCTCCCCCACCATCGCAGCCAACTCACCACCAGGTGGTGATCGGTAGAAAGCTCCGCCCCTCTTTTCACCCGAGTGTCCAAAACATGAGACCGCAAATCCGATGACACAACTACAAAATCGATCATGGAACTGCGGCCTGGGGTGTCCTGGTGCCAAGTGCACATATGGACACCCTTATGTTTGAACTTGGTGTTTGTTATTGACAATCTGTGACGAGCACAAAAGTCCAATAACAAAACACCACTCGGGTTCAGATCCGGGTGGCCATTCTTCCCAATCACGCCTCTCCAGGTTTCACTGTTGTTGCCAAGATGAGCGTTGAAGGCCCCCAGTAGAACGAGGGAATCACCCGGTGGAGCACTTTCCAGTACTCCCTCGAGTGAATCCAAAAAGGGTGGGTACTCTGAGCTGCCGTTTGGCGCGTAAGGCCAAACAACAGTCAGGACCCGTCCCCCCACCCGAAGGCGGAGGAAAGCTACCCACTGGTCCACTGGGTTGAACTCCAACGTGCAGGCTTTGAGCCGGGGGGCAACAAGAATTGCCACCCTGGCACGTCGCCTCTCAACGCAAGCATTATAACTCCAAAACAACAAATGCTAATAATGCTTGGAAAAATGTATCTTTGTTAGTTTTACTAGAATAATAATCTTTTGTAAGGTTTGCAGACACAAGTTGTTTTTTTTTTACTCAATATGAAAGTTGTATAAACATATCTCCAAAACCAAACATGCAATCCATCTAAAGATGCCTGTAATATTGAATCTATGAAAAATAGTTTTTTTTACTCAATATGACAGTATAACTGTCATACTAAATCCATCCATTTTCTTCCGCTTATCCGAGGTCGGGTTGCGGGGGCAGCAGCCTAAGCAGAGATGCCCCAGCCACTTTGTCCAGCTCTTCTCGGGGGATCCCAAGGCATTCCCAGGCCAGCCTGAGACATAGTCTTCCCAATGTGTCCTGGGTCTTCCCCGTGGCCTCCTGCCGATCGGACTTGCCCTAACGAAAAAAGCAATAAAAATGTATTCAAACATGTGAAATGTCTAAAAATGCCTGTAATATTGAATCTATGTGAGTTTTACTAGAATCAGTTGTGTTTGAAAGGTTTGCAATTAGAAAAATTAGTTTTTTTTCACCATGACAATGTACACTCAATATGACAGTAAATTAAACATAACTCCTAAACTACACATAAAAATGAGCTAATATTGCCTGAACTAATGCATTATTGTGAGTTTTACTCGAAACATATGCTTTTTTAAGGCTTGCAAACACAAAAAATAGTTTTTTACTCAATATGACAGTAATGTTCTTAAAATTCTGAGATAATGCGAAAAAAGCAATAAAAATGTATTCCAACATATTTCCTAAACCAACAATGCAAAATGTCTAAAAATGCCTGTAATACTATATCCATGTGAGTTTTAATAGAATCAGTTGTTTTAGTAAGGTTTGCAAAAACAAAAATTAGGTTTTCTCTTTATGAAAGTAAACTGTCACAATCAATATGACAGTTTTTTTATCATAACTCCTAAACTACTAATGTAAAATGGCTAATAATGTTTGAAATAATGGATCCTTGGGAGTTTTCCTCGAAACATGTGCTTTTTTTAAGGTTTGCAAACACAAAAAGTATATTTTTACTCAATATGACAGTAATGTTCTTAAAATCCTGAGATAATGCGAAAAAAGCAATGACAATATATTTAATCATATTTCCTAAATCAAACATGCAAAATGTGTAAAAATGCCTGTAATATTGAATCCATGTGAGTTTTACTAGATTAGGTTGTGTTTGAATTTTTTGCAAATACAAAAATTAGGTTTTTTTCACCATGACAATGTACACTCAATATGACAGTAAATTAAACATAACTCCTAAACTACACTTAAAAATGAGCTAATATTGCCTGAAATAATGCATTCTTGTGAGTTTTACTCGAAACATATGCTTTTTTTAAGGCTTGCAAACACAAAAAGTAGTTTTTTACTCAAATGACAGTAATGTTCTTAAAATCCTGAAGTAATGCGAAAAAAGCAACAAAAATGTATTCAATCATAATTCCTAAACAAAACATGCAAAATGTGTAAAAATGCCTGTATTAAAGAATGCATGTGAGTTTTACTAGAATCAGTTGTTTAGTAAAGTTTGCAAAAACAAAATTTAGGTTTTACTCTTTATGAAAGTAAACTGTCACACTCAATATGACAGTTTTTTAATCATAACTCCTAAACTACTCATGCAAAATGGCTAATAATGTTTGAAATAATGGATCCTTGGGAGTTTTCCTCGAAACATATGATTTCTTAAGGCTTGCAAACACAAAAAGTATTTTTTTACTCAATATGACAGTAATGTTCTAAAATCCTGAGATAATGCGAAAAAAGCAATAAAAATGTATTCGATCATAATTTCTAAACTAAACCCGCAAAATGTGTAAAAATGCCTGTATTATTGAATCCATGTGAGTTTAACTAGAATCAGTTGTTTTAGTAAGGTTTGCAAAAACAAAAATTAGGTTTTCTCTTTACGAAAGTAAACTGTCACACTCAATATGACATTTAACTAATCATAACTCCTAAACTACACACGCAAAATGTCTAATGATGCCTCAAATAATGCATTCTACGGAGTTTTACTCGTAACATATACTTTTTCAAATCTTGCAAACACAAAAAGTAGTTTTTTACTCAATATGACAGTAATATTCCTAAAATACTGAGATAATGCGAAAAAAGCAATGAAAATATATTCAATCATATTTCCTAAATCAAACATGCAAAATGTGTAAAAATGCCTGTAATATTGAATCCATGTGAGTTTTACTAGATTAGGTTGTTTGAAATTTTTGCAAATACAAAAACTAGGTTTTTTTCACCATGACAATGTACACTCAATATGACAGTAAATTAAACATAACTCCTAAACTACACTTAAAAATGAGCTAATATTGCCTGAAATAATGCATTCTTGTGAGTTTTACTCGAAACATATGCTTTTTTAAGGCTTGCAAACACACAAAAGTAGTTTTTATTCAATATTACAGTAATGTTCTTAAAATTCTGAGATAATGCGAAAAAAGCAATAAAAAGTTATTCCAACATAAGTCCTAAACCAACAATGCAAAATGTCTAAAAATGCCTGTAATATTAAATCCATGTGAGTTTTACTAGAATCAGTTGTTTTAGTAAGGTTTGCAAAAACAAAAATTAGGTTTTACTCTTTATGAAAGTAAACTGTCACAATCAATATGACAGTTTTTTTAATCATAACTCCTAAACTACTAATGTAAAATGGCTAATAATGTTTGAAATAATGGATCCTTGGGAGTTTTCCTCGAAACATGTGCTTTTTTTAAGGCTTGCAAACACAAAAAGTATATTTTACTCAATATGACAGTAATGTTCTTAAAATCCTGAGATAATGCGAAAAAAAGCAATGAAAATATATTCAATCATATTTCCTAAATCAAACATGCAAAATGTGTTAAAAATGCCTGTAATATTGAATCCATGTGAGTTTTACTAGATTAGGTTGTGTTTGAAATTTTTGCAAATACAAAAATTAGGTTTTTTTCACCATGACAATGTACACTCAATATGACAGTAAATTAAACATAACTCCTAAACTACACTTAAAAATGAGCTAATATTGCCTGAAATAATGCCTTCTTGTGAGTTTTACTCGAAACATATGCTTTTTTAAGGCTTGCAAACACAAAAAGTAGTTTTTATTCAATATGACAGTAATGTTCTTAAAATTCTGAGATAATGCGAAAAAAGCAATAAAAATGTATTCCAACATAATTCCTAAACCAACAATGCAAAATGTCCAAAAATGCCTGTAATATTAAATCAATGTGAGTTTTACTAGAATCAGTTGTTTTAGTAAGGTTTGCAAAAACAAAAATTAGGTTTTACTCTTTATGAAAGTAAACTGTCACAATCAATATGACAGTTTTGTAATCATAACTCCTAACTACACATGCAAAATGGCTAATGATGCCTCAAATAATGCATTCTACGGAGTTTTACTCTGAACATATGCTTTTTTAAATCTTGCAAACACAAAAAGTAGTTTTTTACTCAATATGACAGTTATATCCCTAAAATCCTGAGATAATGCGAAAAAAGCAATAAAAATGTATTCAATCATAATTTCTAAACTAAACATGCAACATTTGTAAAAATGCCTGTCATATTGAATCCATGTGAGTTTTCCTAGAATCGGTTGTGTTTGAAATTTTTGCAAATAAAAAAAATAGGTTTTTTTCAACATGACAAGTACCCTCAATATGACAGTAAATAAACATAACTCCTAAACTACACATAAAAATGAGCTAATATTGCCTGAACTAATGCATTATTGTGAGTTTTACTCGAAACATATGCTTTTTTAAGGCTTGCAAACACAAAAAGTAGTTTTTTTACTCAATATGACAGTAATGTTCTTAAAATCCTGAGATAATGCGAAAAAAGCAATAAAAAGTATTCCAACATAATTCCTAAACCAACAATGCAAAATGTCTAAAAATGCCTGTAATATTAAATCCATGTAAGTTTTAATAGAATCAGTTGTTTTTATAAGGTTTGCAAATACAAAAATTAAGTTTTACTCACTATGACAGTATACTGTCACACTCAATATGACAGTTATTTAAAAATAACTCCTAACTACACATGCAAAATGGCTAATGATGCCTCAAATAATGCATTCTACAGAGTTTTACTCGAAACATATGCTTTTTCAAATCTTGCAAACACAAAAAGTAGTTTTTTACTCAATATGACAGTAATATTCCTAAAATCCTGAGATAATGCGAAAAAAGCAATGAAAATATATTCAATCATATTTCCTAAATCAAACATGCAAAATGTGTAAAAATGCCTGTAATGTTGAATCCATGTGAGTTTTACTAGAATCGGATGTGTTTGACATTTTTGCAAATGAAAAAAATTAGGTTTTTTTCACCATGACAATGTACACTCAATATGACGATAATAAACATAACTCCTAAACTACACATAAAACGAGATAATATTGCCTGAAATAATGCATTATTGTGAGTTTTACTCGAAACATATTTAAGGCTTGCAAACACAAAAAGTAGTTTTTTACTCAATATGACAGAATATTCCTAAAATCCTGAGATAATGTGAAAAAAGCAATAAAAATGTATTCAATCATAATTTCTAAACTAAACAGGCAAAATGTCTAAAAATAACTGTAATATTGAATTCATGTGAGTTTTACTAGAATCCGTTGTTTTTGTAAGGTTTGCAAATACAAAAATTAGGTTTTACTCTATATGAGAGTATACCGTTACATTTAATATGACAGTTATTTAAACATAACTCTATCTTTGTGAGTTTTACTAGAAAAAATATATTTTGAATGTTTACAAAAACAAAAGTTAGTTGTTTTTTTTACTCAATATGATAGTAAAACTGTCATACTAAATCCATCCATTTTCTTCCGCTTATCCGAGGTCGTGTTGCGGGGGCTGCAGCCTAAGCAGAGAAGCCCAGCTCCCAGGCCAGCCAGCTGATATAATCTTCCCAATGTGTCCTGTGTCTTCCCCGTGGCTTCCTGCCGTTTGGACTTGCCTTAACGAAAAAAGCAATACTAATGTATTCAAACACAACTCCTAAACAAAACATGTAAAATGTCTAAAATGCCTTTAATATTGAATGTGAGTTTTACAAGAAACAGTTGTTTTTGTAAGGTTTGCAAATACAAAAATTAGGTTTTACACTTAACTTTATAACTCAATATGTGTGGCAGTTATACTACCACACTCAAAATGACAGTTATTTAAACATAACTCCTAAATTACACATGACCATTTTCTAATAATGCATGAATCTTTGTGAGTTTTACTAGTAACATTTTCTTTTGTAAGGTTTGCAAAGACACGAGTTAGTTTCTTTTTTACTTACTTTGACAGTATACTGTCACACTCAATTTCAGTTATTTAAACATAACTCCTAAACCACACATACAAAATGGTTAATAATGCCTGTAGAAATGTATCTTTGTGAGTTTTACTGGGAAACAATATTTTGTAAGGTTTGTAAAGACACAAGTTAGTTTTTTTTTTACTCAATATAATAGTATAACTGTCATACTATATATGAAAGTTATATAAACATAACTTCAAAACTACACATGAACATTTTCTAATAATGCATGAAGAAATGTATCTTTGTGAGTTTTACTAAAATGTTCTATTGTAAGGTTTGCAAAGACACAAGTTAGTTTTTTTACTCAATATGATAGTATCACTGTCATACTAAATAAGAAAGTTGTATAAACATAATTTCAAAACTACACATGCAATCCGTCTAAAAATGCCTTTAATATTGAATCTATGTGAGTTTCACCAGAATCAGGTATTTTGGTAAGGTTTACAATTACAAAAATTAGGTTTTACTCATAATGACAGTATAACTGCCACATTCAATATGGCAGTTATTTAAACATAACCCCTAAACCACATGCAAAATGGCTTATAATGCCTGGAGATGTATCTTTGTGAGTTTTACTAGAAAACATATAATTTGTAAGGTTTTTAAAGACACAAGTTAGTTTTTTTTACTCAATATAATAGTATAACTGTCATACTAAATGTATCCATTTTCTTCTGCTTATCCGAGGTCGGGTTGCGGGGGCAGCAGCCTAAGCAGAGAAGCCCAGACTTCCCTCTCCCCAGCCAATTCGTCCAGCTCTTCTCGGGAGATCCCGAAGCGTTCCCAGGCCAGCCGGCTGACATAGTCTTCCCAATGTGTCCTGGGGCTTCCCCGTGGCCTCCTGCCGGTCGGACTTGCCCTAACGAAAAAAGCAATTAAAATGTATTCAAACACAACTCCTAAACCAAACATGTGAAATGTCTAAAATGCCTGCAATATTGAATCTATGTGAGTTTTACTAGAATCAGTTGTTTTGTAAGGTTTGCAAATACAAAAATTAGGTTTAACACTTAATGACAGTATAACTGCCACACTCAATTTGACAGTTATTAAAACATAACTCCTAAACTACACATGAACATTTTCTAATAATGCATGAAGAAATGTATCTTTTGTGAGTTTTACTAGTAACATTTTCTTTTGTAAGCATTGCAAAGACACAAGTTAGTTTGCTTTACTCACTATGACTTTACTGTCACACTCAATATGACAGTTATTTAAACATAAATCCTAAACCGCACATGTAAAATGGCTAATAATGCCTGTAGAAATGTATCTTTGAGTTTTACTGGGAAAAATATTTTGTAAGGTTTGTAAAGACACAAGTTAGTTGTTTTTTTTTTTACTCAATATGACAGTATTACTGTAATACTAAATATGAAAGTTATATAAACACAACTCCAAAACCAAACATGCATTATGTCTAAAAATGACTGTGATATTGTATCTGTGAGTTTTACTAGAATCAATTGTTTTTGTAAGGTTTGCAAATACAAAATTTAGGTTTTACTCACTATGACCGTTATTTAAACATAAATCCTAAACAACAAATGCAAATAGCTAATAATGCTTGGAGAACTGTGTCTTTGTTATAGAGAGCCTGCTGACCAACAGCATCTCTGTCTGGACTGGAGCCTGCAGTGCCTCAGACTGGAAGTCTCTCCAGAGAGTGGTGAGGACGGCGGAAAAGATCTTCAGGAACCCTCTTCCTCCTATCCAGGAGATCGCAAAAAGCGCTGCCTGACCAGGGCTCAGAAAATTTGCAAAGACTCCTCCCACCCCCACCAAGGACTGTTTTCACTGCTGGACTCTAGAAAGAGGTTCCGCAGCCTCCGAAGCAGAACCTCCAGCTTCTTCCCTCAGGCCGTAAGACTCTTGAACGCATTATAATTAAATTATCCCCTCAACTCCCCTCAAAATGGATTAACTCGCTGGAATAAAAAAAACCCCAATAAAACATAAACCCATAAACGTGGGCGCATGTGGAAAAAGTGCAATATATTTATCTGCACAGTAATCTTTTTATTTATTTATATATATTTTAGTATATTTATTTATTTTATATAAATATTTATTTATTATTTATATTTATTTATATATGCACCTTATTGCTTTTTTATCCTGCACTACCATGAGTTTATGTAACGAAATTGTGTTATCTGTGCTGTAAAGTTCAAATTTGAATGACAATAAAAAGAAAGTCTAAGTCTTTACCAGAATAATGATCTTTTGTAAGGTTTGCAAAGACGCAAGTTAGTTGTTTTTTTTCTCAATATGACAGTATAACTGTCATACTAAATATGAAAGTTGTAAAAACATAACTCCAAAACCAAACAAGCAATCCGTCTAAAAATGCATGTAATATTGAATCTATGTGAGTTTTACCAGAATCAGGTATTTTGGTAAGGTTTACAATTACAAAAATGTGGTTTTACTCATGATAGTATACCTGCCACATTCAATTTGACATTTATTTAAACATAACTCCTAAACCACACATGCACAGTGGCTAATAATACCTGGGGAAATGTCTCTTTGTGAGTTTTACTAGAAAAAATATAGTGTGTAAGGTTTGTAAAGACACAAGTTGTTGTTTTTTACTCAATATAACAGTATAGCTGTCTTACTAGATATAAATAAATAAATAAATGGGTTGTACTTGTATAGCGCTTTTCTACCTTCAAGGTACTCAAAGCGCTTTGACACTACTTCCACATTTACCCATTCACACACACATTCACACACTGATGGAGGGAGCTGCCATGCAAGGCGCTAACCAGCACCCATCAGGAGCAAGGGTGAACTGTCTTGCTCAGGGCACAACGGACTCCAAAACCAAACATGCAATCCGTCTAAAAATGCATGTAATATTGAATCTATGTGAGTTTTACCAGAATCGGGTATTTTGGTAAGGTTTACAATTACAAAAATTATATTTCACTCACAATGTGTCCTGGGTCTTCCCCGCGGCCTCCTGCCCGTCGGACTTGCCCTAATGAAAAAAGCAATAAACATGTATTCAAACACAACTCTAAACCAATAATGTAAAATGTCTAAAAATGCCTGTAAAATTGAATCTATGTGAGTTTTACCAGAATCAGGTATTGTGGTATGGTTATCATTTACAAAAATTAGGTTTTACTCATAATAACAGTATAACTGCCACATTCAATTTGACATTTATTTATAAATGATAAATGGGTTGTACTTGTATAGCGCTTTTCTACCTTCAAGGTACTCAAAGCGCTTTGACACTACTTCCACATTTATCCATTCACACACTGATGGAGGGAGCTGCCATGCAAGGCGCTAACCAGCACCCATCAGGAGCAAGGGTGAAGTGTCTTGCTCTGGACACAACGGACATGACGAGGTTGGTACTAGGTGGGGATTGAACCAGGGACCCTCGGGTCGCGCACGGCCATTTTCCCACTGCGCCACGCCGTCCCTATTTAAACATAACTCCTAAACCACATGTGCACAATGGCTAATAATGCCTGGAGAAATGTCTCTTTGTGAGTTTTACTGGGAAAAAAAATATTTTTTAAGGTTTGTACAGATACAAGTTAGTTTTTTTTATTCAATATGACAGTATTACTGTCATACAAAATATGAAAGTTATATAAACATTACTCCAAAACCAAACATGCATTATGTCTAAAAATGCCTGTAATATTGTATCCATGTGAGTTTTAGTAGAATCATTTGTTTTCATAAGGTTTGCAATTACAAAATATGGGTTTTATTCATTATGACAGTATACTGTCACACTCAATCTGACGATTATTTAAACATAAGTCCTAAACCACACATGCAAAATGGCTAATAATGCCTTGAGTTATGTATCTTTGTGAGTTTTACTAGAAAAAATATATTTTGTAATGTTTGCAAAGACCCAAGTTAGTTTTTTACTTAATATGACAGTATTACTGTCATACTAAATCCATCCATTTTCTTCCTGCTTATCCGAGGTCAGGTTGCGGGGGCAGCAGCCTAAGCAGAGAAGCCCAGACTTTCCTCTCCCCAGCCACTTTGTCCAGCTCTTCTCGGGGGATCCCGAGGCATTTACAGGCCAGCCAGGAGACATAAATAGATAGATACATAGATTGTACTTTATTGATTCCTTCAGGAGAGTTCCCTCAGGAAAATTTAAATTCCAGCAGTAGTGTACAAAATTGTAAAAAGTGAAAAGTAAATAATGGGAGTATAAATTGAAACAAAATAGAAACATATTACAATAGAATAAAAATAAAAAGCAACAATGAGAATAAAAATATAACAGTAAAATAAGAATATAACAAGAGAAACTAGGCAGTAGTGACCATGTTTTGAAAAAATATTGCACTCTTATTGATTTGCATCCCCTGTCATCCTAGTAGCCCCCCTCCCCCCAGAGAAGAGTTGTACAGTCTAATGGCGTGTGGGACAAAGGACAGCCGCCTCAGGAAGTACAGCTCTGTCCTTTCCTGTACAAGTGGTCTGTGTTAACAGTCCAGTCCAGCTTATTGTCCACCCACACCCCAAGGTACTTGAATGATAGTCTTCCCAATGTGTCCTGGGTCTTCCCCGTGGCCTCCTGCCGGTCGGCCTTGCCCTAACGAAAATAGCAATAAAAAATGTATTCTAACACAACTCCTAAACCAAACATGTAAAATGTCTAAAAATGCCTGTAAAATTGAATCTATGTTTTACTAGAATCAGTTGTTTTTATAAGGTTGGCTAATACAAAATTAGGTTTTACACATAATGACAGTATAACTGCCACACTCAATATGACAGTTATTTAAACATAACTCCTAAACCACACATGAAAAATGTCTAATAATGCGTGAAGAAATGTATCTTTGTGATTTTTATTAGAAACGTTTTCTTTTGTGAGGTTTGCAAAGACAAAAGTTTGTTTTTTTTACTCAATATGACAGTGTAACTGCCACACTCACTATGACAGTTATTTAAACATAACTCCTAAACTCATACTTGCCAACATTGAGACCTCCGATTTCAGGAGGTGGGGGTGGGGAAGGCATGGTCGGGGGTGGGGTGGGGGCGTGGTTAAGAGGGGAGGAGTATATTTAGAGCTAAAATTCACTAAGTCAAGTATTTTCATATATATATATATATATATATATATATATATATATATATATATATATATATACACACATATATAAAAAAAATCTTGACTTTCAGTGAATTCTAGCTATATATATATATATATATATATATGTATGTGTGGGGAAAAAAATCACAAGACTACTTCATCTCGACAGGCCTGTTTCATGAGGGGTTACCTCAATCATCAGGAGATATAAGACATATATATATATATATATATATATATATATATATATATATATATATATATATATATATATATATATATATATAAAATAAATGCTTGAATTTCAGTTTTCATTTATTTACACATATACACACACATAACACTCATCTACTCATTGTTGAGTTAAGGGTTGAATTGTCCATCCTTGTTCTATTCTCTGTCACTATTTTTATAACCATGCTGAACACCCTCTCTGATGATGCATTGCTGTGTGGCACGCACAAAAGTGCTTTCATTAAATGCACGAGAGTCTGGAATTTTCCATCCCTCCCGAGCATGGCCAAAAACCGGTCAATCTTTGCTTCCTGAGGAAGATCTTCACTGCCAAGCACTTGGTATTCCACTATTTCTTCCCGGAGGCTATCCAGGTCCAATCGCAGCTGCAGCTTGGAACTTATAAGCGTGTTTCTTCATCTTACTCGTCGTCGGTGTCGCCATGGCTGTATCTTCCGCGTTCTTCTGCTTTGTCTCCTTGTTGTGTGCGCAGTTGTGCACTGCACTCTCTAAAAGCCCTGGATGTTATTGTCACATATGCATGTACAGTAGATGGCAGTATTGCCCTGTTTAAAGAGTGTCACAACATTGCTGTTTACGGCAGACAAACTGCTTTACGGTAGACGAAAACGTGACTGCTGTTGTTTTGTGTTGTTACCGCGCTGGGAGGACGTGATTGAAACTACCTAACAATAAACCCACATAAGAAACCAAGAACTCGCCCTCGATCATTCTACAGTTATAACGTGATTGGTCAGGCATGCTGTTTATATCGTGGGAAAGCAGACCTGAATACAGGCTGTCCTCACTCAGATCAGCCTGAATTTCGGGAGATTTTCGGGAGAAAATTTGTCCCGGGAGGTTTTCGGGAGAGGCGCTGAATTTCGGGAGTCTCCTGGAAAATCCAGGAGGCTTGGCAAGTATGCCTAAACTACACATAAAAAATGGCTAATAATGCCTGAAATAAGGCATTCTTGTGAGTTTTACTCGAAACATATGCTTTTTTAAGGCTTGCAAACACAAAATGTATTTGTTTTCCTCAATATGACAGTAAAGTTCTTAAAATCCTGAGATAATGCGAAATAAGCAAAAACAATGTATTCCATCATAATTCCTACACCAAATAAGCAAAATATCTAAAAATGCCTGTAATATTGAATCTGTGTGAGTTTTACTAAAATCAGTTGTTTTGGTAAGGTTTACAAATACAAAAATGAGGTTTTACTCTTTATGACAGTTATTTAAACATAACTCCATCCATCCAGCCATCCATTTTCTTCCGCTTATCCGAGGTCGGGTCGCGGGGGCTGCAGCCTAAGCAGGGAAGCCCAGACTTTCCTCTCCCCAGCCACTTCGTCCAGCTCCTCCCGGGGGATCCTGGGGCGTTCCCAGGCCAGCCGGGAGAGATAAGCTTCCCCGTTTCCTGGGTCTTCCTGGGCCTCCTACCGGTCGGACGTGCCCGAAACACCTCCCTAGGGAGGCGTTCGGGTGGCATCCTGACCAGATGCCCGAACCACCTCATCTGGCTCCTCTCGAAATGGAGGAGCAATGGCTTTACTTTGAGCTCCTCCCGGATGACAGAGCTTCTCACCCTATCTCTAAGGGAGAGCCCTGCCATCCGGCGGAGGAAACTCATTTCGGCCGCTTGTACCCGTGATTTTGTCCTTAGGTGAGGATGGGAACGTAGATCGACCGGTAAATCGAGAGCTTTGCCTTCCGGCTCAGCTCCTTCTTCACCACAACGGATCAATACAGCGTCCGCATTACTGAAGACGCCGCACCGTTCCGCCTGTCGATCTCACGATCCACTCTTCCCTCACTCGTGAACAAGACTCTGAGGTCCTTGAACTCCTCCACTTGGGGCAAGATCTCCTCCCCAACCCGGAGATGGCACTCCACCCTTTTCCGGGCGAGAACCATGGACTCGAACTTGGAGGTGCTGATTCACATCCCAGTCACTTCACACTCGTCTGCGAACCGATCCAGTGAGGGCTGAAGATCTTGGCCAGATGAAGCCATCAGGACCACATCATCTGCAAATAGCAGAGACCTAATCCTGCAGACACCAAACCGGATCCTCTCAACGCCCTGACTGCGCCTAGAAATTCTGTCCATAAAGGTTATGAACAGAATCGTAGACAAAGGGCAGCCTTGGCGGAGTCCAACCCTCACTGGAAACGGGTCCGACTTACTGCCGGCAATGCGGACCAAGCTCTGACTCTTGCAAAGGGAGCGAACCGCCACAATAAGACAGTCCGTTACCCCATACTCTCTAAGCACTCCCCACAGGACTTCCAGGGGTAAATGGTCGAATGCCTTCTCCAAGTCCATAAAGCACAAACTCCCATGCACCCTCAAGGACCCTGCCGAGAGTATAAAGCTGGTCCGCAGTTCCACGACCAGGACGTAAACCACACTGTTCCTCCTGAATCCGAGGTTCGACTATCCGGCGTAGCCTCTTCTCCAGTACACATGAATAGACCTTACCGGGAAGACTGAGGAGTGTGATCTCACGATAGTTGAAACACACCCTCTGGTTCCCCTTCTTTAAGAGAGGAACCACCACCCCGGTCTCCCAATCCAGAAGTACCGCCCCCGATGTCCACGCGATGTTGCAGAGTCTTGTCAACCAAGACAGCCCCACAGCATCCAGAGCCTTAAGGAACTCTGGACGGATCTCATCCACCCCCAGGGCGTTGCCATTGAGGAGCTTTTTAACTACCTTGGCATCCTCAGCCCCAGAAATAGGAGAGCCCACCACAGATTCCCCAGGCACTGCTTCCTCATAGGAAGACATGTTGGTGGGATTAAGGAGGTCTTCGAAGTATTCCCTCCACCGATCAATAACAGCTGCAGTAGAGGTCAGCAGCGCACCATCCTCACCATACCGGTGTTACAGTGCACTGCTCCCCCCCTTGAGCCGGCTGATGGTGGTCCAGAATCGCTTCGAAGCCGTCTGGAAGTCGTTTTCCTTGGCTTCTCCAAACTCCTCCCATGTCCGAGTTTTTGCCTCTGCGACCGCTGAAGTCGCACTTCGCTTGGCCTGTCGGCTGCCTCTGGAGTCCCATGAGCCAAAAGGACCCGATAGGCTCTTTCTTCAGCTTGACGGCATCCCTCACTGCTGGTGTCCACCAGCGGGTTCTAGGATTACCGCCACGACAGGCACCAAACTCCTTGCGGCCACAGCTCCAATCAGCCGGCTCGACAAGAGAGGCACGGAACATGGTCCACTCAGACTCAATGTCCAGCGCCTCCCTCGTGACATGTTCAAAGTTCATCCGGAGGCGTTCCCAGCAAACCCTCACAATGCGTTTGGGCCTGCCAGGTCTGTCAGGCATCCTCCCCCACCATCGCAGCCAACTCACCACCAGGTGGTGATCGGTAGAAAGCTCCGCCCCTCTCTTCACCCGAGTGTCCAAAACATGAGACCGCAAATCCGATGACACAACTACAAAATCGATCATGGAACTGCGGCCTGGGGTGTCCTGGTGCCAAGTGCACATATGGACACCCTTATGTTTGAACTTGGTGTTTGTTATTGACAATCTGTGACGAGCAGAAAAGTCCAATAACAAAACACCACTCGGGTTCAGATCCGGGCGGCCATTCTTCCCAATCACGCCTCTCCAGGTTTCACTGTTGTTGCCAAGATGAGCGTTGAAGGCCCCCAGTAGAACGAGGGAATCACCCGGTGGAGCACTTTCCAGTACTCCCTCGAGTGAATCCAAAAAGGGTGAGTACTCTGAGCTGCCGTTTGGCGCGTAAGGCCAAACAACAGTCAGGACCCGTCCCCCCACCCGAAGGCGGAGGAAAGCTACCCACTGGTCCACTGGATTGAACTCCAACGTGCAGGCTTTGAGCCGGGGGGCAACAAGAATTGCCACCCGAGCCCGTCGCCTCTCAACGCAAGCATTATAACTCCAAAACAACAAATGCTAATAATGCTTGGAAAAATGTATCTTTGTTAGTTTTACTAGAATAATAATCTTTTGTAAGGTTTGCAGACACAAGTTTTTTTTTTTTTACTCAATATGACAGTATAACTGTCATACTAAATATGAAAGTTGTATAAACATATCTCCAAAACCAAACATGCAATCCATCTAAAGATGCCTGTAATATTGAATCTATGAAAAATAGTTTTTTTACTCAATATGACAGTATAACTGTCATACTAAATCCATCCATTTTCTTCCGCTTATCCGAGGTCGGGTTGCGGGGGCAGCAGCCTAAGCAGAGAAGCCCCAACCACTTTGTCCAGCTCTTCTCGGGGGATCCCGAGGCGTTCCCAGGCCAGCCTGAGACATAGTCTTCCCAATGTGTCCTGGGTCTTCCCCGTGGCCTCCTGCCGATCGGACTTGCCCTAACGAAAAAAGCAATAAAAATGTATTCAAACATGTGAAATGTCTAAAAATGCCTGTAATATTGAATCTATGTGAGTTTTAGTAGAATCAGTTGTTTTTGTAAGGTTTGCAAATACAAAAATTTGGTTTTACACATAATAACAGTATAACTGCCACATTCAATATGACAGTTATTTAAACATATTTCCTAAACCACACATGAAAAATGTCTAATAATGCCTGGAAAACATTATTTTTGTGAGTTTTACTGGAAAAACATAGTTTGTAATGTTTGTAAAGACACAAGTTAGTTTTACTCAAGATGACAGTATGACTGTCTAATACATATGAAAGTTATATAAACATAATTCCAAAACCAAACATGCAATATGTCTAAAAATACCTGTAAAATTGTATCAATGTGAGTTTTACTAGAATCATTTTTTGCGATGAGGTGGCGGGTGTACCCCGCCTTCCGCCCGATTGTAGCTGAGATAGGCTCCAGCGCCCCCTGCCACCCCAAAAGGGAATAAGCGGTAGAAAATGGATGGATGGGCATTTTTTGTTGTCGTTACTAAATCCATCCATTTTCTTCCGCTTAACCGAGGTCGGGTTGCGGGGGCAGCAGCCTAAACAGAGAAGCCCAGACTTCCCTCTCCCCAGCCACTTCTTCCAGCTCTTCTCGGGGGATCTTGAGGCGTTCCCAGGCCAGCCGGGAGACATAATCTTCCCAATGTGTCCTGGGTCTTCCCCGTGGCCTCCTGCCGGTCGGACTTGCCCTAAACACCTCCCTCGGGAGGCGTTCGGGTGGCATCCTGAGCAGATGCCCGAACCACCTCATCTGGCTCCTCTCAATGTGGAGGAGCAGCGCTTTACTCTGAGTTCCTCCAGGATGACAGAGCTTCTTATCCTATCTCTAAGGGAGAGACCCGCCACCCGGCGGAGGAAACTCAATTTGGCCGCTTGTACCCGGGATCTTGTCTTTTCGGTCATAACCATGACCATAGGTGCAGGATGAGAATGTAGATCGACCGGTAAATTTAGAGCTTTTAATTCTGGCTCAGCTCCTTCTTCACCACAATGGATCGATATAGCGTCCTCATTACTGAAGACGCCGCGCCGATCCGCCTGTGGATCTCATGATCCACTCTTCCCTCACTCGTGAACAAGACTCTTAGGTACTTGAACTCCTCCACTTGGGGCCATCTAGTATGTGCCATCGCCTCCTCAACCTGGAAATGGCACCCCACCCTTTACCGGGCGAGAACCATGGACTCGGACTTGGAGGTGCTGATTCTCATCCCAGTCGCTTCATACTCGGCCATCCAATGAGAGCTGGAGATCCTGGCCAGTTGAAGCCATCAGGACCACATCAACTGCAAAAAGCAGAGACCTAATCCTGCAACCACCAAACCGGATCCCCTCAACGCCATGACTGCAATTCTGTCCATAAAAGTTAACAACAGAATCGGTGACAAAGGGCAGCCTTGGCGGACCAAGGCTGCCCTACACTGATCATACAGGGAGCGACCCGCCACAATCAGACAGTCCGATACCCCATACTCTTGTCTTTGAGCCGGGGGGGACAACAAGAATTGCCACCCCAGCCTCTCATTGCTTGCAACGCCATAGTGGAAGAGAGTCCAGCCCCTCTCGAGAGAACAGGTTCCTGTGCGTCGAAGTGAGTCCAACTATATCTAGCCGGAACTTCTCCACCTCGCACATCAGCTCAGGCTCCTTCACTCCCAGCGAGGTGACATTTAGTGGCCTAGCAACCTACTCAGTGGCCTAGTGGTTAGAGTGTCCGCCCTGAGATCGGTAGGTTGTGAGTTCAAACCCCGGCCGAGTCATACCAAAGACTATAAAAATGGGACCCATTACCTCCCTGCTTGGCACTCAGCATCAAGGGTTGGAATTGGGCGTTAAATCACCAAAAATGATTCCCGGGCGCGGCCACCGCTGCTGCCCACTGCTCCCCTCACCTCCCAGGGGGTGATCAAGGGTGATGGGTCAAATGCAGAGAATAATCTCGCCACACCTAGTGTGTGTGTGTGACAATCATTGGTACTTTAACTTTAACTTTTAATTTCACGTCAGAAGAGCTAGCTTATGTAGCCGATGATCGGACCGCCAAGTGCCCTGCCTTCGGCTGCCGCTCAGCACCCGACCTCTATAACCCAGGCCATGAGTGGTGAGCCCATTGGTGGAGGGAACCACGTTGCTTCATTGAGCTGAGCCAGCCAACAGGCGCTCGCCATCGTGCCCCACCTCTGGGCCTGGCTCCACAGGGGAGCCACGGTGACCCGCGTCCGGGCGAGGAAAACTCTAGGACCTCGATTTGTACTTTTCATAAAGGTCTTTGAGCTGCTCTTTGTCTGATCCCTCACCTAGGACCTATTTGTCTTGGGAGAGCCTACGAGGGGGCATAGAAGCCCACAGACAGCATAGCTCCTAGGATCAGTGGGCCCCGCAAACTCCTCTACCACGATAAGGTGGCGGCTCAGAAAGGAGGATTTATAAACATAACTCCAAAACCAAACATGCATTATGTCTAAAAATGCCTACAATATTGTATCTGTGTGACTTTTACTAGAATGGGTTGTTTTTGTAAGGTTTGTAAATACAAACATTTGGTTTTACTCACTATGGTAAATGGGCTATACTTGTATAGCGCTTTTCTACCTTCAAGGTACACAAAGCGCTTTGACACTATTTTTACATTCATCCATTCACACACACATTCACACACTGATGGCGGAAGCTGGCATGCAAGGCCCTAACCACAACCCATCAGGAGCAAGGGTAAAGTGTCTCCCTCAAGGACACAACGGACGTGACGAGGTTGGTAGAAGGTGGGGATCGAACCAAGAACCCTCAGGTTGCTGGAACGGCCACTCTCCCAACTGCGCCACGCCTTCCCCATGTATACTCTCTGTCTCTGTATCTGACAGTTATTTAAACATAATTCCGAAACCACACATGCAAAATGGCTAATAAGAGAAATGTATCTTTGTGAGTTTTACTGGAAAAAAATATTTTGTAAGGTTTGCAAAGACACAAGTCTTTTTTTTTTTTTTACTTAATATGACAGTATAACTGTCATAGTAAATATGAAAAGTTATAAACCTAACTCCAAAACCAAACCTGCATTATGTCTAAAAATGCCTGTAATATTGTATCTTTGTGAATTTTACTAGAATCAGGAGGTTTTAAGGTTTAAAAATACAAAAAAATAGGTAACTAACAGCCACACGCAATACGACAGTTATTTAAAAACTCCTAATCCACACAAGCAAAATGGCTATTTATGCCTGAAATAATGCATCCTTAGGAGTTTTCCTCGAAACATATGCTTTTTTAAATCTTGCAAACACAAAAAGTAGTTTTTTACTCAATATGACAGTAATGTTCTTAAAATCCTGAGATATTTACGAAAAAAGCAAAAAAAATGTATTCCATTATAATTCCTAAACCAAACATGCAAAATGTGTAAAAATGCCTGTAATATTGAATCAATGTATGTTTTACTAGAATCAGTTGTGTTTGAAAGGTTTGCAATTAGAAAAAGTGGGTTTTTTTCACCATGACAATGTACACTCAATATGACAGTAAATTAAACATAACTCCTAAACTACACTTAAAAATGAGCTAATATTGCCTGAAATAATGCATTCTTGTGAGTTTTACTCGAAACATATGCTTTTTTAAGGCTTGCAAACACAAAAACTAGTTTTTTACTCAATATGACAGTAATGTTCTTAAAAATCTGAGATAATGCGAAAAAAAGCAATAAATGTATTCCAACATAATTCCTAAACCAACAATGCGAAATGTCTAAAAAATTCTGTAATATTATATCCATGTGAGTTTTACTAGAATCAGTTGTTTTAGTAAGGTTTGCAAAAACAAAAATTAGGTTTTACTCTTTAGGAAAGTAAACTGTCACACTCAATATGACAGTTTTTTAATCATAACTCCTAAACTACTCATGCAAAATGGCTAATAATGTTTGACAAAATGGATCCTTGGGAGTTTTCCTTGAAACATATGCTTTCTTAAGGCTTGCAAACACAAAAAGTATTTTTTTTACTCAATATGACAGTAATGTTCTTAAAATTCTGAGATAATGCGAAAAAAGCAATAAAAATGTATTCCAACATAATTCCTAAACCAACAATGCAAAATGTCTAAAAAATGCCTGTAATATTATATCCTTGTGAGTTTCACTAGAATCAGTTGTTTTAGTAAGGTTTGCAAAAGCAAAAATTAGGTTTTACTCTTTATGAAAGTAAACTGTCACACTCAATATGACAATTTTGAAATAATGGATCCTTGGGAGTTTTCCTCAAAACATATGCTTTCTTAAGGCTTGCAAACACAAAAAGTATTTTTTTACTCAAAATGACAGTAAAGTTCTTAAAATCCTGAGATAATGCGAAAAAAGCAATAAAAATGTATTCAATCATAATTTCTAAACTAAACATGCAAAATGTGTAAAAATGCCTGTATTATTGAATCCATGTGAGTTTTACTAGAATCAGTTGTTTTAGTAAAGTCTGCAAAAACAAAAATTAGGTTTTTTTCACCATGACAATGTACACTCAATATGACAGTAAATAAACATAACTCCTAAACGACACATAAAAATGAGCTAATATTGCCTGAAATAATGCATTATTATGAGTTTTACTCGAAACATATGCTTTTTTAAGGCTTGCAAACACAAAAAGTAGTTTTTTACTCAATGTGACAGTAATGTTCTTAAAATCCTGAGATAATGCGAAAAAAGCAATAAAAATGTATTCCAACATAATTCCTAAACCAACAAAGCAAAATGTCTAAAAATGCCTGTAATATTAAATCCATGTGAGTTTTACTAGAATCAGTTGTTTTTATAAGGTTTGCAAATACAAAAATTAAGTATTACTCACTATGACAGTATACTGTCACACTCAATATGACAGTTATTTAAAAATAACTCCTAACTACACATGCAAAATGGCTAATGATACCTCAAATAATGCATTCTACGGAGTTTTACTCGAAACATATGCTTTTTCAAATCTTGCAAACACAAAAGGTAGTTTTTTACTCAATATGACAGTAATATTCCTAAAATCCTGATATAATGCGAAAAAAGCAATGAAAATATATTCAATCATATTTCCTAAATCAAACATGCAAAATGTGGGAAAATGCCTGTAATATTGAATCCATGTGAGTTTTACTAGAATCGGTTGTGTTTGAAATTTTTGCAAATAAAAAAATTAGTTTTTTTTTCACCATGACAATGTACACTCAATATGACAGTAAATAAACATAACTCCTAAACTACACATAAAAATGAGCTAATATTGCCTGAAATAATGCAATATTGTGAGTTTTACTCGAAACATATACTTTTTTAAGGCTTGCAAACACAAAAAGTAGTTTTTTATTCAATATGACAGTAATATTCCTAAAATCCTGAGATAATGCGACAAAAGCAATACAATGTATTCCATCATAATTTCTAAACCAAACAGGCAAAATGTCTAAAAATAACTGTAATATTGAATGCATGTGAGTTTTACTAGAATCGGTTGTGTTTGAAATTTTTGCAAATAAAAAAAATAGTTTTTTTTCACCATGACAATGTACACTCAATATGACAGTAAATAAACATAACTCCTAAACTACACATAAAAATGAGCTAATATTGCCTGAAATAATGCATTATTGTGAGTTTTACTCGAAACATATGCTTTTTTAAGGCTTGCAAACACAAAAAGTAGTTTTTTACTCAATATGACAGTAATATTCCTAAAATCCTGAGATAATGCGAAAAAAGCAATACAAATGTATTCCATCATAATTTCTAAACCAAACAGGCAAAATGTCTAAAAATAACTGTAATATTGAATGCATGTGAATTTTACTAGAATCAGTTGTTTTTGTAAGGTTTGCAAATACAAAAATTAGGTTTTACTCTATATGAGAGTATACTGTTACATTTAATATGACAGTTATTTAAACATAACTCCTAAACAACAAATGCAAAATGACTAATAATGCCTGGAGATGTATCTTTGAGTTTTACTAAAATGTTCTTTTGTAAGGTTTGCAAAGACACAAGTTAGTTTTTTTTTACTCAATATGATAGTTTCACTGTCATACTAAATAAGAAAGTTGTATGAACATAATTTCAAAAATACACATGCAATCCGTCTAAAAATGCCTGTAATATTGAATCTATGTGAGTTTTGCCAGAATCAGGTATTTTGGTAAGGTTTACAATTACAAAAATTAGGTTTTACTCATAATGACAGTATAACTGCCACATTCAATATGGCAGTTATTTAAACATAACCCCTAAACCAAATGCAAAATGGCTTATAATGCCTGGAGATGTATCTTTGTGAGTTTTACTAGAAAACATATAAATTGTAAGGTTTTTTAAAGACACAAGTTAGTTTTTTTTACTCAATATAATAGTATAACTGTCATACTAAATGTATCCATTTTCTTCCGCTTATCCGAGGTCGGGTTGCGGGGGCAGCAGCCTAAGCAGAGAAGCCCAGACTTTCCTCTCCCCTGCCACTTTGTCCAGCTCTTCTCGGGGGATCCCGAAGCGTTCCCAGGCAAGCCGGCTGACATAGTCTTCCCAATGTGTCCTGGGGCTTCCCCGTGGCCTCCTGCCGGTCGGACTTGCCCTAACAAAAAAAACAATTAAAATGTATTCAAACACAACTCCTAAACCAAACATGTGAAAAGTCTAAAATGCCTGCAATATTGAATCTATGTGAGTTTTACTAGAATCAGTTGTTTTTGTAAGGTTTGCAAATACAAAAATTAGGTTTAACACTTAATGACAGTATAACTGCCACACTCAATTTGACAGTTATTAAAACATAACTCCTAAACTACACATGAACATTTTCTAATAATGCATGAAGAAATGTATCTTTTGTGAGTTTTACTAGTAACATTTTCTTTTGTAAGCATTGCAAAGACACAAGTTAGTTTGTTTTACTCACTATGACTTTACTGTCACACTCAATATGACAGTTATTTAAACATAAATCCTAAACCGCACATGCAAAATGGCCAGTAATGCCTGTAGAAATGTATCTTTGAGTTTTACTGGGAAAAATATTTTGTAAGGTTTGTAAAGACACAAGTTAGTTGTTTTTTTTTACTCAATATGACAGTATTACTGTAATACTAAATATGAAAGTTATATAAACACAACTCCAAAACCAAACATGCATTATGTCTAAAAATGCCTGTGATATTGTATCTGTGAGTTTTACCAGAATCAATTGTTTTTGTAAGGTTTGCAAATACAAAATTTAGGTTTTACTCACTATGACAGTTATTTAAACATAAATCCTAAACAACAAATGCAAATAGCTAATAATGCTTGGAGAACTGTATCTTTGTTATAGAGAGCCTGCTGACCAACAGCATCTCTGTCTGGACTGGAGCCTGCAGTGCCTCAGACTGGAAGTCTCTCCAGAGAGTGGTGAGGACGGCGGAAAAGATCTTCAGGAATCCTCTTCCTCCTATCCAGGAGATCGCAAAAAGCGCTGCCTGACCAGAGCTCAGAAAATTTGCAAAGACTCCTCCCACCCCCACCAAGGACTGTTTTCACTGCTGGACTCTAGAAAGAGGTTCCGCAGCCTCCGAAGCAGAACCTCCAGCTTCTTCCCTCAGGCCGTAAGACTCTTGAACGCATTATAATTAAATTATCCCCTCAACTCCCCTCAAAATGGATTAACTCGCTGGAATAAAAAAAAAACAATATAACATACACCCATGGGCGCATGTGGAAAAAGTGCAATATATTTATCTGCACAGTAATCTTTTTATTTATTTATATATATTTAAGTATATTTATTTATTTTATATGTATATTTATATATTATTTATATTTATTTATTTATATATGCACCTTATTGCTTTTTTATCCTGCACTACCATGAGCTTATGTAACGAAATTGTGTTATCCATGCTGTAAAGTTCAAATTTGAATGACAATAAAAAGAAAGTCTAAGTCTTTACCAGAATAATGATCTTTTGTAAGGTTTGCAAAGATGCAAGTTAGTTTTGTTTTTTTTACTCAATATGACAGTATAACTGTCATACTAAATATGAAAGTTGTAAAAACATAACTCCAAAACCAAACAAGCAATCCGTCTAAAAATGCATGTAATATTCAATCTATGTGAGTTTTACCAGAATCAGGTATTTTGGTAAGGTTTACAATTACAAAAATTAGGTTTTACTCATGACAGTATACCTGCCACATTCAATTTGACATTTATTTAAACATAACTCCTAAACCACACATGCACAATGGCTAATAATACCTGGGGAAATGTCTCTTTGTGAGTTTTACTAGAAAAAATATATTGTGTAAGGTTTGTAAAGACACAAGTTAGTTTTTTTTACTCAATATAACAGTATAGCTGTCATACTATATATAAATAAATAAATAAATAAATGGGTTGTACTTGTATAGCGCTTTTCTACCTTCAAGGTACTCAAAGCGCTTTGACACTACTTCCACATTTACCCATCACACACTGATGGAGGGAGCTGCCATGCAAGGCGCTAAACAGCACCCATCAGGAGCAAGGGTGAAGTGTCTTGCTCAGGACACAACGGACATGACGAGGTTGGTACTAGGTGGGGATTGAACCAGGGACCCTCGGGTCGCGCACGGCCATTCTTCCACTGCGCCAAACATTACTCCAAAACCAAACATGTATTACCGTATTTTCCGCACTATAAGGCGCACCTAAAAACCACAAATTTTCTCAAAAGCTGACAGTGCGCCTTATAACCCGGTGCGCTTTATATATGGATAAATATTAAGATTTATTTTCATAAAGTTTCGGTCTCGTAACTACGGTAAACAGCCGCCATCTTTTTTCCCGGTAGAACAGGAAGCGCTTCTTCTTCTACGCAAGCAACCGCCAAGGTAAGCACCCGCCCCCATAGAACAGGAAGCGCTTCTTCTTCTACTGTAAGCAACCACCCGCCCGCGTAGAATAAGAAAAAGCGCGCGGATATTACCGTACGGTACGTTTCATTTCCTTTGTGTGTTTACATCTGTAAAGACCACAAAATGGCTCCTACTAAACGACAGGGATCCGGTTCATGAAAAGACGCAATCTCTCCATCCGCACACGGATTACTATTTCACAGCAACTGATATTCCTGTGAACCGCACTGTGGATACAACGGGAGCACGTACGGTGAATATTCGCACCACAGGGAATGAGAAGTCATCCTTCACTGTGGTTCTAGCTTGCCATGCTAATGGCCAGAAACTTCCACCCATGGTGATATTCAAAAGGAAGACCTTGCCAAAAGAGACCTTTCCAGCCGGCGTCATCATAAAAGCTAACTCGAAGGGATGGATGAAGAAAAGATGAGCGAGTGGTTAAGGTAAGTTTAAGTTTACGCGAAGAGGCCGGGTGGCTTTTTTCACGCAGCTTCGTCCATGTTGATATACGATTCCATGCGCGCCCACATCACGCTGGTTTTAATATATTATTAAAGTTTGACTGACCTATTTGACTGTTTTTTTGACATTCCTTTAGCGCAGTTAGATGCGGCTTACAACACGGGGCGGCTTATAGGTGGACAAAGTTTTGAAATATGCCGTTCATTGAAGGCGCGGCTTATAACCCAGGGCGCCTTATGGTGCGGAAAATACGTTATGTTTAAAAATGCCTGTAATATTGTATCTGTGTGAGTTTTACTAGAATCAGTTGTTTTTGTAAGGTTTTCAAATACCAAAATTAGGTTTTATTTACTTTGACAGTTATTTAAACATAACTCCTAAACAACAAATGCAAAATAGCTAATAATGCTTGGAGAGATGTATCGTTGTTATAGCGAGCCTGCTGACCAACAGCATCTCTGTCTGGACTGGAGCCTGCAGTGCCTCAGACTGGAAGTATCTCCAGAGAGTGGTGAGGACGGCGGAAAAGATCATCAGGACTCCTCTTCCTCCTATCCAGGAGATCGCAAAAAGTGCTGCCTGACCAGGGCTCAGAAAATTTGCAAAGACTCCTCCCACCCCCACCAAGGACAGTTTTCACTGCTGGACTCTAGAAAGATGTTCCGCAGCCTCCGAAGCTTCTGTAGCAGCTTCTTCCCTCAGGCCGTAAGACTCTTGAACGCATCATAATTAAATTATCTCCTCAACTCCCCTCAAAATGAATTAACTCGCTGGAATGAAATAAAAAATATAACATACACCCATAAACGTGGGCGCATGTGGAAAAAGTGCAATATATTTATCTACACTATTTATCTATTTTTTATATATTTATATATATTTATTTATTATATATATATATATATGTATATATATATATATATATATATATATATATATATATATATATATATATATATATATATATATATATAGTATTTATATATTATTTATATATATTTATGTATCGAAATATGCACCTTATTGCTTTTTTATCCTGCACTACGACATTTCGTTCTTATCTGTGCTGTAAAGTTCAAATTTGAATGACAATAAAAAGAAAGTCTAAGTCTTAGTCTTTACTAGAATAACGATCTTTTGTAAGGTTTGCAAAGACACAAGTTAGGTTTTTTTTTACTCAATGGTAATATACAGTATAACTGTCATACTAAATATGAAAGTTGTATAATCAAAACTCCAAAACCAAACATGCAATCCGTCTAAAATGCATGTAATATTGAATCTATGTGAGTTTTACCAGAATCAGGTATTTTGGTAAGGTTTACAATTACAAACATTAGGTTTCACTCATAATGACAGTATAACTGCCACATTCAATTTGACATCTATTTAAACATAACTCCTAAACCACACATGCACAATGGCTATTAATGCCTGGAGAAATGTCTCTTTGTGAGTTTTACTGGAAAAAAAATATTTCGTAATGTTTGTACCGACACAAGTTAGTTTTTTTTACTCAATATGACAGTGTTACTGTCATACTAAACATGAAAGTTATATAAACATAACTCCAAAACCAAACATGCTTTATCTCTAAAAATGCCTGTAATTTAAAAGTTAAAAAGTTAAAGTACCAATGATTGTCACACACACACTAGGTGTGGCGAAATTATTCTCTGCATTTGACCCATCACCCTTGATCACCCCCTGGAGGTGAGGGGAGCAGTGGGCAGCAGCGGTGGCCGCGCCCGGGAATCATTTTGGTGATTTAACCCCCAATTCCAACCCTTGATGCTGAGTGCCAAGCAGGGAGGTAATGGGTCCCATTTTTTTAGTCTTTGGTATGACTCGGCCGGGGTTTGAACTCCCAACCTACCGATCCCAGGACGGACACTCTAACCACTAGGCCACTGAGTAGGTGGCCTAGTGTAATTTTGTATCCATGTGAGTTTTACTAGAATCAGTTGTTTTTGTAAGGTTTGCAAATACAAAATATGGGTTTTACTCACAGTATAATGTCACACTCAATCTGACAGTTATTTAAACATAACTCCTAAACCACACATGCCAAATGGCTAATAATGCCTGGAGAAATGTCTCTTTGTGAGTTTTTCAGGAAAAAAAACATTTTGTAAGGTTTGTAAAGACACAAGTTAGTTTTTATTACTCAATATGACAGTATTACTGTAATACTAAATATGAAAGTTATATAAACACAACTCCAAAATCAAACATGCATCATGTCTAAAAATGCCTGCAATATTGCATCCATGTGAGTTTTACTAGAATCAGTTGTTTTTGTAAGGTTTTTGCAAATACAAAAATTAGGTTTTACTCACTATGACAGTTATTTAAACATAACTCCTAAACAACAAATGCAAAATGACTAATAATGCTTGGAGAAATGTATCTTTGTTAGATTTACTAGAAAAAATATATTTTGTAAGTTAGTTTTTTTTTACTTAATATGACAGTATAACTGTCATACTAAATCCATCCATTTTCTTCCGCTTATCCGAGGTCCGGTTGCAGGGGCAGCAGCCTAAGCAGAGAAGCCCGGACTTCCCTATCCCCAACCACTTCGTCCAGCTCTTCTCGGGGGATCCCGAGGCGTTCGACAGCCCAGCCGGGAGACATAGTCTTCCCAATGTGTCCTGGGTCTTCCCCGCGGCCTCCTGCCCGTCGGACTTGCCCTAATGAAAAAAGCAATACAAATGTATTCAAACACAACTCTAAACCAAACATGTAAAATGTCTAAAAATGCCTGTAAAATTGAATCTATGTTTTACTAGAATCAGTTGTTTTTATAAGGTTTGCAAATACAAAATTAGGTTTTACACATAATGACAGTATAACTGCCTCACTCAATATGACAGTTATTTAAACATAACTCCTAAACCACACATGAAAAATGTCTAATAATGCGTGAAGAAATGTATCTTTGTGATTTTTATTAGAAACTTTTTCTTTTGTGAGGTTTGCAAAGACACAAGTTAGTTTTTTTTACTCAAAATGACAATATGACACTCACTATGACAGTTATTTAAACATAACTCCTAAACTCATACTTGCCAACATTGAGACCTCCGATTTCAGGAGGTGGGGGTGAGGAAGGCATGGTCGGGGGTGGGGTGGGGGCGTGGTTGGGGGTGTGGTTAAGAGGGGAGGAGTATATTTAGAGCTAGAATTCACCAAGTCAAGTATTTCATATATATATATATATATATATATATATATATACACATATATAAAAAAACTTGACTTTCAGTGAATTCTAGATATATATATATATATATATATATATATATATATATATATATATATATATATATATATATATATATATATATATATATATATATATATATATATGTATGTGTGGGGAAAAAATCACAAGACTACTTCATCTCTACAGGCCTGTTTCATGAGGGGTTCCCTCAATCATCAGGAGATATAAGACATATATATACAGGTAAAAGCCAGTAAATTAGAATATTTTGAAAAACTTGATTTATTTCAGTAATTGCATTCAAAAGGTGTAACTTGTACATTATATTTATTCATTGCACACAGACTGATGCATTCAAATGTTTATTTCATTTAATTTTGATGATTTGAAGTGGCAACAAATGAAAATCCAAAATTCCGTGTGTCACAAAATTAGAATATTACTTAAGGCTAATACAAAAAAGGGATTTTTAGAAATGTTGGCCAACTGAAAAGTATGAAAATGAAAAATATGAGCATGTACAATACTCAATACTTGGTTGGAGCTCCTTTTGCCTCAATTACTGCGTTAATGCGGTGTGGCATGGAGTCGATGAGTTTCTGGCACTGCTCAGGTGTTATGAGAGCCCAGGTTGCTCTGATAGTGGCCTTCAACTCTTCTGCGTTTTTGTTTCTGGCATTCTGCATCTTCCTTTTCACAATACCCCACAGATTTTCTATGGGGCTAAGGTCAGGGGAGTTGGCGGGCCAATTTAGAACAGAAATACCATGGTCCGTAAACCAGGCACGGGTAGATTTTGCGCTGTGTGCAGGCGCCAAGTCCTGTTGGAACTTGAAATCTCCATCTCCATAGAGCAGGTCAGCAGCAGGAAGCATGAAGTGCTCTAAAACTTGCTGGTAGACGGCTGCGTTGACCCTGGATCTCAGGAAACAGAGTGGACCGACACTAGCAGATGACATGGCACCCCAAACCAGCCTAGAATTCTGTCCATAAAGGTTATGAACAGAATCGGTGACAAAGGGCAGCCTTGGCGGAGTCCAACCCTCACTGGAAACGGGTCCGACTTACTGCCGGCAATGCGGACCAAGCTCTGACTCTTGCAAAGGGAGCAAACCGCCGCAATAAGACAGTCCGTTACCCCATACTCTCTAAGCACTCTCCACAGGACTTCCAGGGGTAAATGGTCGAATGCCTTCTCCAAGTCCATAAAGCACATGTAGACTGGTTGGGCAAACTCACATGCACCCTCAAGGACCCTGCCGAGAGTATAAAGCTGGTCCGCAGTTCCACGACCAGGACGTAAACCACACTGTTCCTCCTGAATCCGAGGTTTGACTATCCGGCGTAGCCTCTTCTCCAGTACACATGAATAGACCTTACCGGGAAGACTGAGGAGTGTGATCTCACGATAGTTGAAACACACCCTCTGGTTCCCCTTCTTAAAGAGAGGAACCACCACCCCGGTCTCCCAATCCAGAAGTACCGCCCCCGATGTCCACGCCGGACATCGGGGGCGGTACTTCTGGCCCCACAGCATCCAGAGCCTTAAGGAACTCCGGACGGATCTCATCCACCCCCAGGGCGTTGCCATTGAGGAGCTTTTTAACTACCTTGGCATCCTCAGCCCCAGAAATAGGAGAGCCCACCACAGATTCCCCAGGCACTGCTTCCTCATAGGAAGACATGTTGGTGGGATTAAGGAGGTCTTCGAAGTATTCCCTCCACCGATCAATAACAGCTGCAGTAGAGGTCAGCAGCGCACCATCCTCACCATACACGGTGTTACAGTGCACTGCTGCCCCCCCTTGAGCCGGCGGATGGTGGTCCAGAATCGCTTCGAAGCCGTCTGGAAGTCGTTTTCCATGGCTTCTCCAAACTCCTCCCATGTCCGAGTTTTTGCCTCTGCGACCGCTGAAGCCGCACTTCGCTTGGCCTGTCGGCTGCCTCTGGAGTCCCATGGGCCAAAAGGACCCGATAGGCTCTTTCTTCAGCTTGACGGCATCCCTCACTGCTGGTGTCCACCAGCGGGTTCTAGGATTACCGCCACGACAGGCACCAAACTCCTTGCGGCCACAGCTCCAATCAGCCGGCTCGACAAGAGAGGCATGGAACATGGTCCACTCAGACTCAATGTCCAGCGCCTCCCTCGTGACATGTTCAAAGTTCTTCCGGAGGCGTTCCCAGCAAACCCTCACAATGCGTTTGGGCCTGCCGGTCTGTCAGGCATCCTCCCCAACCATCGCAGCCAACTCACCACCAGGTGGTGATCGGTAGAAAGCTCCGCCCCTCTCTTCACCCGAGTGTCCAAAACATGAGACCGCAAATCCGATGACACAACTACAAAATCGATCATGGAACTGCGGTCTAGGGTGTCCTGGTGCCAAGTGCACATATGGACACCCTTATGTTTGAACTTGGTGTTTGTTATTGACAATCTGTGACGAGCACAAAAGTCCAATAACAAAACACCACTCGGGTTCAGATCCGGGCGGCCATTCTTCCCAATCACGCCTCTCCAGGTTTCACTGTTGTTGCCAAGATGAGCGTTGAAGGCCCCCAGTAGAACGAGGGAATCACCCGGTGGAGCACTTTCCAGTACTCCCTCGAGTGAATCCAAAAAGGGTGGGTACTCTGAGCTGCCGTTTGGCGCGTAAGGCCAAACAACAGTCAGGACCTGTCCCCCCACCCGAAGGCGGAGAAAAGCTACCCACTGGTCCACTGGGTTGAACTCCAACGTGCAGGCTTTGAGCCGGGGGGCAACAAGAATTGCCACCCGAGCCCGTCGCCTCTCAACGCAAGCATTATAACTCCAAAACAACAAATGCTAATAATGCTTGGAAAAATGTATCTTTGTTAGTTTTACTAGAATAATAATCTTTTGTAAGGTTTGCAGACACAAGTTGTTGTTTTTTTACTCAATATGACAGTATAACTGTCATACTAAATATGAAAGTTGTATAAACATATCTCCAAAACCAAACATGCAATCCATCTAAAGATGCCTGTAATATTGAATCAATGAAACATAGTTTTTTTTACTCAATATGACAGTATAACTGTCATACTAAATCCATCCATTTTCTTTCGCTTATCCGAGGTCGGGTTGCGGGGGCAGCAGCCTAAGCAGAGAAGCCCAGACTTCCCTCTCCCCAGCCACTTTGTCCAGCTCTTCTCGGGGGATCCCGAGGCGTTCCCAGGCCCGCCTGAGACATAGTCTTCCCAATGTGTCCTGGGTCTTCCCCGTGGCCTCCTGCCGATCGGACTTGCCCTAACGAAAAAAGCAATAAAAATGTATTCAAACATGTGAAATGTCTAAAAATGCCTGTAATATTGAATCTATGTGAGTTTTACTAGAATCAGTTGTTTTTGTAAGGTTTGCAAATACAAAAATTTGGTTTTACACATAACAGTATAACTGCCACATTCAATATGACAGTTATTTAAACATATTTCCTAAACCACACATGAAAAATGTCTAATAATGCCTGGAAAAAATTATTTTTGTGAGTTTTACTGGAAAAACATAGTTAGTTTTACTCAAGATGACAGTATAACTGTCATAATACATATGAAAGTTATATAAACATAATTCCAAAACCAAACATGCATTATGTCTAAAAATACCTGTAAAATTGTATCCATGTGAGTTTTACTATAATCATTTTTTGCGATGAGATGGCGACTTGTCCGGGGTGTACCCCACCTTCCGCCCGATTGTAGCTGAGATAGGCTCCAGCGCCTCCTGCCACCCCAAAAGGGAATAAGCGGTAGAAAATGGATGGATGGGCATTTTTTGTTGTCGTTACTAAATCCATCCATTTTCTTCCGCTTAACCGAGGTCGGGTTGCAGGGGCAGCAGCCTAAACAGAGAAGCCCAGACTTCCCTCTCCCCAGCCACTTCTTCCAGCTCTTCTCGGGGGATCCTGAGGCGTTCCCAGGCCAGCCGGGAGACATAATCTTCCCAATGTGTCCTGGGTCTTCCCCGTGGCCTCCTGCCGGTCGGACTTGCCCTAAACACCTCCCTCGGGAGGCGTTCGGGTGGCATCCTGAGCAGATGCCCGAACCACCTCATCTGGCTCCTCTCAATGTGGAGGAGCAGCGCTTTACTCTGAGTTCCTCCAGGATGACAGAGCTTCTTATCCTATCTCTAAGGGAGAGACCCGCCACCCGAAGGAGGAAACTCTTGTCTTTGATCTTGTCTTTTCGGTCATAACCATGACCATGGGTGCAGGATGGGAATGTAGATCGACCGGTAAATTTAGAGCTTTTAATTCTGGCTCAGCTCCTTCTTCACCACAATGGATCGATATAGCGTCCTCATTACTGAAGACGCTGCACCGATCCGCCTGTGGATCTCATGATCCACTCTTCCCTCACTCGTGAACAAGACTCCTAGGTACTTGAACTCCTCCACTTGGGGCCATCTAGTATGTGCCATCGCCTCCTCAACCTGGAAATGGCACCCCACCCTTTACCGGGCGAGAACCATGGACTCGGACTTGGAGGTGCTGATTCTCATCCCAGTCGCTTCATACTCGGCCATCCAATGAGAGCTGGAGATCCTGGCCAGTTGAAGCCATTAGGACCACATCAACTGCAAAAAGCAGAGACCTAATCCTGCAACCACCAAACCGGATCCCCTCAACGCCATGACTGCAATTCTGTCCATAAAAGTTAACAACAGAATCGGTGACAAAGGGCAGCCTTGGCGGACCAAGGCTGCCCTACACTGATCATACAGGGAGCGACCCGCCACAATCAGACAGTCCGATACCCCATACTCTTGTCTTTGAGCCGGGGGGACAACAAGAAATGCCACCCCAGCCTCTCATTGCTTGCAACGCTATAGTGGAAGAGAGTCCAGCCCCTCTCGAGAGAACAGGTTCCTGTGCGTCGAAGTGAGTCCAACTATATCTAGCCGGAACTTCTCCACCTCGCACACCAGCTCAGGCTCCTTCCCTCCCAGCGAGGTGACATTTCACGTCAGAAGAGCTAGCTTATGTAGCCGATGATCGGACCGCCAAGTGCCCTGCCTTCGGCTGCCGCTCAGCTCACACTGCACCCGACCTCTATAACCCAGCCCATGAGTGGTGAGCCCATTGGAGGAGGGAACCACGTTGCTTCATTGAGCTGAGCCAGCCAACAGGCGCTCGCCATCGTGCCCCACCTCCGGGCCTGGCTCCACAGGGGAGCCACGGTAACCCGCGTCCGGGCGAGGAAAAATCTAGGACCTCGATTTGTACTTTTCATAAAGGTGTTTGAGCTGCTCTTTGTCTGATCCCTCACCTAGGACCTATTTGTCTTGGGAGAGCCTACGAGGGGGCATAGAAGCCCACAGACAGCATAGCTCCTAGGATCAGTGGGCTCCGCAAACTCCTCTACCACGATAAGGTGGCGGCTCAGAAAGGAGGTTTTATAAACATAACTCCAAAACCAAGATTAGGTTGTTTTTTTTCACCATGACAATGTACCCTCATCCATCCATCCATTTTTCTACCGCATATTCCCTTTGGGATCGCGGGGGGGCGCTGGAGCCTATCTCAGCTACAATCAGGCGGAAGGCGGGGTACACCCTGGACAAGTCGCCATCTCATTGCAGGGCCAACACAGACAGACAGACAACATTCACACTCACATTCACACACTAGGGCCAATTTGGTGTTGCCAATCAATCTATCCCCAGGTGCATGTCTTTGGAGGTGGGAGGAAGCCGGAGTTTCCGGAGGGAACCCACGCAGTCACGGGGAGAACATGCAAACTCGACACAGAAAGATCCCGAGCCTGGGATTGAACCAAGGACTACTCAGGTCCTTCGTATTGTGAGGCAGACGCACTAACCCCTCTACCACCGTGCTGCCCAATGTACACTCAATATGACAGTAAATTAAACATAACTCCTAAAAATGAGCTAATATTGCCTGAAATAATGCATTCTTGTGAGTTTTACTCGAAACATATGCTTTTTTTAAGGCTTGCAAACACAAAAAGTAGTTTTTACTCAATATGACAGTAATGTTCTTAAAATTCTGAGATAATGCGAAAAAAGCAAAAAAAAGTATTCCAACATAATTCCTAAACCAACATTGCAAAATGTCTAAAAATGCCTGTAATATTAAATCCATGTGAGTTTTACTAGAATCAGTTGTTTTAGTAAAGTTTGCAAAAACAAAAATTAGGTTATACTCTTTATGAAAGTAAACTGTCACACTCAATATGACAGTTTTGTAATCATAACTCCTAAACTCCCCATGCAAATTGGCTAATATTGTTTGAAATATTGGATCCTTGGGAGTTTTCCTCGAAACATATGCTTTCTTAAGGCTTGCAAACACAAAAAGTATTTTTTTACTCAATATGACAGTAATGTTCTTAAAATCCTGAGATAATGCGAAAAAAGCAATAAAAATGTATTCAATCATAATTTCTAAACTAAACATGCAAAATGTGTAAAAATGCCTGTATTATTGAATCCATGTGAGTTTTACTAGAATCAGTTGTTTTAGTGAAGTTTGCAAAAACAAAAATTAGGTTTTACTCTTTATGAAAGTAAACTATCACACTCAATATGACAGTTTTTTTAGTCATAACTCCTAAACTACTCATGCAAAATGGCTAATAATGTTTGAAATAATGGATTATTGGGAGTTTTCCTCGAAACATTTGCTTTCTTAAGGCTTGCAAACACAAAAAGTATTTTTTTTACTCATTTGACAGTAATGTTCTTAAAATTCTGAGATAATGCGAAAAAAGCAATAAAAATGTATTCCAACATAATTCCTAAACCAACAATGCAAAATGTCTAAAAATGCCAGTAATATTAAATCCATGTGAGTTTCACTAGAACCAGTTGTTTTAGTAAGGTTTGCAAAAGCAAAAATTAGGTTTTACTCTTTATGAAAGTAAACTGTCACACTCAATATGACAATTTTTTAATCATAACTCCTAAACCACTCATGCAAAATGGCTAATGATGTTTGAAATAATGGGTCCTTGGGAGTTATCCTCGAAACATATGCTTTCTTAAGGCTTGCAAACACAAAAAGTATTTTTTTACTCAATATGACAGTAATGTTCTTAAAATCCTGAGATAATGCGAAAAAAGCAATAAAAATGTATTCAATCATAATTTCTAAACTAAACATGCAATATGTGTAAAAATGCCTGTATTATTGAATCCATGTGAGTTTTACTAGAATCAGTTGATTTAGTAAAGTTTACAAAAACAAAAATTAGGTTTCACTCTTTATGAAAGTAAACTGTCACAGTCAATATGACAGTTTTTTAATCATAACTCCTAAACTACTCATGCAAAATGGCTACTATTGTTTGAAATAATGGATTATTGGGAGTTTTCCTAGAAACATTTGCTTTCTTAAAGCTTGCAAACAAAAAGATTTTTCTTTTACTCAATATGACATGTTCTTAAAATTCTGAGATATTGCGAAAAAAGCAATAAAAATGTATTCCAACATAATTCCTAAACCAACAATGCAAAATGTCTAAAAATGCCAGTAATATTAAATCCATGTGAGTTTCACTAGAATCAGTTGTTTTAGTAAGGTTTGCAAAAGCAAAAATTAGGTTTTACTCTTTATGAAAGTAAACTGTCACACTCAATATGACAATTTTTAAATCAAAACTCCTAAACCACTCATGCAAAATGGCTAATAATGTTTGAAATAATGGATCTTTGGGAGTTTTCCTTGAAACATATGCTTTCTTAAGGCTTGCAAACACAAAAAGTATTTTTTTACTCAATATGACAGTAATGTTCTTAAAATCCTGAGATAATGCGAAAAAAGCAATAAAAATGTATTCAATCATAATTTCTAAACTAAACATGCAAAATGTGTAAAAATGCCTGTATTATTGAATCCATGTGAGTTTTACTAGAATCAGTTGTTTTAGTGAAGTTTGCAAAAACAAAAATTAGGTTTTACTCTTTATGAAAGTAAACTGTCACACTCAATATGACAGTTTTTTAATCATAACTCCTAAACTACTCATGCAAAATGGCTAATAATGTTTGAAATAATGGATTATTGGGAGTTTTCTTCGAAACATTTGCTTTCTTAAGGCTTGCAAACGCAAAAAGTATTTTTTTTTACTCAATATGACAGTAATGTTCTTAAAGTTCTGAGATAATGCGAAAAAAGCAATAAAAATGTATTCCAACATAATTCCTAAACCAACAATGCAAAATGTCTAAAAATTCCAGTAATATTAAATCCATGTGAGTTTCACTAGAATCAGTTGTTTTAGTAAGGTTTGCATAAGCAAAAATTAGGTTTTACTCTTTATGAAAGTAAACTGTCACACTCAATATGACAATTTTTAAATCATAACTCCTAAACTACTCATGCAAAATGGCTAATAATGTTAGAAATAATGGATCCTTGGGAGTTTTCCTCGAAACATATGCTTTCTTAAGGCTTGCAAACACAAAAAGTATTTTTTTACTCAATATGACAGTAATGTTCTTAAAATCCTGAGATAATGCGAAAAAAGCAATAAAAATGTATTCAATCATAATTTCTAAACTAAACATGCAAAATGTGTAAAAATGCCTGTATTATTGAATCCATGTGAGTTTTACTAGAATAAGTTGTTTTAGTGAAGTTTGCAAAAACAAAAATTAGGTTTTACTCTTTATGAAAGTAAACTGTCACACTCAATATGACAGTTTTTTTAATCATAACTCCTAAACTACTCATGCAAAATGGCTAATAATGTTTGAAATAATGGATTATTGGGAGATTTCCTCGAAACATTTGCTTTCTTAAGGCATGCA
The DNA here is from genome assembly GCF_033978685.3 of Nerophis lumbriciformis. Lineage (NCBI taxonomy): Eukaryota > Metazoa > Chordata > Actinopteri > Syngnathiformes > Syngnathidae > Nerophis > Nerophis lumbriciformis. The sequence goes on from NC_084559.2 coordinate 38,815,171, forward strand.
AACACAAAAAGTAGTTTTTACTCAATTTGACAGTAATGTTCTTAAAATCCTGAGATAATGCGAAAAAAGCAATAAAAATGTATTCCAACATAATTCCTAAACCAACAATGCAAAATGTCTAAAAATGCCAGTAATATTAAATCCATGTGAGTTTCACTAGAATCAGTTGTTTTAGTAAGGTTTGCATAAGCAAAAATTAGGTTTTACTCTTTATGAAAGTAAACTGTCACACTCAATATGACAATTTTTAAATCATAACTCCTAAACTACTCATGCAAAATGGCTAATAATGTTAGAAATAATGGATCCTTGGGAGTTTTCCTCGAAACATATGCTTTCTTAAGGCTTGCAAACACAAAAAGTATTTTTTTACTCAATATGACAGTAATGTTCTTAAAATCCTGAGATAATGCGAAAAAAGCAATAAAAATGTATTCAATCATAATTTCTAAACTAAACATGCAAAATGTGTAAAAATGCCTGTATTATTGAATCCATGTGAGTTTTACTAGATTAGGTTGTTTTTGAAATTTTTGCAAATACAAAAATTTGTTTTTTTTCACCATGACAATGTACACTCAATATGACAGTAAATTAAACATAACTCCTAAACTACACTTAAAAATGAGCTAATGTTGCCTGAAATAATGCATTCTTGTGAGTTTTACTCGAAACATATGCTTTTTTAAGGCTTGCAAACACAAAAAGTAGTTTTTATTCAATATGACAGTAATGTTCTTAAAATTCTGAGTTAATGCGAAAAAAGCAGTACAAATGTATTCCAACATAATTCCTAAACCAACAATGCAAAATGTCTAAAAATGCCTGTAATATTGAATCCATGTGAGTTTTACTAGAATCAGTTTAGTAAGGTTTGCAAAAACAAAAATTAGGTTTTACTCTTTATGAAAGTAAACTGTCACACTCAATATGACAGTTTTGTAATCATAACTCCTAAACCACCCATGCAAATTGGCTAATATTGTTTGAAATATTGGATCCTTGGGAGTTTTCCTCGAAACATATGCTTTCTTAAGGCTTGCAAACACAAAAAGTATTTTTTTTACTCAATATGACAGTAATGTTCTTAAAATCCTGAGATAATGCGAAAAAAGCAATAAAAATGTATTCCAACATAATTTCTAAACTAAACATGCAAAATGTCTAAAAATGCCAGTAATATTAAATCCATGTGAGTTTCACTAGAATCAGTTGTTTTAGTAAGGTTTGCATAAGCAAAAATTAGGTTTTACTCTTTATGAAAGTAAACTGTCACACTCAATATGACCATTTTTAAATCATAACTCCTAAACTACTCATGCAAAATGGCTAATAATGTTAGAAATAATGGATCTTTGGGAGTTTTCCTCGAAACATATGCTTTCTTAAGGCTTGCAAACACAAAAAGTATTTTTTTACTCAATATGACAGTAATGTTCTTAAAATCCTGAGATAATGCGAAAAAAGCAATAAAAATGTATTCAATCATAATTTCTAAACTAAACATGCAAAATGTGTAAAAATGCCTGTATTATTGAATCCATGTGAGTTTTACTAGATTAGGTTGTGTTTGAAATTTTTGCAAATACAAAAATTAGTTTTTTTTCACCATGACAATGTACACTCAATATGACAGTAAATTAAACATAACTCCTAAATTACACTTAAAAATGAGCTAATGTTGCCTGAAATAATGCATTCTTGTGAGTTTTACTCGAAACATATGCTTTTTTAAGGCTTGCAAACACAAAAAGTAGTTTTTATTCAATATGACAGTAATGTTCTTAAAATTCTGAGCTAATGCGAAAAAAGCAGTACAAATGTATTCCAACATAATTCCTAAACCAACAATGCAAAATGTCTAAAAATGCCTGTAATATTGAATCCATGTGAGTTTTACTAGAATCAGTTTAGTAAGGTTTGCAAAAACAAAAATTAGGTTTTAATCTTTATGAAAGTAAACTGTCACACTCAATATGACAGTTTTGTAATCATAACTCCTAAACCACCCATGCAAATTGGCTAATATTGTTTGAAATATTGGATCCTTGGGAGTTTTCCTCGAAACATATGCTTTCTTAAGGCTTGCAAACACAAAAAGTATTTTTTTTACTCAATATGACAGTAATGTTCTTAAAATCCTGAGATAATGCGAAAAAAGCAATAAAAATGTATTCAATCATAATTTCTAAACTAAACATGCAAAATGTGTAAAAATGCCTGTATTATTGAATCCATGTGAGTTTTACTAGAATCAGTTGTTTTAGTGAAGTTTGCAAAAACAAAAATTAGGTTTTACTCTTTATGAAAGTAAACTGTCACACTCAATATGACAGTTTTTTTAATCATAACTCCTAAACTACTCATGCAAAATGGCTAATAATGTTTGAAATAATGGATTATTGGGAGTTTTCCTCGAAACATTTGCTTTCTTAAGGCATGCAAACACAAAAAGTATTTTTTTTTACTCAATTTGACAGTAATGTTCTTAAAATTCTGAGATAATGCGAAAAAAGCAATAAAAATGTATTCCAACATAATTCCTAAACCAACAATGCAAAATGTCTAAAAATGCCAGTAATATTAAATCCATGTGAGTTTCACTAGAATCAGTTGTTTTAGTAAGGTTTGCATAAGCAAAAATTAGGTTTTACTCTTTATGAAAGTAAACTGTCACACTCAATATGACAATTTTTAAATCATAACTCCTAAACTACTCATGCAAAATGGCTAATAATGTTAGAAATAATGGATCCTTGGGAGTTTTCCTCGAAACATATGCTTTCTTAAGGCTTGCAAACACAAAAAGTATTTTTTTACTCAATATGACAGTAATGTTCTTAAAATCCTGAGATAATGCGAAAAAAGCAATAAAAATGTATTCAATCATAATTTCTAAACTAAACATGCAAAATGTGTAAAAATGCCTGTATTATTGAATCCATGTGAGTTTTACTAGATTAGGTTGTGTTTGAAATTTTTGCAAATACAAAAATTAGTTTTTTTTCACCATGACAATGTACACTCAATATGACAGTAAATTAAACATAACTCCTAAATTACACTTAAAAATGAGCTAATGTTGCCTGAAATAATGCATTCTTGTGAGTTTTACTCGAAACATATGCTTTTTTAAGGCTTGCAAACACAAAAAGTAGTTTTTATTCAATATGACAGTAATGTTCTTAAAATTCTGAGATAATGCGAAAAAAGCAGTACAAATGTATTCCAACATAATTCCTAAACCAACAATGCAAAATGTCTAAAAATGCCTGTAATATTGAATCCATGTGAGTTTTACTAGAATCAGTTTAGTAAGGTTTGCAAAAACAAAAATTAGGTTTTACTCTTTATGAAAGTAAACTGTCACACTCAATATGACAGTTTTGTAATCATAACTCCTAAACCACCCATGCAAATTGGCTAATATTGTTTGAAATATTGGATCCTTGGGAGTTTTCCTCGAAACATATGCTTTCTTAAGGCTTGCAAACACAAAAAGTATTTTTTTTACTCAATATGACAGTAATGTTCTTAAAATCCTGAGATAATGCGAAAAAAGCAATAAAAATGTATTCAATCATAATTTCTAAACTAAATATGCAAAATGTGTAAAAATGCCTGTATTATTGAATCCATGTGAGTTTTACTAGAATCAGTTGTTTTAGTGAAGTTTGCAAAAACAAAAATTAGGTTTTACTCTTTATGAAAGTAAACTGTCACACTCAATATGACAGTTTTGTAATCATAACTCCTAAACTACTCATGCAAAATGGCTAATAATGTTTGAAATAATGGATTATTGGGAGTTTTCCTCGAAACATTTGCTTTCTTAAGGCATGCAAACACAAAAAGTATTTTTTTTTACTCAATTTGACAGTAATGTTCTTAAAATTCTGAGATAATGCGAAAAAAGCAATAAAAATGTATTCCAACATAATTCCTAAACCAACAATGCAAAATGTCTAAAAATGCCAGTAATATTAAATCCATGTGAGTTTCACTAGAATCAGTTGTTTTAGTAAGGTTTGCAAAAGCAAAAATTAGGTTTTACTCTTTATGAAAGTAAACTGCCACACTCAATATGACAATTTTTTAATCATAACTCCTAAACCACTCATGCAAAATGGCTAATGATGTTTGAAATAATGGGTCCTTGGGAGTTTTCCTCGAAACATATGCTTTCTTAAGGCTTGCAAACACAAAAAGTATTTTTTTACTCAATATGACAGTAATGTTCTTAAAATCCTGAGATAATGCGAAAAAAGCAATACAAATGTATTCAATCATAATTTCTAACCTAAACATGCAAAATTAGTAAAAATGCCTGTAATATTGAATCCATGTGAGTTTTACTAGAATCGGTTGTGTTTGAAATTTTTGCAAATAAAAAAATAGGTTTTTTTCACCATGACAAGTACACTCAATATAACAGTAAATAAACATAACTCCTAAACTACACAAAAAAATGAGCTAATATTGCCTGAAATATTGCATTATTGTGAGTTTTACTCGAAACATATGCTTTTTTAAGGCTTGCAAACACAAAAAGTAGTTTTTTACTCAATATGACAGTAATGTTCTCTAAATCCTGAGATAATGAGAAAAAAGCAATAAAAATGTATTCCAACATAATTGCTAAACCAACAATGCAAAATGTCTAAAAATGCCTGTAATATAAATCCATGTTAGTTTTACTAGAATCAGTTGTTTTTATAGGGTTTGCAAATACAAAAATTAAGTTTTACTCACTATGACAGTATACTGTCACACTCAATATGACAGTTATTTAAAAATAACTCCTAACAACACAAGCAAAATGGCTAATGTTGCCTCAAATAATGCATTCTACGGAGTTTTGCTCTAAACATATGCTTTTTTTAAATCTTGCAAACACAAAAAGTAGTTTTTTACTCAATATGACAGTAATATTCTTAAAATCCTGAGATAATGCGAAAAAAGCAATACAAATCAAAATCAAAATTTCTAAACCAAACAGGCAAAATGTCTAAAAATAACTGTAATATTGAATTTATGTGAGTTTTACTAGAATCAGTTGTTTTTGTAAGGTTTGCAAATACAAAAATTAGGTTTTACTCTATATGAGCGTATACTGTTACATTTAATATGACAGTTATTTAAACATAACTCCTAAACTACAAATGCTAAATGGCTAATGATGCCTGAAATAATGCATCCTTAGGAGTTTTACTCGAAAAATATGCTTTTTTTAATCCTTGCAAACACAGAAAGTAGTTTTTCCTCAATGTGACAGTAATATTCTTAAAATCCTAAGATAATGCGAAAAAAGCAATAAAAATGTGTTCCATCATAATTTCTAAACCAAACATGCAAAATGTGTAAAAATGCCTGTAATATTGAATCCATGTGAGTTATACTAGAATCAGTTGTTTTTGTAAGGTTTTCAAATACAAAAAATAGGTTTTACTTACTATTACAGTTATTTAAACTCTATGTATCTTTGTGAGTTTTACTAGAAAAAATATATTTTGAATGTTTACAAAAACAAAAGTTAGTTTTTTTTTACTCAATATGATAGTATAACTGTCATACTAATTCCATCCATTTTCTTCCGCTTATCCGAGGTCGTGTTGCGGGGGCTGCAGCCTAAGCAGAGAAGCCCAGACTTCCCTATCGCCAGCTACTTCGTCCAGCTCTTCTCGGGGGATCCCGAGGCGTTCCCAGGCCAGCCAGCTGATATAATCTTCCCAATGTGTCCTGTGTCTTCCCCGTGGCCTCCTGCCGTTTGTACTTGCCTTAACGAAAAAAGCAATACTAATGTATTCAAACACAACTCCTCAACAAAACATGTAAAATGTCTAAAATGCCTTTAATATTGAATCTATGTGAGTTTTACAAGAATCAGTTGTTTTTGTAAGGTTTGCAAATACAAAAATTAGGTTTTACACTTAACTTTATAACTCAATATGTGTGGCAGTTATACTACCACACTCAAAATGACAGTTATTTAAACATAACTCCTAAACTACACATGACCATTTTCTAATAATGCATGAAGAAATGTATCTTTGTGAGTTTTACTAGTAACATTTTCTTTTGTAAGGTTTGCAAGGACACAAGTTAGTTTTTTTTTACTCACTTTGACAGTATACTGTCACACTCAATTTCAGTTATTTAAACATAACTCCTAAACCACACATACAAAATGGCTAATAATGTCTGTAGAAATGTATCTTTGTGAGTTTTACTGGGAAACAATATTTTGTAAGGTTTGCAAAGACACAAATTAGTTTTTTTTACTCAATATAACAGTATAACTGTCATACTATAAACACAAGTTATATAAACATAACTCCAAAACCAAACATGCATTATGTCTAAAAATTCAGCACTGCAACTACACATGCACCGGATTTAAACTAAATGTCCCTGCTGCTGAGATCCGAGTTGCAGGGCTGGCCACCACGCCAACATCATCCAGGGCTCCAGAAACATTTGTAGGTCAATGCCCCACAATACAAGTAGATGCTGGAGGCACTATTCTGCCAGGACTTTTAGACACCGGTTCCCAAGTGACGCTAATGTCCGAAAGCCTATTTAATGCTCACTTTACCGAAGCTAAGCTCGAAAGGACCCCTACCCTTTTTCGTCTAAGAGCAGCTAATGGCCTGGAAATCCCCTATATCGGCTATGCGGTTCTTGATTTTGAGGTAGAGGGTGTTAAAGTTCCCGAAAGAGGAGTAGTAATTGTTGCGGATCAAAACTGTACACACCCCTTCATAATAGGTATGAATCTAATCGTGGGTTGTTGGGATGCCGTTTTTAAATGTCCTAAGACCTCTATTCTTCGGCATCTTCAAAAGCAAAAGGTGTGGAGGGAAGCTTTTGCTACATGTTCCCGTATAGAAGCTGTTGCTGCTGAAGATGGCTTGCTAGGCCACGTGAGATTGGCCTCGAAGACTAGTATTACATATCCCCCAAAGGAGATGTTGGTGCGGGGCTAACTACTGCGCCCTGCCACGCCAACTGCCGGTGCAGTTGGCGTGGCAAAATCACTGGTCGTGGTGAACAGAGGTAGGCTGCCCCTCCGTGTTTATAACCCCCATTCCTACAGTATTTCCTTAAAACGATTTGAGAAGCTAGGGCAGCTGTTCTGTGTTGATAATAGTGATGTGCATGGAGCTGAGGATCTGTGTTTATCTCTAGTAGAGGAGGGTGTGGTAGAAGTGTCACTCATTGATGCCACAGCCCAAACCAATCCAGAACTGGCCCCAGATGTTAGGGATTTGAGTGATAAACCGGATCTGTCTGAGCAGCAACAGGTGCAGCTATGCGCCCTGCTGGCGAAGTGGGAGAAGGTGTTTGCACAACATGAGGACTTTGGAAGGACCAGTCTTGTGCAACACAGGATACTGACTGGAGATTCAGCCCCTACCAGGGAGAGATACCGACCCATCCCGCCTCTGTTGCATAAGGAAGTGAAGACACTGCATGCTTTCAGGTATGCTTGAACAGAGAGTGGTAAAGGAAAGCTGCAGTCCCTGGGCAGCGCCTATAGTGTTAGTCCGCAAAAAGGATGGGAGTTGGCGCTTTTGTGTAGACTACCGGAGGTTAAACTCAGTTACACATAAAGACGCCTTTCCGTTCCCCTGAATCGAAGAGACCCTAACTGGTCTGAGCAAATCTGAATGGTTTTCGACCTTAGACCTCGCTAGTGGGTATTGGCAAGTGGAGGTGCACCCGGACGATCGTGAAAAGACTGCATTTACAACTCCCCTCGGACTGTTCGAGTTTGAACGCATGCCATTTGGTCTATGCAATGCACCTGCCACTTTCCAACGGCTTATACATCATTGTTTGAATGGTCAAATAGCGGAATCATTGTTGGTTTATCTTGATGACATAATAATTTTTTCTGTTGATTTCACTGCCCATCTACAGCACCTGGACCAGGTGTTTGAACGGTTGCAGCGACATGGACTTAAACTCAAGCCCTCTAAGTGCAAGCTCTTTCAGCGTGAGGTGAAATTCTTGGGACACGTGGTGGATCGGGATGGAGTGAGACCAGGGCCGGCCCGTGGCATAGGCCGTATAGGCAAATGCTAAGGGCGCCGTCCATCAGGGGGCGCCACGCCAGTGCCACAAATGTTGGGAGAAAAAAATAAATAAATAAATAAGTTGGTACTTTTATTTCTAAATACAAAAAATAATCCCACGTTAATTAAAATGCAAAGTAAAGCCTATTTAATAGAAATATTATTTGTTACAACATTACGGCCCCCCCCCCTCCTCCCCCGCACGGTGCGCCCCCTCCCTTCCCGTATAGTGACTCTTTTTGGACGTCCCCACATCAAAAAATCAACACAACATGCCAAAACTGTCAGGTGCCCAGGGAAGAAAAAGGAGAAAAGAAGAGGAGGAGAAACGAGCAAAGACAGAGGTAGCAGGTAGGTAACGTTAGCCTACATGAAATTATTTGTCTGTTACAGAATGTGATAGTAACCTGGCTTTTTAGCATTAAGCTAATGTTACATGATTCGGCAATTGCTAATAGTTGTGTTTTAACGTCGGGTTAATATTGTGGAGGGGGCTAAATTGTTATGGAAAATAATAATGTAACGTTAGGTAATTACAGTACTCCCACTTTACATTCCTCAGGGACATTTCTTTCTTTCTTTAGTTTATTTCGAACATGAACACACTTACATCATAATACATCACACAATTTCATATCATTTCATTTTACATCATGCCCGAAAAGGAGTAGGAAGAAGCAAAGCTTATTTAATCCTACCTCTTTCCTACTTCAAAGCGTTTACAAATATATAGAATCATTTACTGACCTTTTTATATAATAAAATAACATCTATGAGTTAGTATACAACAGTTTTGTACTATGTAATTAATTAATTAATTCAGTCATTATTAACATACTGAGATGAAGAATATCTTATTTTCAATAAGGTTGAAAGTATTTCTCATAATTCTTCTTCTTTGTACTCTGTAAGCACTATTATTTTTGAACAACCTCTTAAACTGGATCATATCAGTACAATTTTTAACTTTTTTACTTAATCCATTCCATAATTTAATTCCACATACTGATATGCTAAAAGTTCTAAGTGTTGTACGTGCATATAAATGTTTGTATTAGATCTCTCCCAAGCAGGTGTTTTTTGTTTACATTGTTATTGCCTTCTGGTTAGCTAATGTTTGCCCTGCAGGTAATAGTCACTTTTCCACCCCCTTATATATTAGGTATAGTTGTAAGTAAAAAAAAAAAAAGGTCAAAGACAAAGCTATTCAGGTTCTTGTGAGTATATACACTTCACTGCCGATGTGGGGGGGCGCCACCTAAAATCTTGCCTAGGGCGCCAGATTGGTTAGGGCCGGGCCTGAGTGAGACCGGACCCAGGTAAAATTAAGGCAGTACAGGACTGGGCCGCTCCGACCACTGTCAAGGAAGTGAGAGCGTTTCTTGGATTGGCAGGCTATTACCAACGTTTTGTGGCTGGGTTTGCTAAAATAGCCCGTCCCCTAAATAAATGTCGGTGGGACGGCCTCACTGGCCGTCCCACCGACAAGAAGGCACAGGCCCACAAAATAGTGTGGACACCAGAGTGTCAGACGTCCTTTGAAGAGCTAAAAAAGGCTTTGACCGACAGTTGCCTGCCCGCTATGCAGACGAGAGTTCCCCCCGTTGCAGGGACTGACAACGATAATGTATGGGGGGGGGATGTGATGGGACACAGGTAGGGGATTTTATTTTTTTTGTTTCATTGTCATGCATGTCTGAGTGTTTTTATTGTTGTAGATTTTAATTGCATGTTTTTACATTTTACAATTTGATTGCATGTTTTTACACTTTGAGGACTTTGACTGTATTTTTAATTGCATAAGTTTATTCCTTGTGGACTTTGCTGGCATTTTAAGACGTTGCCCCTTTTAGCTTGTTGCCCCTGACAACCAAAGTGCCCAATCGAACGACACCTGAAATCAGACGCACCTGTGGAGCATTAGCGCTGCACACATTTAAAAAAGGAGCGACCAGGAGGATCGTCAGGCTTGACAAGGAGGACCGGGTGAACGCGCGCAAGTTGAGAAGGAATCCCCAAGACTACCCAGCAGACCCGCAGGCTACCGAAAAAAAAACCCAGAATCCCACAATACGCAGGGGCAGAGGAAACTCTGACTCCAAAGTAAGTGTCGTGCCTTGTGGATTTGCAGGGGTATTTAACTGCCTTGGGCTGTGGGCTTGTGGCTCGTGTGTTGTGCGCTGGCTGTGTGGTTCTGTGAGCAGGAGCAATCGAACACGATTCATAAACCAAAGATGTATTTTGTCTAAAAATGCCTGTAATATTTTATCCATGTGAGTTTTACTACAATCAGTTGTTTTTGTAAGGTTTGCAAATACAACAATTAGGTTTTACACATAATGACAGTATAACTGCCACACCCAATCAGTAGTTTTTTTACTCAATTCGACTAATATTTTTACAATCCTGAGATAATGCAAAAAAAGCAATAAAAATGTATTGCAACATAATTCCTAAACCAACAATGCAAAATGTCTAAAAAATACCTGTAATATTAAAACTATGTGACAATTACTGTAATCAGTTGTTTTTGAAAGATTTGCAAATACAAAAATTAGGTTTTACGCATAGACGTATAACTGCCACCTAAATATGACAGTTGTTTAAAACATATCTCCTAAACCACACATGCAAAGTGGCTAATAATGCCTGGAGGAATGTATCTTTGTGAGTTTTACTAGAATAATGATCTTTTGTAAGGATTGCAAAGACACAAGTTAGTTTTTTTACTCAATATGACAGTTTTACTGTCATACTAAATATGAAAGTTATATAAACATAACTCTAAAACCAAACATGCATTATGTCTAAAAATGCCTGTAATATTGAATCTATGTGAGTTTTACCAGAATCAGGTATTTTGGTAAGGTTTACAATTACAAAAATTAGGTTTTACTCATAATGACAGTATAACTGCCACATTCAATATGGCAGTTATTTAAACATAACCCCTAAACAACATGCAAAATGGCTTATAATGCCTGGAGATGTATCTTTGTGAGTTTTACTAGAAAACATATCATTTGTAAGGTTTTTTAAAGACACAAGTTAGTTTTTTTTACTCAATATAATAGTATAACTGTCATACTAAATGTATCCATTTTCTTCCGCTTATCCGAGGTCGGATTGCGGGGGCAGCAGCTTAAGCAGAGAAGCCCAGACTTCCCTCTCCCCAGCCACTTCGTCCAGCTCTTCTCGGGGGATCCCGAAGCGTTCCCAGGCCAGCCGGCTGACATAGTCTTCCCAATGTGTCCTGGGGCTTCCCCGTGGCCTCCTGCCGGTCGGACTTGCCCTAACGAAAAAAGCAATTAAAATGTATTCAAACACAACTCCTAAACCAACCATGTGAAATGTCTAAAATGCCTGCAATATTGAATCTGAGTTTTACTAGAATCAGTTGTTTTTGTAAGGTTTGCAAATACAAAAATTAGGTTTAACACTTAATGACAGTATAACTGCCACACTCAATTTGACAGTTATTAAAACATAACTCCTAAACTACACATGAACATTTTCTAATAATGCATGAAGAAATGTATCTTTTGTGAGTTTTACTAGTAACATTTTCTTTTGTAAGCATTGCAAAGACACAAGTTAGTTTGTTTTACTCACTATGACTTTACTGTCACACTAGATATGACAGTTATTTAAACATAAATCCTAAACCGCACATGTAAAATGGCTAATAATGCCTGTAGAAATGTATCTTTGAGTTTTACTGGGAAAAATATTTTGTAAGGTTTGTAAAGACACAAGTTAGTTGTTTTTTTTACTCAATATGACAGTATTACTGTAATACTAAATATGAAAGTTATATAAACACAACTCCAAAACCAAACATGCATTATGTCTAAAAATGCCTGTGATATTGTATCCATGTGAGTATTACAATTGTTTTTGTAAGGTTTGCAAATACAAAATTTAGGTTTTACTCACTATGACAGTTATTTAAACATAAATCCTAAACAACAAATGCAAATAGCTAATAATGCTTGGAGAACTGTATCTTTGTTATAGAGAGCCTGCTGACCAACAGCATCTCTGTCTGGACTGGAGCCTGCAGTGCCTCAGACTGGAAGTCTCCCCAGAGAGTGGTGAGGACGGCGGAAAAGATCTTCAGGAATCCTCTTCCTCTTATCCAGGAGATCGCAAAAAGCGCTGCCTGACCAGGGCTCAGAAAATTTGCAAAGACTCCTCCCACCCCCACCAACGACTGTTTTCACTGCTGGACTCTAGAAAGAGGTTCCGCAGCCTCCGAAGCAGAACCTCCAGCTTCTTCCCTCAGGCCGTAAGACTCTTGAACGCATTATGATTAAATTATCCCCTCAACTCCCCTCAAAATGGATTAACTAGCTGGAATAAACAAAAAACAATAACATACACCCATAAACGTGGGCGCATGTGGAACAAGTGCAATATATTTATCTGCACAGTAATCTTTTTATTTATATATATTTAAGTATATTTATTTATTTTATATGTATATGTATATATTTTATATATATATATGTATATATTTATTTATATATGCACCTTATTGCTTTTTTATCCTGCACTACCATGAGCTTATGTAACGAAATTGTGTTATCTATGCTGTAAAGTTCAAATTTGAATGACAATAAAAAGAAAGTCTAAGTCTTTACCAGAATAATGATCTTTTGTAAGGTTTGCAAAGATGCAAGTTAGTTGTTTTTTTTTACTCAATATGACAGTATAACTGTCATACTAAATATGAAAGTTGTATAATCAAAACTCCAAAACCAAACATGCAATCCGTCTAAAAATTCATGTAATATTGAATCTGTGAGTTTTACCAGAATCAGGTATTTTGGTAAGGTTTACAATTATAAAAATTAGGTTTCACTCATAATGACAGTATAACTGCCACATTCAATTTGACATCTATTTAAACATAACTCCTAAACCACACATGCACAATGGCTATTAATGCCTGGAGAAATGTCTTTCTGAGTTTTACTGGAAAAAAAATATTTCGTAATGTTTGTACCGACACAAGTTAGTTTTTTTTACTCAATATGACAGTGTTACTGTCATACTAAATATGAAAGTTATATAAACATAACTCCAAAACCAAACATGCGTTATCTCTAAAAATGCCTGTAATTGTGTATCCATGTGAATTTTACTAGAATCAGTTGTTTTTGTAAGGTTTGCAAATACAAAATATGGGTTTTACTCACAGTATACTGTCACACTCAATCTGACAGTTATTTAAACATAACTCCTAAACCACACATGCCAAATGGCTAATAATGCCTGGAGAAATGTCTCTTTGTGAGTTTTGCAGGAAAAAAAATATTTTGTAAGGTTTGTAAAGACACAAGTTAGTTTTTATTACTCAATATGACAGTATTACTGTAATACTAAATATGAAAGTTATATAAACACAACTCCAAAATCAAACATGCATCATGTCTAAAAATGCCTGCAATATTGCATCCATGTGAGTTTTACTAGAATCAGTTGTTTTTGTAAGGTTTTTGCAAATACAAAAATTAGGTTTTACTCACTATGACAGTTATTTAAACATAACTCCTAAACAACAAATGCAAAATGACCAATAATGCTTGGCGAAATGTATCTTTGTTAGATTAACTAAAACAATGATCTTTTGTATGGTTTGCAAAGACACAAGTTTGTTTTTTGTACTCAATATGATAGTATAACTGTTATACTAAATATGAAAGTTGTATAAACATAACCCCAAAACCAAACATGTAATCTGTCTTTAAAATGCCTGTAATATTGAATCTTTGAGTTTTACCAGAATCAGGTATTTTGGTAAGGTTTACAATTACAAAAATTAGGTCATGATGACAGTATTACTGCCACATTCAATATGACAGTTATTTAAACATAACTCCTAAACCACACATGCAAAATGGCTAATAATGCCTGTAGATATGTATCTTTGTGAGTTTCACTAGAAAAAATATATTTTGTAAGTTAGTTTTTTTTACTTAATATGACAGTATAACTGTCATACTAAATCCATCCATTTCCTTCCGCTTATCCGAGGTCCGGTTGCAGGGGCAGCAGCCTAAGCAGAGAAGCCCGGACTTCCCTATCCCCAACCACTTCGTCCAGCTCTTCTCGGGGGATCCCGAGGCGTTCGACAGCCCAGCCGGGAGACATAGTCTTCCCAATGTGTCCTGGGTCTTCCCCGCGGCCTCCTGCCCGTCGGACTTTTTATTTTTATTTTTAATTTTTTAATTTTTTTTTTTTAATTTTTTTTTTTTTTTATTATTATTATTTTTTTTTTATTAAATCAACATAGAAAAAAACACACGATACACTTTCAACTAGTGCATCAACCCAGAAAAAAAAACCCTCCCTCCCCTATTCACACTCACACACACCCACTCACACAAAAGGGGTTGTTTCTTTCAGCCAACAATATTCTGGTTTCCACAACATGGACAACACTTCTGCAAGGGACACAACACAGTCCCTGAAGCACACTTGATTGTTTGTGCTGCTGGTCCACTAACATTTTCATTTAATTACTATTTTTTCTTTCCCTTTTCTCCCTTATGTAATTATTTTTATATTGTTTACTTTCCTCTTTATCCAAGAAAATATTTATTTATCCTATCTATAAAAAAATAAAAATAAAATAAATAAATAAAAAAAGAAAGAAAGGACCTTATCTTCACCAGACCTGGCTGTAAATGAAAGTTAGCTTTGTTTAAAGGTTGTTTTTTTTTTAAAACCAGGTCCAGTCCAGATAATGTCCAAGTCGGGTCCAGCAACACACACCTTCATTCATGTACACTGAGAAAACAAACAAACAAACAAACAAACAAAAAAAAAACCAGAAAATTTTGGAACACAACAGATTGCATATAATCTATAAACAAAATTACATTTTAAAAACAAAAACAAAAAAAGTATTTACAGTCCAGCTTATGTTCAGGTCACTAAAAGTTAGGGAATACAACAACAGATAGCATATAATCTATAAATAATTACACTTTCAACATAAGCCTTTGAGGACTTCCCATCTTTTTTTATGTTTTTTGGCATCATTATCGTTTTCAACCATGTAACTTTCTAAAGTTAAAAAATACTGAATAAATGTTTTAAAGAAAGTAATACTAAGTGAATATCTGTTTTTGGCCTTAAAAATAAACCTTTTACCGAGTACTATAATTAAATTGATTAAATCATGATTGTCAATGAACTCTCTCAAAATAATAGAAACCACATCAAGCTTCATAAACAAACCAATCCTTAAACACATTTTTTCAACTTCCACCCAAAAAGAAGACACAATATGACAATACCAAAACAAATGCAGGGTGGATTCAGACTCCTGACAACAAAATCGGCAGTCATCTGACTCTGTCATATTCCATAATTTTAACATTTTCCCCGTGGGTAAGAAGTTATAAATAATTTTAATTTGAAAATAACGATTTTGCACATCAATAGTAGTTTTATAGATTAGTTTGAATATGGCATCCCACGGCAACGGGCAGTCAAAAAAGTCCTCCCATTTTCCAAATGTGTTGTATGGGGCAGCCTTCAAAGATTTCTTTATTAAATAAAACTTATATATTTTTCTATTTATTTTAGTTCCTTTTTGCCAACTCGAATTTCTTATTAGAGGTTTACAAACTAATAATTTAGTAGTTCCATAATTAATTATTTGTTTCCATCTTTTCCCAATGACTCCAGTTAGTTGATTAAATGAAAAGCTTGAGCAAGCATCACCATACATAGTTATAAATTCTTCATACTTCATAATCTTACCATTCTCATTTATAATATCATTGACAAAAATGATTCCTCTTTCAAACATATTTTTCCAAAAGAAAGGCTTTCCATCTATTACAATATTAGAGTTCATCCATATTATCTGCTGCAAAATATCGTCTCTTTTTTCTGGCACATAAAATTGAAAACACCACCATGAGTGGATTGTTTCCTTTATGAACCCCGCCATGTTTCCCAGCAGACTCTCTACATAAGAAAAATGGGAGGGGATCACTTGTAAAAAAGGATACAATTTCTTTTGATAAAATACATGTTTTTTGTCCAACAGGACACTTGTGTACCACTCAGTGTTGAAATACATCTTTGGAACAATTGATGCTTTTAAAGACAGACACATAGCTTCAAGGTTGAGAAGTTTCAGGCCCCCATATTCATACTCATTGTACAAAACCTTTCTTTTAATCTTTTCTGGTTTGCCGTCCCAGACAAAATCGAAGACCCTCCGCTCACAAATCTTAAAAAAGTTTTGTGATGGAGCTGGTAATGACAAAAACAAATAAATAAATTGAGGAACAATTAACGAGTTGACAATAGATATTTTACCATACAAGGTTAAGGATTTCCCTTTCCATAATTGCATAATTTTGTCCAGCTTTCTTAGTCGATTATCATAATTTATTGAGCCTAGGTCTTCCAGATTCTCTGGGACAACAACACCAAGTATATTAACTGGACCATCTGTCCACAAAACAGGCACTTTGCATTCCATTCGAAAGGACGTTCCCTTTAGTTTTCCGATCCTTAACATTTTACATTCATCATAATTAAGCTGAAGGCCAGATTGCTGTGAAAATATATCCAAAAGATCAAGAAGGTTCCGCAAACAATGGGGATTGGGGCTGATAAAGAAGCTTGTATCGTCTGCATACATTGTTATTTTACTTTCAATATTATTATTAATGAGCCCGTCAATATTTTCATTTAATCTAACTTTAATCGCCAATATTTCCATAGCAATAATAAATAAGTATGGAGACAAGGGGCACCCTTGTTTTAGACCTCTTAATAGCGGTATTGTCCCAGAGATGTATCCATTGTTAATAATTCTACAGTTAGTTTTATTATATAGCGTCTTGATCCAGTGTAATAAGGAGTTGCCAAAATTGAAAAAAACTAAGCTTTTACAAATAAAATCTACGCTAATTTTGTCAAATGCCTTCTCCAGGTCAGCTACAAAAATTAATCCTCTTTTATTTTCCATATTATAATTTTCTATCATTTCTAATAACTGTCTAATATTGTTTCCTATGTTTCTTCCTTGTAGGAAACCTGATTGATCTTGGTGAATAATATTTGACAAAACAGACTTAAGTCGTGTAGCCAAACATTTTGCCAGTATCTTAGCATCGTAACACTGAAGTGTTATTGGCCTCCAATTTTTTAGATAAACTGGGTCTTTGTACTGACCATTTATTTCCTGTTTCAATAGTAAAGAAATAAGACCTTCTGTTTGAGTATTAGACAAAAAACCTGTTTTATACGAGTAATTAAAACTAGAAAGCAATGGTTTCTTAAGCTCTTCATAAAAAAACTTGATAAACCTCAATAGGTATTCCATCTAATCCTGGGGTTTTCCCTGGATGAAAGGATTTAACAGTTTCCACAAGTTCTTCCTCTCTAATGAGGCCTTCACATGAATGGCTTTCTTCTGAATTCAATTTTCTTTCATAATTTTCTGGAAAAAAATGTGTAATTTCTGGAGGAATTACCGGATTAGAAAAAATATTTTTAAAGTAATTTTCCATTTCTTTCAACAATGTAGTGTGTGTGTCCAATACCTTTCCATTTGTTTTAATAAACTTGGAAATGTTCTTTTTAGAACGATTTTTTATTTGGATATTTAAAAAGAATTTTGAACACTTCTCACCTTTTTTCATCCAGATTGCTCTGTTGCAGTCATAACTTTTCAATAATTGTTGTTCAACTAAATCTGCTAACTCCTTTTGTTTGGCTGTAAAGGAATTCAGTTGCTCACTAGTTGGATTATCATTACTATCAATGTTTTTTTGTAAATCCTCAATTTCTTTCTTTAATTCCTGTTCTGCCATTTTAAGTTGTTTTTTTTTCCATGAAGAATACGAAATGGCATATCCCCTAAAACAACATTTGAAGGCTTCCCAGACTATTTGGGGATTTGATGATCCTACATTATTTTTAAAAAAGTCAGTAATAAATTGCTTTGTTTTTTCAATAAATTCTTCATCCTGTAAAAGCATTTGATTAAACTTCCAATATCCGGGCCCACGTGTATTTTCTTCAATTGCAATATTTAATCCTATACAATTATGATCAGAACGTAATTTATCATCGATTGATATTGCAGTCACTTTATTTAGCAATGAAAATGATATCAAAAAATAGTCAATACGACTTGCCTGGTTTTGTCTTCTCCATGTATACCGTACTAACCTAGGATTTTTGAATCTCCAGATATCAATTAAATCAAATGCATCCATAACATTTTGAATTTTTTGTAAAGATTGAGGATGATAATTCATTGAAAAATTCCCTTTTCGGTCCAGAACCGTATCCAAAGCAACATTGAAGTCCCCCACAGCAATAATTTCCCCTTGTTGTTCTTGCAACATGTCACTTATTTCTTCAAAAAAGGAAGGTTCATCAACATTTGGCCCATACAGATTCAAAACACACATCTTTTGACCTTGAATAATCATATTTAATATTAACCAGCGTCCTTGTGGGTCTTTTTCCATAGAGTTAAATTGAAAATTAAAAGCTTTTTTAATCAAAATCATAACACCTTTTGAATTTCTGTGACCATGTGAAAAGAAAATCGGACCATCCCATTCTTTTCTCCATTTTTCTTCATCTAATTTTGTTGAATGAGTTTCTTGAAGACAAAAAATATCTTGTTCTTTTTCATTCAGCCACATAAATATAAGTTTTCTTTTTCTGTTGTCTGCAAGACCATTGCAATTATAACTAATTATTCCAACTTCATTATCATTCCTATAAACCATATGACCTGAGTAAATTCATAATATATTTGATTGATTCTCTTAATACCATACATTTAATAGACATGAAAATCTTGTAACTAAAAACTGCAGCATCACTTGCTATTTCCAAGGAAACCAATATCCCCTCTACTAAACCCACAAACACACCATTCACACCACAGCACACGAGACAAACAAACACATAACCCCTAAAATATATTATTCGCTGACCGTTTCCCAACATCTAACTACATTGTCCAGTCCCAGAATAAACTATAAAGCACCAAAAACAAAATGTCAATTTATATCCGTCAAGTCGTCGCCATGGTGATGTTGCGATGATGTCATCACTGCGCGACATTGTTATTGTTCCTCACATGTTTCTGTACAGCTCACCGTTAACGTACAGGTTATCCACAACAAGACGAGCTTGTTGTCCTTTCAGCCTAAAGGACTTCATAATTGGAATTAACTTACGTCGTTTCTCCACCACCTCGATCGGATATTGACTGGTCATGAAGAATTTAGTGCCTTTCAGTCTTCTAGAGAGAGCAAGCATTTCGTCTTTGCATTTGGAGTTAGTAAAGTTTACAAGCATAGGTCTTGGTTTAGCATCCTCCTTGCGTCTGCCAATCCTGTGTGCTCGTTCCATCTGGATCCTCTTAACTTTTTCCTCCGGGATGCCGAGTTGCTCCTGCAGAAAGGCTCTGACGAGGTTCTCCGCAATGTCGTAAGTTTCTCCTCCATCTTCGCTAATTCCCATGATTAGCAAACATGCATTATGTCTAAAAATGCCTGTAATATTGTATCCATGTGAGTTTTAGTAGAATCATTTGTTTTCATAAGGTTTGCAATTACAAAATATGGGTATACTGTCACACTCAATCTGACGATTATTTAAACATAAGTCCTAAACCACACATGCAAAATGGCTAATAATGCCTTGAGTTATGTATCTTTGTGAGTTTTACTAGAAAAAATATATTTTGTAATGTTTGCAAAGACCCAATTTAGTTTTTTACTTAATATGACAGTATAACTGTCATACTAAATCCATCCATTTTCTTCCTGCTTTTCAGAGGTCAGGTTGCGGGGGCAGCAGCCTAAGCAGAGAAGCCCAGACTTTCCTCTCCCCAGCCACTTTGTCCAGCTCTTCTCGGGGGATCCCGAGGCATTTACAGGCCAGCCAGGAGACATAAATAGATAGATACATAGATAGTACTTTATTGATTCCTTCAGGAGAGTTCCCTCAGGAAAATTTAAATTCCAGCAGTAGTGTACAAAATTGTAAAAAGTGAAAAGTAAATAATGGGGGTATAAATTGAAACAAAATAGAAACATATTACAATAGAATAAAAATAAAAAGCAACAATGAGAATAAAAATATAACAGTAAAATAAGAATATAACAAGAGAAACTAGGCAGTAGTGAACATGTTTTGAAAAAATATTGCACTCTTATTGATTTGCATCCCCTGTCATCCTAGTAGCCTCCCTCCCCCCCAGAGAAGAGTTGTACAGTCTAATGGCGTGTGGGACAAAGGACAGCCGCCTCAGGAAGTACAGCTCTGTCCTTTCCTGTACAAGTGGTCTGTGTTAACAGTCCAGTCCAGCTTATTGTCCACCCACACCCCAAGGTACTTGAATGATAGTCTTCCCAATGTGTCCTGGGTCTTCCCCGTGGCCTCCTGCCGGTCGGCCTTGCCCTAACGAAAATAGCAATAAAAAATGTATTCAAACACAACTCCTAAACCAAACATGTAAAATGTCTAAAAATGCCTGTAAAATTGAATCTATGTTTTACTAGAATCAGTTGTTTTTATAAGGTTTGCAAATACAAAATTAGGTTTTACACATAATGACAGTATAACTGCCACACTCAATATGACAGTTATTTAAACATAACTCCTAAACCACACATGGAAAAATTTCTAATAATGCGTGAAGAAATGTATCTTTGTGATTTTTATTAGAAACGTTTTCTTTTGTGAGGTTTGCAAAAACACAAGTTAGTTTTTTTTTACTCAATATGACAGTGTAACTGCCACACTCACTATGACAGTTATTTAAACATAACTCCTAAACTCATACTTGCCAACATTGAGACCTCCGATTTCAGGAGGTGGGGTTGGGGAAGGCATGGTCGGGGGTGGGGTGGGGGCGTGGTTAAGAGGGGAGGAGTATATTTAGAGCTAGAATTCACTAAGTCAAGTATTTCATATATATATATATATATATATATATATATATATATATATATATATATATATATATATACACACATATATAAAAAAACTTGACTTTCAGTGAATTCTAGCTATATATATATATATATATATATATATATATATATATATATATATGTATGTGTGGGGAAAAAAATCACAAGACTACTTCATCTCTACAAGCCTGTTTCATGAGGGGTTCCCTCAATCATCAGGAGATATAAGACATATATATATATATATATATATATATATATATATATATATATATATATATATATATATATATATATATATATATATATAAAATAAATACTTGAATTTCAGTTTTCATTTATTTACACATATACACACACATAACACTCATCTACTCATTGTTGAGTTAAGGGTTGAATTGTCCATCCTTGTTCTATTCTCTGTCACTATTTTTATAACCATGCTGAACACCCTCTCTGATGATGCATTGCTGTGTGGCACACACAAAAGTGCTTTCATCAAATGCACGAGAGTCTGGAATTTTCCATCCCTCCCGAGCATGGCCAAAAACCGGTCAATCTTTGCTTCCTGAGGAAGATCTTCACTGCCAAGCACTTGGTATTCCACTACTTCTTCCCGGAGGCTATCCAGGTCCAATCGCAGCTGCGGCTTGGAACTTATAAGCGTGTTTCTTCATCTTACTCGTCGTCGGCGTCGGCATGGCTGTATCTTCCGCGTTCTTCTGCTTCGTCTCCTTGTTGTGTGCGCAGTTGTGCACTGCACTCTCTAAAAGCCCTGGATGTTATTGTCACATATGCATGTACAGCAGATGGCAGTATTGCCCTGTTTAAAGAGTGTCACAACATTGCTGTTTACGGCAGACAAACTGCTTTACGGTAGACGAAAACGTGACTGCTGTTGTTTTGTGTTGTTACCGCGCTGGGAGGACGTGAATGAAACTACCTAACAATAAACCCACATAAGAAACCAAAAACTCGCCCTCGATCATTCTACAGTTATAACGTGATTGGGCAGGCATGCTGTTTATATCGTGGGAAAGCAGACGTGAATACAGGCTGTCCTCACTCAGATCAGCCTGAATTTCGGGAGATTTTCGGGAGAAAATTTGTCCCGGGAGGTTTTCGGGAGAAGCGCTGAATTTCGGGAGTCTCCTGGAAAATCAAGGAGGCTTGGCAAGTATGCCTAAACTACACATAAAAAATGGCTAATAATGCCTGAAATAAGGCATTCTTGTGAGTTTTACTCGAAACATATGCTTTTTTAAGGCTTGCAAACACAAAAAGTATTTGTTTTCGTCAATATGACAGTAAAGTTCTTAAAATCCTGAGATAATGCGAAATAAGCAAAAACAATGTATTCCATCATAATTCCTACACCAAATAAGCAAAATATCTAAAAATGCCTGTAATATTGAATCTGTGTGAGTTTTACTAAAATCAGTTGTTTTGGTAAGGTTTACAAATACAAAAATGAGGTTTTACTCTTTATGACAGTTATTTAAACATAACTCCATCCATCCAGCCATCCATTTTCTTCCGCTTATCCGAGGTCGGGTCGCGGGGGCTGCAGCCTAAGCAGGGAAGCCCAGACTTTCCTCTCCCCAGCCACTTCGTCCAGCTCCTCCCGGGGGATCCTGGGGCGTTCCCAGGCCAGCCGGGAGAGATAAGCTTCCCGTTTCCTGGGTCTTCCTGGGCCTCCTACCGGTCGGACGTGCCCGAAACACCTCCCTAGGGAGGCGTTCGGGTGGCATCCTGACCAGATGCCCGAACCACCTCATCTGGCTCCTCTCGAAATGGAGGAGCAATGGCTTTACTTTGAGCTCCTCCCGGATGACAGAGCTTCTCACCCTATCTCTAAGGGAGAGCCCCGCCACCCGGCGGAGGAAACTCATTTCGGCCGCTTGTACCCGTGATTTTGTCCTTTCGGCCATGACACAAAACTCATGACCATAGGTGAGGATGGGAACATAGATCGACCGGTAAATCGAGAGCTTTGCCTTCCGGCTCAGCTCCTTCTTCACCAAAACGGATCAATACAGCGTCCGCATTACTGAAGACGCCGCACCGTTCCGCCTGTCGATCTCACGATCCACTCTTCCCTCACTTGTGAACAAGACTCTGAGGTCCTTGAACTCCTCCACTTGGGGCAAGATCTCCTCCCCAACCCGGAGATGGCACTCCACCCTTTTCCACGCGAGAACCATGGACTCGGACTTGGAGGTGCTGATTCACATCCCAGTCACTTCACACTCGTCTGCGAACCGATCCAGTGAGGGCTGAATATCTTGGCCAGATGAAGCCATCAGGACCACATCATCTGCAAATAGCAGAGACCTAATCCTGCAGACACCAAACCGGATCCCCTCAACGCCCTGACTGCGCCTAGAAATTCTGTCCATAAAGGTTATGAACAGAATCGGTGACAAAGGGCAGCCTTGGCGGAGTCCAACCCTCACTGGAAACAGGTCCGCATTGCCGGACCAAGCTCTGACTCTTGCAAAGGGAGCGAACCGCCACAATAAGACAGTCCGTTACCCCATACTCTCTAAGCACTCCCCACAGGACTTCCAGGGGTAAATGGTCGAATGCCTTCTCCAAGTCCATAAAGCACATGTAGACTGGTTGGGCAAACTCACATGCACCCTCAAGGACCCTGCCGAGAGTATAAAGCTGGTCCGCAGTTCCACGACCAGGACGTAAACCACACTGTTCCTCCTGAATCCGAGGTTCGACTATCCGGCGTAGCCTCTTCTCCAGTACACATGAATAGACCTTACCGGGAAGACTGAGGAGTGTGATCTCACGATAGTTGAAACACACCCTCTGGTTCCCCTTCTTAAAGAGAGGAACCACCACCCCGGTCTCCCAATCCAGAAGTACCGCCCCCGATGTCCACGCGATGTTGCAGAGTCTTGTCAACCAAGACAGCCCCACAGCATCCAGAGCCTTAAGGAACTCCGGACGGATCTCATCCACCCCCAGGGCGTTGCCATTGAGGAGCTTTTTAACTACCTTGGCATCCTCAGCCCCAGAAATAGGAGAGCCCACCACAGATTCCCCAGGCACTGCTTCCTCATAGGAAGACATGTTGGTGGGATTAAGGAGGTCTTCGAAGTATTCCCTCCACCGATCAATAACAGCTGCAGTAGAGGTCAGCAGCGCACCATCCTCACCATACACGGTGTTACAGTGCACTGCTGCCCCCCCTTGAGCCGGCGGATGGTGGTCCAGAATCGCTTCGAAGCCGTCTGGAAGTCGTTTTCCATGGCTTCTCCAAACTCCTCCCATGTCCGAGTTTTTGCCTCTGCGACCGCTGAAGCCGCACTTCGCTTGGCCTGTCGGCTGCCTCTGGAGTCCCATGACCCAAAAGGACCCGATAGGCTCTTTCTTCAGCTTGACGGCATCCCTCACTGCTGGTGTCCACCAGCGGGTTCTAGGATTACCGCCACAACAGGCACCAAACTCCTTGCGGCCACAGCTCCAATCAGCCGGCTCGACAAGAGAGGCACGGAACATGGTCCACTCAGACTCAATGTCCAGCGCCTCCCTCGTGACATGTTCAAAGTTCTTCCGGAGGCGTTCCCAGCAAACCCTCACAATGCGTTTGGGCCTGCCAGGTCTGTCAGGCATCCTCCCCCACCATCGCAGCCAACTCACCACCAGGTGGTGATCGGTAGAAAGCTCCGCCCCTCTCTTCACCCGAGTGTCCAAAACATGAGACCGCAAATCCGATGACACAACTACAAAATCGATCATGGAACTGCGGCCTGGGGTGTCCTGGTGCCAAGTGCACATATGGACACCCTTATGTTTGAACTTGGTGTTTGTTATTGACAATCTGTGACGAGCACAAAAGTCCAATAACAAAACACCACTCGGGTTCAGATCCGGGCGGCCATTCTTCCCAATCACGCCTCTCCAGGTTTCACTGTTGTTGCCAAGATGAGCGTTGAAGGCCCCCAGTAGAACGAGGGAATCACCCGGTGGAGCACTTTCCAGTACTCCCTCGAGTGAATCCAAAAAGGGTGGGTACTCTGAGCTGCCGTTTGGCGCGTAAGGCCAAACAACAGTCAGGACCTGTCCCCCCACCCGAAGGCGGAGGAAAGCTACCCACTGGTCCACTGGGTTGAACTCCAACGTGCAGGCTTTGAGCCGGGGGGCAACAAGAATTGCCACCCGAGCCCGTCGCCTCTCAACGCAAGCATTATAACTCCAAAACAACAAATGCTAATAATGCTTGGAAAAATGTATCTTTGTTAGTTTTACTAGAATAATAATCTTTTGTAAGGTTTGCAGACACAAGTTGTTGTTTTTTTACTCAATATGACAGTATAACTGTCATACTAAATATAAAAGTTGTATAAACATATCTCCAAAACCAAACATGCAATCCATCTAAAGATGCCTGTAATATTGAATCAATGAAACATAGTTTTTTTTACTCAATATGACAGTATAACTGTCATACTAAATCCATCCATTTTCTTTCGCTTATCCGAGGTCGGGTTGCGGGGGCATCAGCCTAAGCAGAGAAGCCCAGACTTCCCTCTCCCCAGCCACTTTGTCCAGCTCTTCTCGGGGGATCCCGAGGCGTTCCCAGGCCCGCCTGAGACATAGTCTTCCCAATGTGTCCTGGGTCTTCCCCGTGGCCTCCTGCCGATCGGACTTGCCCTAACGAAAAAAGCAATAAAAATGTATTCAAACATGTGAAATGTCTAAAAATGCCTGTAATATTGAATCTATGTGAGTTTTACTAGAATCAGTTGTTTTTGTAAGGTTTGCAAATACAAAAATTTGGTTTTACACATAACAGTATAACTGCCACATTCAATATGACAGTTATTTAAACATATTTCCTAAACCACACATGAAAAATGTCTAATAATGCCTGGAAAAAATTATTTTTGTGAGTTTTACTGGAAAAACATAGTTAGTTTTACTCAAGATGACAGTATAACTGTCATAATACATATGAAAGTTATATAAACAAAATTCCAAAACCAAACATGCATTATGTCTAAAAATACCTGTAAAATTGTATCCATGTGAGTTTTACTATAATCATTTTTTGCGATGAGATGGCGACTTGTCCGGGGTGTACCCCACCTTCCGCCCGATTGTAGCTGAGATAGGCTCCAGCGCCTCCTGCCACCCCAAAAGGGAATAAGCGGTAGAAAATGGATAGATGGGCATTTTTTGTTGTCGTTACTAAATCCATCCATTTTCTTCCGCTTAACCGAGGTCGGGTTGCAGGGGCAGCAGCCTAAACAGAGAAGCCCAGACTTCCCTCTCCCCAGCCACTTCTTCCAGCTCTTCTCGGGGGATCCTGAGGCGTTCCCAGGCCAGCCGGGAGACATAATCTTCCCAATGTGTCCTGGGTCTTCCCTGTGGCCTCCTGCCGGTCGGACTTGCCCTAAACACCTCCCTCGGGAGGCGTTCGGGTGGCATCCTGAGCAGATGCCCGAACCACCTCATCTGGCTCCTCTCAATGTGGAGGAGCAGCGCTTTACTCTGAGTTCCTCCAGGATGACAGAGCTTCTTATCCTATCTCTAAGGGAGAGACCCGCCACCCGAAGGAGGAAACTCTTGTCTTTGATCTTGTCTTTTCGGTCATAACCATGACCATGGGTGCAGGATGGGAATGTAGATCGACCGGTAAATTTAGAGCTTTTAATTCTGGCTCAGCTCCTTCTTCACCACAATGGATCGATAAAGCGTCCTCATTACTGAAGACGCTGCACCGATCCGCCTGTGGATCTCATGATCCACTCTTCCCTCACTCGTGAACAAGACTCCTAGGTACTTGAACTCCTCCACTTGGGGCCATCTAGTATGTGCCATCGCCTCCTCAACCTGGAAATGGCACCCCACCCTTTACCGGGCGAGAACCATGGACTCGGACTTGGAGGTGCTGATTCTCATCCCAGTCGCTTCATACTCGGCCATCCAATGAGAGCTGGAGATCCTGGCCAGTTGAAGCCATTAGGACCACATCAACTGCAAAAAGCAGAGACCTAATCCTGCAACCACCAAACCGGATCCCCTCAACGCCATGAATGCAATTCTGTCCATAAAAGTTAACAACAGAATCGGTGACAAAGGGCAGCCTTGGCGGACCAAGGCTGCCCTACACTGATCATACAGGGAGCGACCCGCCACAATCAGACAGTCCGATACCCCATACTCTTGTCTTTGAGCCGGGGGGACAACAAGAAATGCCACCCCAGCCTCTCATTGCTTGCAACGCCATAGTGGAAGAGAGTCCAGCCCCTCTCGAGAGAACAGGTTCCTGTGCGTCGAAGTGAGTCCAACTATATCTAGCCGGAACTTCTCCACCTCGCACACCAGCTCAGGCTCCTTCCCTCCCAGCGAGGTGACATTTCACGTCAGAAGAGTTAGCTTATGTAGCCCATGATCGGACCGCCAAGTGCCCTGCCTTCGGCTGCCGCTCAGCTCACACTGCACCCGACCTCTATAACCCAGCCCATGAGTGGTGAGCCCATTGGAGGAGGGAACCACGTTGCTTCATTGAGCTGAGCCAGCCAACAGGCGCTCGCCATCGTGCCCCACCTCTGGGCCTGGCTCCACAGGGGAGCCACGGTAACCCGCGTCCGGGCGAGGAAAAATCTAGGACCTCGATTTGTACTTTTCATAAAGGTGTTTGAGCTGCTCTTTGTCTGATCCCTCACCTAGGACCTATTTGTCTTGGGAGAGCCTACGAGGGGGCATAGAAGCCCACAGACAGCATAGCTCCTAGGATCAGTGGGCTCCGCAAACTCCTCTACCACGATAAGGTGGCGGCTCAGAAAGGAGGTTTTATAAACATAACTCCAAAACCAAGATTAGGTTGTTTTTTTTCACCATGACAATGTACCCTCATCCATCCATCCATTTTCTACCGCATATTCCCTTTGGGATCGCGGGGGGGCGCTGGAGCCTATCTCAGCTACAATCAGGCGGAAGGCGGGGTACACCCTGGACAAGTCGCCATCTCATTGCAGGGCCAACACAGATAGACAGACAACATTCACACTCACATTCACACACTATGGCCAATTTGGTGTTGCCAATCAACCTATCCCCAGGTGCATGTCTTTGGAGGTGGGAGGAAGCCGGAGTACCCGGAGGGAACCCACGCAGTCACGGGGAGAACATGCAAACTCCACACAGAAAGATCCCGAGCCTGGGATTGAACCAAGGACTACTCAGGTCCTTCGTATTGTGAGGCAGACGCACTAACCCCTCTACCACCGTGCTGCCCAATGTACACTCAATATGACAGTAAATTAAACATAACTCCTAAACTACACTTAAAAATGAGCTAATATTGCCTGAAATAATGCATTCTTGTGAGTTTTACTCGAAACATATGCTTTTTTTAAGGCTTGCAAACACAAAAAGTAGTTTTTACTCAATATGACAGTAATGTTCTTAAAATTCTGAGATAATGCGAAAAAAGCAAAAAAAAAAGTATTCCAACATAATTCCTAAACCAACATTGCAAAATGTCTAAAAATGCCTGTAATATTAAATCCATGTGAGTTTTACTAGAATCAGTTGTTTTAGTAAAGTTTGCAAAAACAAAAATTAGGTTTTACTCTTTATGAAAGTAAACGTCACACTCAATATGACAGTTTTTTAATCATAACTCCTAAACTACTCATGCAAAATTGCTAATAATGTTTGAAATAATGGATCCTTGGGAGTTTTCCTTGAAAAATATGCTTTCTTAAGGCTTGCAAACACAAAAAGTAGTTTTTTTACTCAATATGACAGTAATGTTCTTAAAATTCTGAGATAATGCGAAAAAAGCAATAAAAATGTATTCCAACATAATTCCTAAACCAACAATGCAAAATGTCTAAAAATGCCAGTAAGATTATATCATTGTGAGTTTCACTAGAATCAGTGTTTTAGTATGGTTTGCAAAAGCAAAAATTAGGTTTTACTCTTATGAAAGTAAACTGTCACACTCAATATGACAATTTTTTAATCATAACTCCTAAACCACTCATGCAAAATGGCTAATAATGTTTGAAATAATGGATCTTTGGGAGTTTTCCTCGAAACATATGCTTTCTTAAGGCTTGCAAACACAAAAAAATTATTGAATCCATGTGAGTTTTACTAGATTAGGTTGTGTTTGAAATTTTTGCAAATACAAAAATTAGTTTTTTTTCACCATGACAATGTACACTCAATATGACAGTAAATTAAACATAACTCCTAAATTACACTTAAAAATGAGCTAATGTTGCCTGAAATAATGCATTCTTGTGAGTTTTACTCGAAACATATGCTTTTTTTAAGGCTTGCAAACACAAAAAGTAGTTTTTATTCAATATGACAGTAATGTTCTTAAAATTCTGAGCTAATGCGAAAAAAGCAGTACAAATGTATTCCAACATAATTCCTAAACCAACAATGCAAAATGTCTAAAAATGCCTGTAATATTGAATCCATGTGAGTTTTACTAGAATCAGTTTAGTAAGGTTTGCAAAAACAAAAATTAGGTTTTACTCTTTATGAAAGTAAACTGTCACACTCAATATGACAGTTTTGTAATCATAACTCCTAAACTCCCCATGCAAATTGGCTAATATTGTTTGAAATATTGGATCCTTGGGAGTTTTCCTCGAAACATATGCTTTCTTAAGGCTTGCAAACACAAAAAGTATTTTTTTACTCAATATGACAGTAATGTTCTTAAAATCCTGAGATAATGCGAAAAAAGCAATAAAAATGTATTCAATCATAATTTCTAAACTAAACATGCAAAATGTGTAAAAATGCCTGTATTATTGAATCCATGTGAGTTTTACTAGAATCAGTTGTTTTACTGAAGTTTGCAAAAGCAAAAATTAGGTTTTACTCTTTATGAAAGTAAACTGTCACACTCAATATGACAATTTTTTAATCATAACTCCTAAACCACTCATGCAAAATGGCTAATGATGTTTGAAATAATGGGTCCTTGGGAGTTTTCCTCGAAACATATGCTTTCTTAAGGCTTGCAAACACAAAAAGTATTTTTTTACTCAATATGACAGTAATGTTCTTAAAATCCTGAGATAATGCGAAAAAAGCAATAAAAATGTATTCAATCATAATTTCTAAACTAAACATGCAATATGTGTAAAAATGCCTGTATTATTGAATCCATGTGAGTTTTACTAGAATCAGTTGTTTTAGTGAAGTTTGCAAAAACAAAAATTTGGTTTTACTCTTTATGAAAGTAAACTGTCACAGTCAATATGACAGTTTTTTGATCATAACTCCTAAACTACTCATGCAAAATGGCTAATAATGTTTGAAATAATGGATTTTTGGGAGTTTTCCTCGAAACTTTTGCTTTCTTAAGGCTTGCAAACACAAAAAGTATTTTTTTTTTTACTCAATATGACAGTAATGTTCTTAAAATTCTGAGATAATGCGAAAAAAGCAATAAAAATGTATTCCAACATAATTCCTAAACCAACAATGCAAAATGTCTAAAAATGCCAGTAATATTAAATCCATGTGAGTTTCACTAGAATCAGTTGTTTTAGAAGGTTTGCAAAAGCAAAAATTAGGTTTTACTCTTTATGAAAGTAAACTGTCACACTCAATATGACAATTTTTAAATCATAACTCCTAAACCACTCATGCAAAATGGCTAATAATTTTTGAAATAATGGATCCTTGGGAGTTTTCCTTGAAACATATGCTTTCTTAAGGCTTGCAAACACAAAAAGTATTTTTTTCCACAATATGACAGTCATGTTCTTAAAATCCTGAAATAATGCGAAAAAAGCAATAAAAATGTATTCAATCATAATTTCTAAACTAAACATGCAAAATGTGTAAAAATGCCTGTATTATTGAATCCATGTGAGTTTTACTAGAATCAGTTGTTTTAGTGAAGTTTGCAAAAACAAAAATTAGGTTTTACTCTTTATGAAAATAAACTGTCACACTCAATATGACAGTTTTTTTAATCATAACTCCTAAACTACTCATGCAAAATGGCTAATAATGTTTGAAATAATGGATTATTGGGAGTTTTCCTCGAAACATTTGCTTTCTTAAGGCTTGCAAACACAAAAAGTATTTTTTTTTACTCAATATGACAGTAATGTTCTTAAAATTCTGAGATAATGCGAAAAAAGCAATAAAAATGTATTCCAACATAATTCCTAAACCAACAATGCAAAATGTCTAAAAATTCCAGTAATATTAAATCCATGTGAGTTTCACTAGAATCAGTTGTTTTAGTAAGGTTTGCATAAGCAAAAATTAGGTTTTACTCTTTATGAAAGTAAACTGTCACACTCAATATGACAATTTTTAAATCATAACTCCTAAACTACTCATGCAAAATGGCTAATAATGTTTGAAATAATGGATCCTTGGGAGTTTTCCTCGAAACATATGCTTTCTTAAGGCTTGCAAACACAAAAAGTATTTTTTTACTCAATATGACAGTAATGTCCTTAAAATTCTGAGATAATGCGAAAAAAGCAATAAAAATGTATTCCAACATAATTCTTAAACGAACAATGCAAAATGTCTAAAAATGCCAGTAATATTAAATCCATGTGAGTTTCACTAGAATCAGTTGTTTTAGTAAGGTTTGCAAAAGCAAAAATTAGGTTTTACTCTTTATGAAAGTAAACTGTCACACTCAATATGACAATTTTTTAATCATAACTCTAAACCACTCATAAAAATGGCTAATGAAGTTTGAAATAATGGGTCCTTGGGAGTTTTCCTCGAAACATATGCTTTCTTAAGGCTTGCAAACACAAAAAGTATTTTTTTACTCAATATGACAGTAATGTTCTTAAAATCCTGAGATAATGCGAAAAAAGCAATAAAAATGTATTCAATCATAATTTCTAAACTAAATATGCAAAATGTGTAAAAATGCCTGTATTATTGAATCCATGTGAGTTTTACTAGAATCAGTTGTTTTAGTGAAGTTTGCAAAAACAAAAATTAGGTTTTACTCTTTATGAAAGTAAACTGTCACACTCAATATGACAGTTTTTTTTAATTATAACTCCTAAACTACTCATGCAAAATGGCTAATAATGTTTGAAATAATGCGTTATTGGGAGTTTTCCTCGAAACATTTGCTTTCTTAAGGCTTGCAAACACAAAAAGTATTTTTTTTTACTCAATTTGACAGTAATGTTCTTAAAATTCTGAGATAATGCGAAAAAAGCAATAAAAATGTATTCCAACATAATTCCTAAACCAACAATGCAAAATGTCTAAAAATGCCAGTAATATTAAATCCATGTGAGTTTCACTAGAATCAGTTGTTTTAGTAAGGTTTGCAAAAGCAAAAATTAGGTTTTACTCTTTATGAAAGTAAACTGTCACACTCAATATGACAGTTTTGTAATCATAACTCCTAAACTACCCATGCAAATTGGCTAATATTGTTTGAAATATTGGATCCTTGGGAGTTTTCCTCGAAACATATGCTTTCTTAAGGCTTGCAAACACAAAAAGTATTTTTTTACTCAATATGACAGTCATGTTCTTAAAATCCTGAAATAATGCGAAAAAAGCAATAAAAATGTATTCAATCATAATTTCTAAACTAAACATGCAAAATGTGTAAAAATGCCTGTATATTGAATCCATGTGAGTTTTACTAGATTAGGTTGTGTTTGAAATTTTTGCAAATACAAAAATTAGTTTTTTTTCACCATGACAATGTACACTCAATATGACAGTAAATTAAACATAACTCCTAAATTACACTTAAAAATTAGTTAATGTTGCCTGAATTAATGCATTCTTGTGAGTTTTACTCGAAACATATGCTTTTTTAAGGCTCGCAAACACAAAAAGTAGTTTTTATTCAATATGACAGTAATGTTCTTAAAATTCTGAGATAATGCGAAAAAAGCAGTACAAATGTATTCCAACATAATTCCTAAACCAACAATGCAAAATGTCTAAAAATGCCTGTAATATTGAATCCATGTGAGTTTTACTAGAATCAGTTTAGTAAGGTTTGCAAAAACAAAAATTAGGTTTTACTCTTTATGAAAGTAAACTGTCACACTCAATATGACAGTTTTGTAATCATAACTCCTAAACTACCCATGCAAATTGGCTAATATTGTTTGAAATATTGGATCCTTGGGAGTTTTCCTCGAAACATATGCTTTCTTAAGGCTTGCAAACACAAAAAGTATTTTTTTACTCAATATGACAGTCATGTTCTTAAAATCCTGAAATAATGCGAAAAAAGCAATAAAAATGTATTCAATCATAATTTCTAAACTAAACATGCAAAATGTGTAAAAATGCCTGTATTATTGAATCCATGTGAGTTTTACTATAATCAGTTGTTTTAGTGAAGTTTGCAAAAACAAAAATTAGGTTTTACTCTTTATGAAAGTAAACTGTCACACTCAATATGACAGTTTTTTAATCATAACTCCTAAACTACTCATGCAAAATTGCTAATAATGTTTGAAATAATGGATTATTGGGAGTTTTCCTCGAAACATTTGCTTTCTTAAGGCTTGCAAACACAAAAAGTATTTTTTTTACTCAATATGACAGTAATGTTCTTAAAATTCTGAGATAATGCGAAAAAAGCAATAAAAATGTATTCCAACATAATTCCTAAACCAACAATGCAAAATGTCTAAAAATTCCAGTAATATTAAATCCATGTGAGTTTCACTAGAATCAGTTGTTTTAGTAAGGTTTGCAAAAGCAAAAATTAGGTTTTACTCTTTATGAAAGTAAACTGTCACACTCAATATGACAATTTTTAAAACATAACTCCTAAACTACTCATGCAAAATGGCTAATAATGTTTGAAATAATGGATCCTTGGGAGTTTTCCTCGAAACATATGCTTTCTTAAGGCTTGCAAACACAAAAAGTATTTTTTTACTCAATATGACAGTAATGTTCTTAAAATCCTGAGATAATGCGAAAAAAGCAATAAAAATGTATTCAATCATAATTTCTAAACTAAACATGCAAAATGTGTAAAAATGCCTGTATTATTGAATCAATGTGAGTTTTACTAGATTAGGTTGTGTGTGAAATTTTTGCAAATACAAAAATTAGTTTTTTTTTTACCATGACAATGTACACTCAATATGACAGTAAATTAAACATAACTCCTAAATTACACTTAAAAATTAGCTAATGTTGCCTGAATTAATGCATTCTTGTGAGTTTTACTCGAAACATATGCTTTTTTAAGGCTTGCAAACACAAAAAGTAGTTTTTATTCAATATGACAGTAATGTTCTTAAAATTCTGAGATAATGCGAAAAAAGCAGTACAAATGTATTCCAACATAATTCCTAAACCAACAATGCAAAATGTCTAAAAATGCCTGTAATATTGAATCCATGTGAGTTTTACTAGAATCAGTTTAGTAAGGTTTGCAAAAACAAAAATTAGGTTTTACTCTTTATGAAAGTAAACTGTCACACTCAATATGACAGTTTTGTAATCATAACTCATAAAATACCCATGCAAATTGGCTAATATTGTTTGAAATATTGGATCCTTGGGAGTTTCCCCCGAAACATATGCTTTCTTAAGGCTTGCAAACACAAAAAGTATTTTTTTTACTCAATATGACAGTAATGTTCTTAAAATCCTGAGATAATGCGAAAAAAGCAATACAAATGTATTCAATCATAATTTCTAACCTAAACATGCAAAATTAGTAAAAATGCCTGTATTATTGAATCCATGTGAGTTTTACTAGAATCGGTTGTGTTTGAAATTTTTGCAAATAAAAAAATAGGTTTTTTTCACCATGACAAGTACACTCAATATAACAGTAAATAAACATAACTCCTAAACTACACATAAAAATGAGCTAATATTGCCTGAAATAATGTATTATTGTGAGTTTTACTCGAAACATATGCTTTTTTAAGGCTTGCAAACACAAAAAGTAGTTTTTTACTCAATATGACAGTAATGTTCTCTAAATCCTGAGATAATGAGAAAAAAGCAATAAAAATGTATTCCAACATAATTGCTAAACCAACAATGCAAAATGTCTAAAAATGCCTGTAATATAAATCCATGTTAGTTTTACTAGAATCAGTTGTTTTTATAAGGTTTGCAAATACAAAAATTAAGTTTTACTCACTATGACAGTATACTGTCACACTCAATATGACAGTTATTTAAAAATAACTCCTAACTACACATGCAAAATGGCTAATGTTGCCTCAAATAATGCATTCTACGGAGTTTTGCTCTAAACATATGCTTTTTTAAATCTTGCAAACACAAAAAGTAGTTTTTTACTCAATATGACAGTAATATTCTTAAAATCCTGAGATAATGCGAAAAAAGCAATACAAATGTATTCCATCAAAATTTCTAAACCAAACGGCAAAATGTCTAAAAATAACTGTAATATTGAATTTATGTGAGTTTTACTAGAATCAGTTGTTTTTGTAAGGTTTGCAAATACAAAAATTAGGTTTTACTCTATATGAGAGTATACTGTTACATTTAATATGACAGTTATTTAAACATAACTCCTAAACTACAAATGCTAAATGGCTAATGATGCCTGAAATAATGCATCCTTAGGAGTTTTACTCGAAAAATATGCTTTTTTTAATCCTTGCAAACACAGAAAGTAGTTTTTCCTCAATGTGACAGTAATATTCTTAAAATCCTAAGATAATGCGAAAAAAGCAATAAAAATGTGTTCCATCATAATTTCTAAACCAAACATGCAAAATGTGTAAAAATGCCTGTAATATTGAATCCATGTGAGTTATACTAGAATCAGTTGTTTTTGTAAGGTTTTCAAATACAAAAAATAGGTTTTACTTACTATGACAGTTATTTAAACTCTATGTATCTTTGTGAGTTTTACTAGAAAAAATATATTTTGAATGTTTACAAAAACAAAAGTTAGTTTTTTTTACTCAATATGATAGTATAACTGTCATACTAAATCCATCCATTTTCTTCCGCTATCCGAGGTCGTGTTGCGGGGGCTGCAGCCTAAGCAGAGAAGCCCAGACTTCCCTATCGCCAGCTACTTCGTCCAGCTCTTCTCGGGGGATCCCGAGGCGTTCCCAGGCCAGCCAGCTGATATAATCTTCCCAATGTGTCCTGTGTCTTCCCCGTGGCCTCCTGCCGTTTGGACTTGCCTTAACGAAAAAAGCAATACTAATGTATTCAAACACAACTCCTAAACAAAACATGTAAAATGTCTAAAATGCCTTTAATATTGAATCTATGTGAGTTTTATAAGAATCAGTTGTTTTTGTAAGGTTTGCAAATACAAAAATTAGGTTTTACACTTAACTTTATAACTCAATATGTGTGGCAGTTATACTACCACACTCAAAATGACAGTTATTTAAACATAACTCCTAAACTACACATGACCATTTTCTAATAATGCATGAAGAAATGTATCTTTGTGAGTTTTACTAGTAACATTTTCTTTTGTAAGGTTTGCAAGGACACAAGTTAGTTTTTTTTTACTCACTTTGACAGTATACTGTCACACTCAATTTCAGTTATTTAAACATAACTCCTAAACCACACATACAAAATGGCTAATAATGTCTGTAGAAATGTATCTTTGTGAGTTTTACTGGGAAACAATATTTTGTAAGGTTTGCAAAGACACAAATTAGTTTTTTTTACTCAATATAACAGTATAACTGTCATACTATAAACACAAGTTATATAAACATAACTCCAAAACCAAACATGCATTATGTCTAAAAATTCAGCACTGCAACTACACATGCACCGGATTTAAACTAAATGTCCCTGCTGCTGAGATCCGAGTTGCAGGGCTGGCCACCACGCCAACATCATCCAGGGCTCCAGAAACATTTGTAGGTCAATGCCCCACAATACAAGTAGATGCTGGAGGCACTATTCTGCCAGGACTTTTAGACACCGGTTCCCAAGTGACGCTAATGTCCGAAAGCCTATTTAATGCTCACTTTACCGAAGCTAAGCTCGAAAGGACCCCTACCCTTTTTCGTCTAAGAGCAGCTAATGGCCTGGAAATCCCCTATATCGGCTATGCGGTTCTTGATTTTGAGGTAGAGGGTGTTGAAGTTCCCGAAAGAGGAGTAGTAATTGTTGCGGATCAAAACTGTACACACCCCTTCATAATAGGTATGAATCTAATCATGGGTTGTTGGGATGCCGTTTTTAAATGTCCTAAGACCTCTATTCTTCGGCATCTTCAAAAGCAAAAGGTGTGGAGGGAAACTTTTGCTACATGTTCCCGTATAGAAGCTGTTGCTGCTGAAGATGGCTTGCTAGGCCACGTGAGATTGGCCTCGAAGACTAGTATTACATATCCCCCAAAGGAGATGTTGGTGCGGGGCTAACTACTGCGCCCTGCCACGCCAACTGCCGGTGCAGTTGGCGTGGCAAAATCACTGGTCGTGGTGAACAGAGGTAGGCTGCCCCTCCGTGTTTATAACCCCCATTCCTACAGTATTTCCTTAAAACGATTTGAGAAGCTAGGGCAGCTGTTCTGTGTTGATGATAGTGATGTGCATGGAGCTGAGGATCTGTGTTTATCTCTAGTAGAGGAGGGTGTGGTAGAAGTGTCACTCATTGATGCCACAGCCCAAACCAATCCAGAACTGTCCCCAGATGTTAGGGATTTGAGTGATAAACCGGATCTGTCTGAGCAGCAACAGGTGCAGCTATGCGCCCTGCTGGCGAAGTGGGAGAAGGTGTTTGCACAACATGAGGACTTTGGAAGGACCAGTCTTGTGCAACACAGGATACTGACTGGAGATTCAGCCCCTACCAGGGAGAGATACCGACCCATCCCGCCTCTGTTGCATAAGGAAGTGAAGACACTGCATGCTTTCAGGTATGCTTGAACAGAGAGTGGTAAAGGAAAGCTGCAGTCCCTGGGCAGCGCCTATAGTGTTAGTCCGCAAAAAGGATGGGAGTTGGCGCTTTTGTGTAGACTACCGGAGGTTAAACTCAGTTACACATAAAGACGCCTTTCCGTTCCCCTGAATCGAAGAGACCCTAACTGGTCTGAGCAAAACTGAATGGTTTTCGACCTTAGACCTCGCTAGTGGGTATTGGCAAGTGGAGGTGCACCCGGACGATCGTGAAAAGACTGCATTTACAACTCCCCTCGGACTGTTCGAGTTTGAACGCATGCCATTTGGTCTATGCAATGCACCTGCCACTTTCCAACGGCTTATACATCATTGTTTGAATGGTCAAATAGCGGAATCATTGTTGGTTTATCTTGATGACATAATAATTTTTTCTGTTGATTTCACTGCCCATCTACAGCACCTGGACCAGGTGTTTGGACTTAAACTCAAGCCCTCTAAGTGCAAGCTCTTTCAGCGTGAGGTGAAATTCTTGGGACACGTGGTGGATCGGGATGGAGTGAGACCAGGGCCGGCCCGTGGCATAGGCCGTATAGGCAAATGCTAAGGGCGCCGTCCATCAGGGGGCGCCACGCCAGTGCCACAAATGTTGGGAGAAAAAAATAAATAAATAAATAAGTTGGTACTTTTATTTCTAAATACAAAAAATAATCCCACGTTAATTAAAATGCAAAGTAAAGCCTATTTAATAGAAATATTATTTGTTACAACATTACGGCCCCCCCGCACGGTGCGCCCCCTCCCGTCCCGTACAGTGACTCTTTTTGGACGTCCCCACATCAAAAAATCAACACAACATGCCAAAACTGTCAGGTGCCCAGGGAAGAAAAAGGAGAAAAGAAGAGGAGGAGAAACGAGCAAAGACAGAGGTAGCAGGTAGGTAACGTTAGCCTACATGAAATTATTTGTCTGTTACAGAATGTGATAGTAACCTGGCTTTTTAGCATTAAGCTAATGTTACATGATTCGGCAATTGCTAATAGTTGTGTTTTAACGTCGGGTTAATATTGTGGAGGGGGCTAAATTGTTATGGAAAATAATAATGTAACGTTAGGTAATTACAGTACTCCCACTTTACATTCCTCAGGGACATTTCTTTCTTTCTTTAGTTTATTTCGAACATGAACACACTTACATCATAATACATCACACAATTTCATATCATTTCATTTTACATCATGCCCGAAAAGGAGTAGGAAGAAGCAAAGCTTATTTAATCCTACCTCTTTCCCACTTCAAAGCGTTTACAAATATATAGAATCATTTACTGACCTTTTTATATAATAAAATAACATCTATGAGTTAGTATACAACAGTTTTGTACTATGTAATTAATTAATTAATTCAGTCATTATTAACATACTGAGATGAAGAATATCTTATTTTCAATAAGGTTGAAAGTATTTCTCATAATTCTTCTTCTTTGTACTCTGTAAGCACTATTATTTTGAACAACCTCTTAAACTGGATCATATCAGTACAATTTTTAACTTTTTTACTTAATCCATTCCATAATTTAATTCCACATACTGATATGCTAAAAGTTCTAAGTGTTGTACGTGCATATAAATGTTTGTATTAGATCTCTCCCAAGCAGGTGTTTTTTGTTTACATTGTTATTGCCTTCTGGTTAGCTAATGTTTGCCCTGCAGGTAATAGTCACTTTTCCACCCCCTTATATATTAGGTATAGTTGTAAGTAAAAAAAAAAAAAAAAGGTCAAAGACAAAGCTATTCAGGTTCTTGTGAGTATATACACTTCACTGCCGATGTGGGGGGGCGCCACCTAAAATCTTGCCTAGGGCGCCAGATTTGTTAGGGCCAGGCCTGAGTGAGACCGGACCCAGGTAAAATTAAGGCAGTACAGGACTGGGCCGCTCCGACCACTGTCAAGGAAGTGAGAGCGTTTCTTGGATTGGCAGGCTATTACCAACGTTTTGTGGCTGGGTTTGCTAAAATAGCCCGTCCCCTAAATAAATGTCGGTGGGACGGCCTCACTGGCCGTCCCACCGACAAGAAGGCACAGGCCCACAAAATAGTGTGGACACCAGAGTGTCAGACGTCCTTTGAAGAGCTAAAAAAGGCTTTGACCGACAGTTGCCTGCCCGCTATGCAGACGAGAGTTCCCCCCGTTGCAGGGACTGACAACGATAATGTATGGGGGGGATGTGATGGGACACAGGTAGGGGATTTTATTTTTTTTGTTTCATATGCATGTCTGAGTGTTTTTATTGTTGTAGATTTTAATTGCATGTTTTTACATTTTACAATTTGATTGCATGTTTTTACACTTTGAGGACTTTGACTGTATTTTTAATTGCATAAGTTTATTCCTTGTGGACTTTGCTGGCATTTTAAGACGTTGCCCCTTTTAGCTTGTTGCCCCTGACAACCAAAGTGCCCAATCGAACGGCACCTGAAATCAG
Organism: Nerophis lumbriciformis; assembly: GCF_033978685.3. Lineage (NCBI taxonomy): Eukaryota > Metazoa > Chordata > Actinopteri > Syngnathiformes > Syngnathidae > Nerophis > Nerophis lumbriciformis. The sequence continues at coordinate 38,855,558 of NC_084559.2, forward strand.
ACGCACCTGTGGAGCATTAGGGCTGCACACATTTAAAAAAGGAGCGACCAGGAGGATCGTCAGGCTTGACAAGGAGGACCGGGTGAACGCGCGCAAGTTGAGAAGGAATCCCCAAGACTACCCAGCAGACCCGCAGGCTACCGAAAAAAAAACCCAGAATCCCACAATACGCAGGGGCAGAGGAAACTCTGACTCCAAAGTAAGTGTCGTGCCTTGTGGATTTGCAGGGGTATTTAACTGCCTTGGGCTGTGGGCTTGTGGCTCGTGTGTTGTGCGCTGGCTGTGTGGTTCTGTGAGCAGGAGCAATCGAACACGATTCATAAACCAAAGATGTATTTTGTCTAAAAATGCCTGTAATATTTTATCCATGTGAGTTTTACTACAATCAGTTGTTTTTGTAAGGTTTGCAAATACAACAATTAGGTTTTACACATAATGACAGTATAACTGCCACACCCAATCAGTAGTTTTTTTACTCAATTTGACTAATATTTTTACAATCCTGAGATAATGCAAAAAAAGCAATAAAAATGTATTGCAACATAATTCCTAAACCAACAATGCAAAATGTCTAAAAAATACCTGTAATAAAACTATGTGACAATTACTGTAATCAGTTGTTTTTGAAAGATTTGCAAATACAAAAATTAGGTTTTACGCATAGACATATAACTGCCACCTAAATATGACAGTTTAAAACATATCTCCTAAACCACACATGCAAAGTGGCTAATAATGCCTGGAGGAATGTATCTTTGTGAGTTTTACTAGAATAATGATCTTTTGTAAGGATTGCAAAGACACAAGTTAGTTTTTTTACTCAATATGACAGTTTTACTGTCATACTAAATATGAAAGTTATATAAACATAACTCTAAAACCAAACATGCATTATGTCTAAAAATGCCTGTAATATTGAATCTATGTGAGTTTTACCAGAATCAGGTATTTTGGTAAGGTTTACAATTACAAAAATTAGGTTTTACTCATAATGACAGTATAACTGCCACATTCAATATGGCAGTTATTTAAACATAACCCCTAAACAACATGCAAAATGGCTTATAATGCCTGGAGATGTATCTTTGTGAGTTTTACTAGAAAACATATCATTTGTAAGGTTTTTTAAAGACACAAGTTAGTTTTTTTTACTCAATATAATAGTATAACTGTCATACTAAATGTATCCATTTTCTTCCGCTTATCCGAGGTCGGATTGCGGGGGCAGCAGCTTAAGCAGAGAAGCCCAGACTTCCCTCTCCCCAGCCACTTCGTCCAGCTCTTCTCGGGGGATCCCGAAGCGTTCCCAGGCCAGCCGGCTGACATAGTCTTCCCAATGTGTCCTGGGGCTTCCCCATGGCCTCCTGCCGGTCGGACTTTCCCTAACGAAAAAAGCAATTAAAATGTATTCAAACACAACTCCTAAACCAACCATGTGAAATGTCTAAAATGCCTGCAATATTGAATCTGAGTTTTACTAGAATCAGTTGTTTTTGTAAGGTTTGCAAATACAAAAATTAGGTTTAACACTTAATGACAGTATAACTGCCACACTCAATTTGACAGTTATTAAAACATAACTCCTAAACTACACATGAACATTTTCTAATAATGCATGAAGAAATGTATCTTTTGTGAGTTTTACTAGTAACATTTTCTTTTGTAAGCATTGCAAAGACACAAGTTAGTTTGTTTTACTCACTATGACTTTACTGTCACACTAGATATGACAGTTATTTAAACATAATTCCTAAACCGCACATGTAAAATGGCTAATAATGCCTGTAGAAATGTATCTTTGAGTTTTACTGGGAAAAATATTTTGTAAGGTTTGTAAAGACACAAGTTAGTTGTTTTTTTTTACTCAATATGACAGTATTACTGTAATACTAAATATGAAAGTTATATAAACACAACTCCAAAACCAAACATGCATTATGTCTAAAAATGCCTGTGATATTGTATCCATGTGAGTATTACAATTGTTTTTGTAAGGTTTGCAAATACAAAATTTAGGTTTTACTCACTATGACAGTTATTTAAACATAAATCCTAAACAACAAATGCAAATAGCTAATAATGCTTGGAGAACTGTATCTTTGTTATAGAGAGCCTGCTGACCAACAGCATCTCTGTCTGGACTGGAGCCTGCAGTGCCTCAGACTGGAAGTCTCCCCAGAGAGTGGTGAGGACGGCGGAAAAGATCTTCAGGAATCCTCTTCCTCTTATCCAGGAGATCGCAAAAAGCGCTGCCTGACCAGGGCTCAGAAAATTTGCAAAGACTCCTCCCACCCCCACCAACGACTGTTTTCACTGCTGGACTCTAGAAAGAGGTTCCGCAGCCTCCGAAGCAGAACCTCCAGCTTCTTCCCTCAGGCCGTAAGACTCTTGAACGCATTATAATTAAATTATCCCCTCAACTCCCCTCAAAATGGATTAACTAGCTGGAATAAACAAAAAACAATAACATACACCCATAAACGTGGGCGCATGTGGAACAAGTGCAATATATTTATCTGCACAGTAATCTTTTTATTTATATATATTTAAGTATATTTATTTATTTTATATGTATATGTATATATTTTATATATATATGTATATATTTATTTATTTATATATGCACCTTATTGCTTTTTTATCCTGCACTACCATGAGCTTATGTAACGAAATTGTGTTATCTATGCTGTAAAGTTCAAATTTGAATGACAATAAAAAGTCTAAGTCTTTACCAGAATAATGATCTTTTGTAAGGTTTGCAAAGATGCAAGTTAGTTGTTGTTTTTTACTCAATATGACAGTATAACTGTCATACTAAATATGAAAGTTGTATAATCAAAACTCCAAAACCAAACATGCAATCCGTCTAAAAATTCATGTAATATTGAATCTGTGAGTTTTACCAGAATCAGGTATTTTGGTAAGGTTTACAATTTTATAAAAATTAGGTTTCACTCATAATGACAGTATAACTGCCACATTCAATTTGACATCTATTTAAACATAACTCCTAAACCACACATGCACAATGGCTATTAATGCCTGGAGAAATGTCTCTTTGTGAGTTTTACTGGAAAAAAAATATTTCGTAATGTTTGTACCGACACAAGTTAGTTTTTTTTACTCAATATGACAGTGTTACTGTCATACTAAATATGAAAGTTATATAAACATAACTCCAAAACCAAACATGCATTATCTCTAAAAATGCCTGTAATTGTGTATCCATGTGAGTTTTACTAGAATCAGTTGTTTTTGTAAGGTTTGCAAATACAAAATATGGGTTTTACTCACAGTATACTGTCACACTCAATCTGACAGTTATTTAAACATAACTCCTAAACCACACATGCCAAATGGCTAATAATTCCTGGAGAAATGTCTCTTTGTGAGTTCTGCAGGAAAAAAAATATTTTGTAAGGTTTGTAAAGACACAAGTTAGTTTTTATTACTCAATATGACAGTATTACTGTAATACTAAATATGAAAGTTATATAAACACAACTCCAAAATCAAACATGCATCATGTCTAAAAATGCCTGCAATATTGCATCCATGTGAGTTTTACTAGAATCAGTTGTTTTTGTAAGGTTTTTGCAAATACAAAAATTAGGTTTTACTCACTATGACAGTTATTTAAACATAACTCCTAAACAACAAATGCAAAATGACCAATAATGCTTGGCGAAATGTATCTTTGTTAGATTAACTAAAACAATGATCTTTTGTATGGTTTGCAAAGACACAAGTTTGTTTTTTGTACTCAATATGATAGTATAACTGTTATACTAAATATGAAAGTTGTGTAAACATAACCCCAAAACCAAACATGTAATCTGTCTAAAAATGCCTGTAATATTGAATCTTTGAGTTTTACCAGAATCAGGTATTTTGGTAAGGTTTACAATTACAAAAATTAGGTCATGATGACAGTATTACTGCCACATTCAATATGACAGTTATTTAAACATAACTCCTAAACCACACATGCAAAATGGCTAATAATGCCTGTAGATATGTATCTTTGTGAGTTTTACTAGAAAAAATATATTTTGTAAGTTAGTTTTTTTTACTTAATATGACAGTATAACTGTCATACTAAATCCATCCATTTTCTTCCGCTTATCCGAGGTCCGGTTGCAGGGGCAGCAGCCTAAGCAGAGAAGCCCGGACTTCCCTATCCCCAACCACTTCGTCCAGCTCTTCTCGGGGGATCCCGAGGCGTTCGACAGCCCAGCCGGGAGACATAGTCTTCCCAATGTGTCCTGGGTCTTCCCCGCGGCCTCCTGCCCGTCGGACTTTTTATTTTTATTTTTATTTTTTTATTTTTTTTTATTTTTTATTTTTTTTATTTTTTATTATTATTTTTTTTTAATTAAATCAACATAGAAAAAAACACACGATACACTTTCAACTAGTGCATCAACCCAGAAAAAAAAAACCTCCCTCCCCTATTCACACTCACACACACCCACCCACTCACACAAAAGGGGTTGTTTCTTTCAGCCAACAATATTCTGGTTTCCACAACATGGACAACACTTCTGCAAGGGACACAACACAGTCCCTGAAGCACACTTGATTGTTTGTGCTGCTGGTCCACTAACATTTTCATTTAATTACTATTTTTTCTTTCCCTTTCCTCCCTTATGTAATTATTTTTATATTGTTTATTTTCCTCTTTATCCAAGAAAATATTTATGTATCCTATCTATAAAAAAATAAAAATAAAATAAATAAATAAAAAAAGAAAGGAAGGACCTTATCTTCACCAGACCTGGCTGTAAATGAAAATTAGCTTTGTTTAAAGGTTTTTTTTTTTTTTTTTTTAAACCAGGTCCAGTCCAGATAATGTCCAAGTCGGGTCCAGCAACACACACCTTCATTCATGTACACTGAGAAAACAAACAAACAAACAAACAAACAAAAAAAAAACCAGAAAATTTTGGAACACAACAGATTGCATATAATCTATAAACAAAATTACATTTTAAAAACAAAAACAAAAAAAGTATTTACAGTCCAGCTTATGTTCAGGTCACTAAAAGTTAGGGAATACAACAACAGATAGCATATAATCTATAAATAATTACACTTTCAACATAAGCCTTTGAGGACTTCCCATCTTTTTTTATGTTTTTTGGCATCATTATCGTTTTCAACCATGTAACTTTCTAAAGTTAAAAAATACTGAATAAATGTTTTAAAGAAAGTAATACTAAGTGAATATCTGTTTTTGGCCTTAAAAATAAACCTTTTACCGAGTACTATAATTAAATTGATTAAATCATGATTGTCAATGAACTCTCCCAAAATAATAGAAACCACATCAAGCTTCATAAACAAACCAATCCTTAAACACATTTTTTCAACTTCCACCCAAAAAGAAGACACAATATGACAATACCAAAACAAATGCAGGGTGGATTCAGACTCCTGACAACAAAATCGGCAGTCATCTGACTCTGTCATATTCCATAATTTTAACATTTTCCCCGTGGGTAAGAAGTTATAAATAATTTTAATTTGAAAATAACGATTTTGCACATCAATAGTAGTTTTATAGATTAGTTTGAATATGGCATCCCACGGCAACGGGCAGTCAAAAAAGTCCTCCCATTTTCCAAATGTGTTGTATGGGGCAGTCTTCAAAGATTTCTTTATTAAATAAAACTTATATATTTTTCTATTTATTTTAGTTCCTTTTTGCCAACTCAAATTTCTTATTAGAGGTTTACAAACTAATAATTTAGTAGTTCCATAATTAATTATTTGTTTCCATCTTTTCCCAATGACTCCAGTTAGTTGATTAAATGAAAAGCTTGAGCAAGCATCACCATACATAGTTATAAATTCTTCATACTTCATAATCTTACCATTCTCATTTATAATATCATTGACAAAAATGATTCCTCTTTCAAACATATTTTTCCAAAAGAAAGGCTTTCCATCTATTACAATATTAGAGTTCATCCATATTATCTGCTGCAAAATATCGTCTCTTTTTTCTGGCACATAAAATTGAAAACACCACCATGAGTGGATTGTTTCCTTTATGAACCCCGCCATGTTTCCCAGCAGACTCTCTACATAAGAAAAATGGGAGGGGATCACTTGTAAAAAAGGATACAATTTCTTTTGATAAAATACATGTTTTTTGTCCAACAGGACACTTGTGTACCACTCAGTGTTGAAATACATCTTTGGAACAATTGATGCTTTTAAAGACAGACACATAGCTTCAAGGTTGAGAAGTTTCAGGCCCCCATATTCATACTCATTGTACAAAACCTTTCTTTTAATCTTTTCTGGTTTGCCGTCCCAGACAAAATCGAAGACCCTCCGCTCACAAATCTTAAAAAAGTTTTGTGATGGAGCTGGTAATGACAAAAACAAATAAATAAATTGAGGAACAATTAACGAGTTGACAATAGATATTTTACCATACAAGGTTAAGGATTTCCCTTTCCATAATTGCATAATTTTGTCCAGCTTTCTTAGTCGATTATCATAATTTATTGAGCCTAGGTCTTCCAGATTCTCTGGGACAACAACACCAAGTATATTAACTGGACCATCTGTCCACAAAACAGGCACTTTGCATTCCATTCGAAAGGACGTTCCCTTTAGTTTTCCGATCCTTAACATTTTACATTCATCATAATTAAGCTGAAGGCCAGATTGCTGTGAAAATATATCCAAAAGATCAAGAAGGTTCCGCAAACAATGGGGATTGGGGCTGATAAAGAAGCTTGTATCGTCTGCATACATTGTTATTTTACTTTCAATATTATTATTAATGAGCCCGTCAATATTTTCATTTAATCTAACTTTAATCGCCAATATTTCCATAGCAATAATAAATAAGTATGGAGACAAGGGGCACCCTTGTTTTAGACCTCTTAATAGCGGTATTGTCCCAGAGATGTATCCATTGTTAATAATTCTACAGTTAGTTTTATTATATAGCGTCTTGATCCAGTGTAATAAGGAGTTGCCAAAATTGAAAAAAACTAAGCTTTTACAAATAAAATCTACGCTAATTTTGTCAAATGCCTTCTCCAGGTCAGCTACAAAAATTAATCCTCTTTTATTTTCCATATTATAATTTTCTATCATTTCTAATAACTGTCTAATATTGTTTCCTATGTTTCTTCCTTGTAGGAAACCTGATTGATCTTGGTGAATAATATTTGACAAAACAGACTTAAGTCGTGTAGCCAAACATTTTGCCAGTATCTTAGCATCGTAACACTGAAGTGTTATTGGCCTCCAATTTTTTAGATAAACTGGGTCTTTGTACTGACCATTTATTTCCTGTTTCAATAGTAAAGAAATAAGACCTTCTGTTTGAGTATTAGACAAAAAACCTGTTTTATACGAGTAATTAAAACTAGAAAGCAATGGTTTCTTAAGCTCTTCATAAAAAACTTGATAAACCTCAATAGGTATTCCATCTAATCCTGGGGTTTTCCCTGGATGAAAGGATTTAACAGTTTCCACAAGTTCTTCCTCTCTAATGAGGCCTTCACATGAATGGCTTTCTTCTGAATTCAATTTTCTTTCATAATTTTCTGGAAAAAAATGTGTAATTTCTGGAGGAATTACCGGATTAGAAAAAATATTTTTAAAGTAATTTTCCATTTCTTTCAACAATGTAGTGTGTGTGTCCAATACCTTTCCATTTGTTTTAATAAACTTGGAAATGTTCTTTTTAGAACGATTTTTTATTTGGATATTTAAAAAGAATTTTGAACACTTCTCACCTTTTTTCATCCAGATTGCTCTGTTGCAGTCATAACTTTTCAATAATTGTTGTTCAACTAAATCTGCTAACTCCTTTTGTTTGGCTGTAAAGGAATTCAGTTGCTCACTAGTTGGATTATCATTACTATCAATGTTTTTTTGTAAATCCTCAATTTCTTTCTTTAATTCCTGTTCTGCCATTTTAAGTTGTTTTTTTTTCCATGAAGAATACGAAATGGCATATCCCCTAAAACAACATTTGAAGGCTTCCCAGACTATTTGGGGATTTGATGATCCTACATTATTTTTAAAAAAGTCAGTAATAAATTGCTTTGTTTTTTCAATAAATTCTTCATCCTGTAAAAGCATTTGATTAAACTTCCAATATCCGGGCCCACGTGTATTTTCTTCAATTGCAATATTTAATCCTATACAATTATGATCAGAACGTAATTTATCATCGATTGATATTGCAGTCACTTTATTTAGCAATGAAAATGATATCAAAAAATAGTCAATACGACTTGCCTGGTTTTGTCTTCTCCATGTATACCGTACTAACCTAGGATTTTTGAATCTCCAGATATCAATTAAATCAAATGCATCCATAACATTTTGAATTTTTTGTAAAGATTGAGGATGATAATTCATTGAAAAATTCCCTTTTCGGTCCAGAACCGTATCCAAAGCAACATTGAAGTCCCCCACAGCAATAATTTCCCCTTGTTGTTCTTGCAACATGTCACTTATTTCTTCAAAAAAGGAAGGTTCATCAACATTTGGCCCATACAGATTCAAAACACACATCTTTTGACCTTGAATAATCATATTTAATATTAACCAGCGTCCTTGTGGGTCTTTTTCCATAGAGTTAAATTGAAAATTAAAAGCTTTTTTAATCAAAATCATAACACCTTTTGAATTTCTGTGACCATGTGAAAAGAAAATCGGACCATCCCATTCTTTTCTCCATTTTTCTTCATCTAATTTTGTTGAATGAGTTTCTTGAAGACAAAAAATATCTTGTTCTTTTTCATTCAGCCACATAAATATAAGTTTTCTTTTTCTGTTGTCTGCAAGACCATTGCAATTATAACTAATTATTCCAACTTCATTATCATTCCTATAAACCATATGACCTGAGTAAATTCATAATATATTTGATTGATTCTCTTAATACCATACATTTAATAGACATGAAAATCTTGTAACTAAAAACTGCAGCATCACTTGCTATTTCCAAGGAAACCAATATCCCCTCTACTAAACCCACAAACACACCATTCACACCACAGCACACGAGACAAACAAACACATAACCCCTAAAATATATTATTCGCTGACCGTTTCCCAACATCTAACTACATTGTCCAGTCCCAGAATAAACTATAAAGCACCAAAAACAAAATGTCAATTTATATCCGTCAAGTCGTCGCCATGGTGATGTTGCGATGATGTCATCACTGCGCGACATTGTTATTGTTCCTCACATGTTTCTGTACAGCTCACCGTTAACGTACAGGTTATCCACAACAAGACGAGCTTGTTGTCCTTTCAGCCTAAAGGACTTCATAATTGGAATTAATTTACGTCGTTTCTCCACCACCTCGATCGGATATTGACTGGTCATGAAGAATTTAGTGCCTTTCAGTCTTCTAGAGAGAGCAAGCATTTCGTCTTTGCATTTGGAGTTAGTAAAGTTTACAAGCATAGGTCTTGGTTTAGCATCCTCCTTGCGTCTGCCAATCCTGTGTGCTCGTTCCATCTGGATCCTCTTAACTTTTTCCTCCGGGATGCCGAGTTGCTCCTGCAGAAAGGCTCTGACGAGGTTCTCCGCAATGTCGTAAGTTTCTCCTCAATCTTCGCTAATTCCCATGATTAGCAAACATGCATTATGTCTAAAAATGCCTGTAATATTGTATCCATGTGAGTTTTAGTAGAATCATTTGTTTTCATAAGGTTTGCAATTACAAAATATGGGTATACTGTCACACTCAATCTGACGATTATTTAAACATAAGTCCTAAACCACACATGCAAAATGGCTAATAATGCCTTGAGTTATGTATCTTTGTGAGTTTTACTAGAAAAAATATATTTTGTAATGTTTGCAAAGACCCAATTTAGTTTTTTACTTAATATGACAGTATAACTGTCATACTAAATCCATCCATTTTCTTCCTGCTTTTCAGAGGTCAGGTTGCGGGGGCAGCAGCCTAAGCAGAGAAGCCCAGACTTTCCTCTCCCCAGCCACTTTGTCCAGCTCTTCTCGGGGGATCCCGAGGCATTTACAGGCCAGCCAGGAGACATAAATAGATAGATACATAGATAGTACTTTATTGATTCCTTCAGGAGAGTTCCCTCAGGAAAATTTAAATTCCAGCAGTAGTGTACAAAATTGTAAAAAGTGAAAAGTAAATAATGGGGGTATAAATTGAAACAAAATAGAAACATATTACAATAGAATAAAAATAAAAAGCAACAATGAGAATAAAAATATAACAGTAAAATAAGAATATAACAAGAGAAACTAGGCAGTAGTGAACATGTTTTGAAAAAATATTGCACTCTTATTGATTTGCATCCCCTGTCATCCTAGTAGCCCCCCTCCCCCCCAGAGAAGAGTTGTACAGTCTAATGGCGTGTGGGACAAAGGACAGCCGCCTCAGGAAGTACAGCTCTGTCCTTTCCTGTACAAGTGGTCTGTGTTAACAGTCCAGTCCAGCTTATTGTCCACCCACACCCCAAGGTACTTGAATGATAGTCTTCCCAATGTGTCCTGGGTCTTCCCCGTGGCCTCCTGCCGGTCGGCCTTGCCCTAACGAAAATAGCAATAAAAAATGTATTCAAACACAACTCCTAAACCAAACATGTAAAATGTCTAAAAATGCCTGTAAAATTGAATCTATGTTTTACTAGAATCAGTTGTTTTTATAAGGTTTGCAAATACAAAATTAGGTTTTACACATAATGACAGTATAACTGCCACACTCAATATGACAGTTATTTAAACATAACTCCTAAACCACACATGGAAAAATTTCTAATAATGCGTGAAGAAATGTATCTTTGTGATTTTTATTAGAAACGTTTTCTTTTGTGAGGTTTGCAAAAACACAAGTTAGTTTTTTTTTACTCAATATGACAGTGTAACTGCCACACTCACTATGACAGTTATTTAAACATAACTCCTAAACTCATACTTGCCAACATTGAGACCTCCGATTTCAGGAGGTGGGGTTGGGGAAGGCATGGTCGGGGGTGGGGTGGGGGCGTGGTTAAGAGGGGAGGAGTATATTTAGAGCTAGAATTCACTAAGTCAAGTATTTCATATATATATATATATATATATATATATATATATATATATATATACACACATATATAAAAAAACTTGACTTTCAGTGAATTCTAGCTATATATATATATATATATATATATATATATATATATATATATATATATATATATATATATATATATATATATATATATATATATATATGTATGTGTGGGGAAAAAAATCACAAGACTACTTCATCTCTACAAGCCTGTTTCATGAGGGGTTCCCTCAATCATCAGGAGATATAAGACATATATATATATGTATATATATATATATATATATATATATATATATATATATATATATATATATATATATATATATATATATATATATATATATATATAAAATAAATACTTGAATTTCAGTTTTCATTTATTTACACATATACACACACATAACACTCATCTACTCATTGTTGAGTTAAGGGTTGAATTGTCCATCCTTGTTCTATTCTCTGTCACTATTTTTATAACCATGCTGAACACCCTCTCTGATGATGCATTGCTGTGTGGCACGCACAAAAGTGCTTTCATCAAATGCACGAGAGTCTGGAATTTTCCATCCCTCCCGAGCATGGCCAAAAACCGGTCAATCTTTGCTTCCTGAGGAAGATCTTCACTGCCAAGCACTTGGTATTCCACTACTTCTTCCCGGAGGCTATCCAGGTCCAATCGCAGCTGCGGCTTGGAACTTATAAGCGTGTTTCTTCATCTTACTCGTCGTCGGCGTCGCCATGGCTGTATCTTCCGCGTTCTTCTGCTTCGTCTCCTTGTTGTGTGCGCAGTTGTGCACTGCACTCTCTAAAAGCCCTGGATGTTATTGTCACATATGCATGTACAGCAGATGGCAGTATTGCCCTGTTTAAAGAGTGTCACAACATTGCTGTTTACGGCAGACAAACTGCTTTACGGTAGACGAAAACGTGACTGCTGTTGTTTTGTGTTGTTACCGCGCTGGGAGGACGTGAATGAAACTACCTAACAATAAACCCACATAAGAAACCAAAAACTCGCCCTCGATCATTCTACAGTTATAACGTGATTGGGCAGGCATGCTGTTTATATCGTGGGAAAGCAGACGTGAATACAGGCTGTCCTCACTCAGATCAGCCTGAATTTCGGGAGATTTTCGGGAGAAAATTTGTCCCGGGAGGTTTTCGGGAGAGGCGCTGAATTACGGGAGTCTCCTGGAAAATCAAGGAGGCTTGGCAAGTATGCCTAAACTACACATAAAAAATGGCTAATAATGCCTGAAATAAGGCATTCTTGTGAGTTTTACTCGAAACATATGCTTTTTTAAGGCTTGCAAACACAAAAAGTATTTGTTTTCGTCAATATGACAGTAAAGTTCTTAAAATCCTGAGATAATGCGAAATAAGCAAAAACAATGTATTCCATCATAATTCCTACACCAAATAAGCAAAATATCTAAAAATGCCTGTAATATTGAATGTGTGTGAGTTTTACTAAAATCAGTTGTTTTGGTAAGGTTTACAAATACAAAAATGAGGTTTTACTCTTTATGACAGTTATTTAAACATAACTCCATCCATCCAGCCATCCATTTTCTTCCGCTTATCCGAGGTCGGGTCGCGGGGGCTGCAGCCTAAGCAGGGAAGCCCAGACTTTCCTCTCCCCAGCCACTTCGTCCAGCTCCTCCCGGGGGATCCTGGGGCGTTCCCAGGCCAGCCGGGAGAGATAAGCTTCCCGTTTCCTGGGTCTTCCTGGGCCTCCTACCGGTCGGACGTGCCCGAAACACCTCCCTAGGGAGGCGTTCGGGTGGCATCCTGACCAGATGCCCGAACCACCTCATCTGGCTCCTCTCGAAATGGAGGAGCAATGGCTTTACTTTGAGCTCCTCCCGGATGACAGAGCTTCTCACCCTATCTCTAAGGGAGAGCCCCGCCACCCGGTGGAGGAAACTCATTTCGGCCGCTTGTACCCGTGATTTTGTCCTTTCGGCCATGACACAAAACTCATGACCATAGGTGAGGATGGGAACATAGATCGACCGGTAAATCGAGAGCTTTGCCTTCCGGCTCAGCTCCTTCTTCACCAAAACGGATCAATACAGCGTCCGCATTACTGAAGACGCCGCACCGTTCCGCCTGTCGATCTCACGATCCACTCTTGCCTCACTTGTGAACAAGACTCTGAGGTCCTTGAACTCCTCCACTTGGGGCAAGATCTCCTCCCCAACCCGGAGATGGCACTCCACCCTTTTCCGCGCGAGAACCATGGACTCGGACTTGGAGGTGCTGATTCACATCCCAGTCACTTCACACTCGTCTGCGAACCGATCCAGTGAGGGCTGAATATCTTGGCCAGATGAAGCCATCAGGACCACATCATCTGCAAATAGCAGAGACCTAATCCTGCAGACACCAAACCGGATCCCCTCAACGCCCTGACTGCGCCTAGAAATTCTGTCCATAAAGGTTATGAACAGAATCGGTGACAAAGGGCAGCCTTGGCGGAGTCCAACCCTCACTGGAAACAGGTCCGCATTGCCGGACCAAGCTCTGACTCTTGCAAACGGAGCGAACCGCCACAATAAGACAGTCCGTTACCCCATACTCTCTAAGCACTCCCCACAGGACTTCCAGGGGTAAATGGTCGAATGCCTTCTCCAAGTCCATAAAGCACATGTAGACTGGTTGGGCAAACTCACATGCACCCTCAAGGACCCTGCCGAGAGTATAAAGCTGGTCCGCAGTTCCACGACCAGGACGTAAACCACACTGTTCCTCCTGAATCCGAGGTTCGACTATCCGGCGTAGCCTCTTCTCCAGTACACATGAATAGACCTTACCGGGAAGACTGAGGAGTGTGATCTCACGATAGTTGAAACACACCCTCTGGTTCCCCTTCTTAAAGAGAGGAACCACCACCCCGGTCTCCCAATCCAGAAGTACCGCCCCCGATGTCCACGCGATGTTGCAGAGTCTTGTCAACCAAGACAGCCCCACAGCATCCAGAGCCTTAAGGAACTCCGGACGGATCTCATCCACCCCCAGGGCGCTGCCATTGAGGAGCTTTTTAACTACCTTGGCATCCTCAGCCCCAGAAATAGGAGAGCCCACCACAGATTCCCCAGGCACTGCTTCCTCATAGGAAGACATGTTGGTGGGATTAAGGAGGTCTTCGAAGTATTCCCTCCACCGATCAATAACAGCTGCAGTAGAGGTCAGCAGCGCACCATCCTCACCATACACGGTGTTACAGTGCACTGCTGCCCCCCCTTGAGCCGGCGGCTGGTGGTCCAGAATCGCTTCGAAGCCGTCTGGAAGTCGTTTTCCATGGCTTCTCCAAACTCCTCCCATGTCCGAGTTTTTGCCTCTGCGACCGCTGAAGCCGCACTTCGCTTGGCCTGTCGGCTGCCTCTGGAGTCCCATGAGCCAAAAGGACCCAATAGGCTCTTTCTTCAGCTTGACGGCATCCCTCACTGCTGGTGTCCACCAGCGGGTTCTAGGATTACCGCCACGACAGGCACCAAACTCCTTGCGGCCACAGCTCCAATCAGCCGGCTCGACAAGAGAGGCACGGAACATGGTCCACTCAGACTCAATGTCCAGCGCCTCCCTCGTGACATGTTCAAAGTTCTTCCGGAGGCATTCCCAGCAAACCCTCACAATGCGTTTGGGCCTGCCAGGTCTGTCAGGCATCTTCCCCCACCATCGCAGCCAACTCACCACCAGGTGGTGATCGGTAGAAAGCTCCGCCCCTCTCTTCACCCGAGTGTCCAAAACATGAGACCGCAAATCCGATGACACAACTACAAAATCGATCATGGAACTGCGGCCTGGGGTGTCCTGGTGCCAAGTGCACATATGGACACCCTTATGTTTGAACTTGGTGTTTGTTATTGACAATCTGTGACGAGCACAAAAGTCCAATAACAAAACACCACTCGGGTTCAGATCCGGGCGGCCATTCTTCCCAATCACGCCTCTCCAGGTTTCACTGTTGTTGCCAAGATGAGCGTTGAAGGTCCCCAGTAGAACGAGGGAATCACCCGGTGGAGCACTTTCCAGTACTCCCTCGAGTGAATCCAAAAAGGGTGGGTACTCTGAGCTGTCGTTTGGCGCGTAAGGCCAAACAACAGTCAGGACCCGTCCCCCCACCCGAAGGCGGAGGAAAGCTACCCACTGGTCCACTGGATTGAACTCCAACGTGCAGGCTTTGAGCCGGGGGGCAACAAGAATTGCCACCCGAGCCCGTCGCCTCTCAACGCAAGCATTATAACTCCAAAACAACAAATGCTAATAATGCTTGGAAAAATGTATCTTTGTTAGTTTTACTAGAATAATAATCTTTTGTAAGGTTTGCAGACACAAGTTTTTTTTTTTTTACTCAATATGACAGTATAACTGTCATACTAAAAATGAAAGTTGTATAAACATATCTCCAAAACCAAACATGCAATCCATCTAAAGATGCCTGTAATATTGAATCTATGAAAAATAGTTTTTTTACTCAATATGACAGTATAACTGTCATACTAAATCCATCCATTTTCCTCCGCTTATCCGAGGTCGGGTTGCGGGGGCAGCAGCCTAAGCAGAGAAGCCCCAGCCACTTTGTCCAGCTCTTCCCGGGGGATCCAGAGGCGTTCCCAGGACAGCCTGAGACATAGTCTTCCCAATGTGTCCTGGGTCTTCCCCGTGGCCTCCTGCCGATCGGACTTGCCCTAACGAAAAAAGCAATAAAAATGTATTCAAACATGTGAAATGTCTAAAAATGCCTGTAATATTGAATCTATGTGAGTTTTACTAGAATCAGTTGTTTTTGTAAGGTTTGCAAATACAAAAATATGGTTTTACACATAATAACAGTATAACTGCCACATTCAATATGACAGTTATTTAAACATATTTCCTAAACCACACATGAAAAATGTCTAATAATGCCTGGAAAACATTATTTTTGTGAGTTTTACTGGAAAAACATAGTTTGTAATGTTTGTAAAGACACAAGTTAGTTTTACTCAAGATGACAGTATAACTGTCATAATACATATGAAAGTTATATAAACATAATTCCAAAACCAAACATGCATTATGTCTAAAAATACCTGTAAAATTGTATCAATGTGAGTTTTACTAGAATCATTTTTTGCGATGATATGGCGACTTGTCCGGGGTGTACCCCGCCTTCCGCCCGATTGTAGCTGAGATAGGCTCCAGCGCCCCCTGCCACCCCAAAAGGGAATAAGCGGTAGAAAATGGATGGATGGGCATTTTTTGTTGTCGTTACTAAATCCATCCATTTTCTTCCGCTTAACCGAGGTCGGGTTGCGGGGGCAGCAGCCTAAATAGAGAAGCCCAGACTTCCCTCTCCCCAGCCACTTCTTCCAGCTCTTCTCGGGGGATCCTGAGGCGTTCCCAGGCCAGCCGGGAGACATAATCTTCCCAATGTGTCCTGGGTCTTCCCCGTGGCCTCCTGCCGGTCGGACTTGCCCTAAACACCTCCCTCGGGAGGCGTTCGGGTGGCATCCTGAGCAGATGCCCGAACCACCTCATCTGGCTCCTCTCAATGTGGAGGAGCAGCGCTTTACTCTGAGTGCCTCCCGGATGACAGAGCTTCTTATCCTATCTCTAAGGGAGAGACCCGCCACCCGGCGGAGGAAACTCAATTTGGCCGCTTGTACCCGGGATCTTGTCTTTTCGGTCATAACCATGACCATAGGTGCAGGATGAGAATGTAGATCGACCGGTAAATTTAGAGCTTTTAATTCTGGCTCAGCTCCTTCTTCACCACAATGGATCGATATAGCGTCCTCATTACTGAAGACGCCGCACCGATCCGCCTGTGGATCTCATGATCCACTCTTCCCTCACTCGTGAACACGACTCCTAGGTACTTGAACTCCTCCACTTGGGGCCATCTAGTATGTGCCATCGCCTCCTCAACCTGGAAATGGCACCCCACCCTTTACCGGGCGAGAACCATGGACTCGGACTTGGAGGTGCTGATTCTCATCCCAGTCGCTTCATACTCGGCCATCCAATGAGAGCTGGAGATCCTGGCCAGTTGAAGCCATCAGGACCACATCAACTGCAAAAAGCAGAGACCTAATCCTGCAACCAACAAACCTGATCCCCTCAACGCCATGACTGCAATTCTGTCCATAAAAGTTAACAACAGAATCGGTGACAAAGGGCAGCCTTGGCGGACCAAGGCTGCCCTACACTGATCATACAGGGAGCGACCCGCCACAATCAGACAGTCCGATACCCCATACTCTTGTCTTTGAGCCGGGGGGACAACAAGAATTGCCACCCCAGCCTCTCATTGCTTGCAACGCCATAGTGGAAGAGAGTCCAGCCCCTCTCGAGAGAACAGGTTCCTGTGCGTCGAAGTGAGTCCAACTATATCTAGCCGGAACTTCTCCACCTCGCACACCAGCTCAGGCTCCTTCCCTCCCAGCGAGGTGACATTTCACGTCAGAAGAGCTAGCTTATGTAGCCGATGATCGGACCGCCAAGTGCCCTGCCTTCGGCTGCCGCTCAGCTCACACTGCACCCGACCTCTATAACCCAGCCCATGAGTGGTGAGCCCATTGGAGGAGGGAACCACGTTGCTTCATTGAGCTGAGCCAGCCAACAGGCGCTCACCATCGTGCCCCACCTCTGGGCCTGGCTCCACAGGGGAGCCACGGTGACCCGCGTCCAGGCAAGGAAAAATCTAGGACCTCGATTTGTGCTTTTCATAAAGGTCTTTGAGCTGCTCTTTGTCTGATCCCTCACCTAGGACCTATTTGTCTTGGGAGAGCCTACGAGGGGGCATAGAAGCCCACAGACAGCATAGCTCCTAGGATCAGTGGGCCCTGCAAACTCCTCTACCACGATAAGGTGGCGGCTCAGAAAGGAGGTTATATAAACATAACTCCAAAAACAAGATTAGGTTGTTTTTTTTCACCATGACAATGTACCCTCATCCATCCATCCATTTTTCTACCGCTTATTCCTTTTGGGGTCGCGGGGGGGGCGCTGGAGCCTATCTCAGCTACAATCAGGCGGAAGGCGGGGTACACCCTGGACAAGTCGCTACCTCATTGCAGGGCCAACACAGATAGACAGACAACATTCACACTCACATTCACACACTAGGGCCAATTTGGTGTTGCCAATCAACCTATCCCCAGGTGCATGTCTTTGGAGGTGGGAGGAAGCCGGAGTACCCGGAGGGAACCCACGCAGTCACGGGGAGAACATGCAAACTCCACACAGAAAGATCCCGAGCCTGGGATTGAACCAAGGACTACTCAGGTCCTTCGTATTGTGAGGCAGACGCACTAACCCCTGTTCCACCGTGCTGACTAATGTACACTCAATATGACAGTAAATTAAACATAACTCCTAAACTACACTTAAAAATTAGCTAATATTGCCTGAAATAATGCATTATTGTGAGTTTTACTCGAAACATATGCTTTTTAAGGCTTGCAAACACAAAAAGTAGTTTTTACTCAATATGACAGTAATGTTCTTAAAATTCTGAGATAATGCGAAAAAAGCAATAAAAATGTATTCCAACATAATTCCTAAACCAACATTGCAAAATGTCTAAAAATGCCTGTAATATTAAATCCATGTGAGTTTTACTAGAATCAGTTGTTTTAGTAAGGTTTGCAAAAACTAAAATTTGGTTTTACTCTTTATGAAAGTAAACTGTCACACTCAATATGACAATATTTTAATCATAACTCCTAAACTACTCATGCAAAATGGCTAATAATGTTTGAAATAATGGATCCTTGGGAGTTTTCCTCGAAACATATGCTTTCTTAAGGCTTGCAAACACAAAAAGTATTTTTTTACTCAATATGACAGTAATGTTCTTCAATTCTTGAGATAATGTGAAAAAAGCAAAAAAAAATTATTCAATCATAATTTCTAAACCAAACATGCAAAATGTCTAAAAATGCCAGTAATATTATATCCTTGTGAGTTTCACTAGAATCAGTTGTTTTAGTAAGGTTTGCAAAAGTAAAAATTAGGTTTTACTCTTTATGAAAGTAAACTGTCACACTCAATATGACAATTTTTTAATCATAACTCCTAAACCACTCATGCAAAATGGCTAATAATGTTTGAAATAATGGATCCTTGGGAGTTTTCCTTGAAACATATGCTTTCTTAAGGCTTGCAAACACAAAAAGTATTTTTTTACTCAAAATGACAGTAATGTTCCTAAAATCCTGAGATAATGCGAAAAAAGCAATAAAAATGTATTCAATCATAATTTCTAAACTAGACATGCAAAATGTGTAAAAATGGCTGTATTATTGAATCCATGTGAGTTTTACTAGAATCAGTTGTTTTAGTAAAGTTTGAAAAACAAAAATTAGGTTTTTCTCTTTATGAAAGTAAACTGTCACACTGAATATGACAGTTTTTTAATCATAACTCCTAAACTACTCATGCAAAATGGCTAATAATGTTTAAAATAATGTATCCTTGGGAGTTTTCCTCGAAACATATGCTTTCTTAAGGCTTGCAAACACAAAAAGTATTTTTTTTACTCAATATGACAGTAATGTTCTTAAAATCCTGAGATAATGCGAAAAAAGCCATAAAATTGTATTTAATCATAATTTCTAAACTAAACATGCAAAATGTGTAAAAATGCCTGTATTATTGAATCCATGTGAGTTTAACTAGAATCAGGTGTTTTAGTAAGGTTTGCAAAAACAAAAATTAGGTTTTACTCTTTACGAAAGTAAACTGTCACACTCAATATGACATTTTTTTAATCATAACTCCTAAACTACACATGCAAAATGTCTAATGATGCCTCAAATAATGCATTCTACGGAGTTTTACTCGAAACATATGCTTTTTCAAATCTTGCAAACACAAAAAGTAGTTTTTTACTCAATATGACAGTAATATTCCTAAAATACTGAGATAATGCGAAAAAAGCACTGAAAATATATTCAATCATATTTCCTAAATCAAACATGCAAAATGTGTAAAAATGCCTGTAATATTGAATCCATGTGAGTTTTACTAGATTAGGTTGTTTGAAATTTTTGCAAATACAAAAATTTGGTTTTTTTCACCATGACAATGTACACTCAATATGACAGTAAATTAAACATAACTCCTAAACTACACTTAAAAATGAGCTAATATTGCCTGAAATAATGCAATCTTGTGAGTTTTACTCAAAACATATGCTTTTTTAAGGCTTGCAAACACAAAAAGTAGTTTTTATTCAATATTACAGTAATGTTCTTAAAATTCTGAGATAATGCGAAAAAAGCAATAAAAATGTATTCCAACATAATTTCTAAAACAACAATGCAAAATGTATAAAAATGCCTGTAATATTAAATCCATGTGAATTTTACTAGAATCAGTTGTTTCAGTAAGGTTTGCAAAAACAAAATTTAGGTTTTACTCTTTATGAAAGTAAACTGTCACAATCAATATGACAGTTTTTTAATCATAACTCCTAAACTACTAATGCAAAATGGCTAATAATGTTTGAAATAATGGATCCTTGGGAGTTTTACTCGAAACATATGCTTTTTTCAAATCTTGCAAACACAAAAAGTAGTTTTTTACTCAATATGACAGTAATATTCCTAAGATACTGAGATAATGCGAAAAAAGCAATGAGAATATATTCAATCATATTTCCTAAATCAAACATGCAAAATGTGTAAAAATGCCTGTAATATTGAATCCATGTGAGTTTTACTAGATTAGGTTGTTTGAAATTTTTGCAAATACAAAAATTAGGTTTTTTTCACCATGACAATGTACACTCAATATGACAGTATATTAAACATAACTCCTAAACTACACTTAAAAATGAGCTAATGTTGCCTGAAATAATGCATTCTTGTGAGTTTTACTCGAAACATATGCTTTTTTAAGGCTTGCAAACACAAAAAGTAGTTTTTATTCAATCTGACAGTAATGTTCTTAAAATCCTGAGATAATGCGAAAAAAAACAATAAAAATATATTCCAACATAATTCCTAAACCAACAATGCAAAATGTCTAAAAATGCCTGTAATATTAAATCCATGTGAGTTTTACTAGAATCAGTTGTTTTAGTAAGGTTTGCAAAAACAAAAATTAGGTTTTACTCTTTATGAAAGTAAACTGTCACAATCAATATGACAGTTTTTTAATCATAACTCCTAAACTACTCATGCAAAATGGCTAATAATGTTTGAAATAATGGATCTTTGGGAGTTTTCCTCGAAACATATGCTTTTTTCAAATCTTGCAAACACAAAAAGTAGTTTTTTACTCAATATGACGGTAATATTCCTAAAATACTGAGATAATGCGAAAAAAGCAATGAAAATATATTCAATCATATTTCCTAAATCAAACATCCAAAATGTGTAAAAATGCCTGTAATATTGAATCCATGTGAGTTTTACTAGATTAGGTTGTTCGAAATTTTTGCAAATACAAAAATTAGGTTTTTTTCACCATGACAATGTACACTCAATATGACAGTAAATTAAACATTACTCCTAAACTACACTTAAAAATGAGCTACTATTGCCTGAAATAATAAATTATTGTGAGTTTTACTCGAAACATATGCTTTTTTAAGGCTTGCAAACACAAAAAGTAGTTTTTTACTCAATATGACAGTAATGTTCTTAAAATCCTGAGATAATGCGAAAAAAGCAATAAAAATGTATTCCAACATAATTCCTAAACCAACAATGCAAAATGTCTAAAAATGCCTGTAATATTAAATCCATGTGAGTTTTACTAGAATCAGTTGTTTTAGTGAAGTTTGCAAAAACAAAAATTAGGTTTTACTCTTTATGAAAGTAAACTGTCACACTCAATATGACAGTTTTTTAATCATAAGTCCTAAACTACTCTTGCAAAATGGCTAATAATGTTTGAAATATTGGATTCTTGGGTGTTTTCCTCGAAACATATGCTTTCTTAAGGCTTGCAAACACAAAAAGTATTTTTTTTACTCAATATGACAGTAATGTTCTGAAAATCCTGAGATAATGCGAAAAAAGCAATAAAAATGTATTCAATCATAATTTCTAAACTAAACATGCAAAATTTGTAAAAATGCCTGTAATATTGAATCCATGTGCGTTTTACTAGAATCGGTTGTGTTTGAAATTTTTGCAAATAAAAAAATTAGGTTTTTTTCACCATGACAAGTACACTCAATATAAGAGTAAATAAACATAAATAAATAAACTACAAATAAAAATGAGCGACTATTGCCTGAAATAATGCATTATTGTGAGTTTTACTCGAAACATATGCTTTTTTAAGGCTTGCAAACACAAAAAGTAGTTTTTTACTCAATATGACAGTAATGTTCTTAAAATCCTGAGATAATGCGAAAAAAGCAATAAAAATGTATTCCAACATAATTCCTAAACCAACAATGCAAAATGTCTAAAAATGCCTGTAATATTAAATCCATGTGAGTTTTACTAGAATCAGTTGTTTTTATAAGGTTTGCAAATACAAAAATTAAGTTTTACTCACTATGACAGTATACTGTCACACTCAATATGACAGTTATTTAAAAATAACTCCTAACTACACATGCAAAGTGGCTAATGATGCCTCAAATAATGCATTCTACGGAGTTTTACTCGAAACATATGCTTTTTCAAATCTTGCAAACACAAAAAGTAGTTATTTTACTCAATATGACAGTAATATTCCTAAAATCCTGAGATAATGCGAAAAAAGCAATGAAAATATATTCAATCATATTTCCTAAATCAAACATGCAAAATGTGTGAAAATGCCTGTAATATTGAATCCATGTGAGTTTTACTAGAATCGGTTGTGTTTGAAATTTTTGCAAATAAAAAAATTAGTTTATTTTTCACCATGACAATGTTCACTCAATATGACAGTAAATAAACATAACTCCTAAACTACACATAAAAATGAGCTAATATTGCCTGAAATAATGCATTATTGTGAGTTTTACTCGAAACATATGCTTTTTTAAGGCTTGCAAATACAAAAAGTAGTTTTTTACTCAATATGACAGTAATATTCCTAAAATCCTGAGATAATGCGAAAAAAGCAATACAAATGTATTCCATCATACTTTCTAAACCAAACAGGCAAAATGTCTAAAAATAACTGTAATATTGAATGCATGTGAGTTTTACTAGAATCAGTTGTTTTTGTAAGGTTTGCAAATACCACAATTAGGTTTTACTCTTTATGAGAGTATACTGTTACATTTAATATGACAGTTATTTAAACATAACTCCTAAACAACAAATGCAAAATGACTAATAATGCCTGGAGATGTATCTTTGAGTTTTACTAAAATGTTCTTTTGTAAGGTTTGCAAAGACACAAGTTAGTTTTTTTTGCTCAATATGATAGTATCACTGTCATACTAAATAAGAAAGTTGTATAAACATAATTTCAAAACTACACATGCAATCCGTCTAAAAATGCCTGTAATATTGAATCTATGTGAGTTTTACCAGAATCAGGTATTTTGGTAAGGTTTACAATTACAAAAAATAGGTTTTACTCATAATGACAGTATAACTGCCACATTCAATATGGCAGTTATTTAAACATTACCTCTAAACCACATGCAAAATGGCTTATAATGCCTGGAGATGTATCTTTGTGAGTTTTACTAGAAAACATATCATTTGTAAGGTTTTTTAAAGACACAAGTTAGTTTTTTTTACTCAATATAATAGTATAACTGTCATACTAAATGTATCCATTTTCTTCCGCTTATCCGAGGTCGGGTTGCGGGGGCAGCAGCCTAAGCAGAGAAGCCCAGACTTCCCTCTCCCCAGCCACTTCGTCCAGCTCTTCTCGGGGGATCCCGAAGCGTTCCCAGGCCAGCCGGCTGACATAGTCTTCCCAATGTGTCCTGGGGCTTCCCCGTGGCCTCCTGCCGGTCGGACTTGCCCTAACGTAAAAAACAATTAAAATGTATTCAAACACAACTCCTAAACCAAACATGTGAAATGTCTAAAATGCCTGCAATATTGAATCTATGTGAGTTTTACTAGAATCAGTTGTTTTTGTAAGGTTTGCAAATACAAAAATTAGGTTTAACACTTAATGACAGTATAACTGCCACACTCAATTTGACAGTTATTAAAACATAACTCCTAAACTACACATGAACATTTTCTAATAATGCATGAAGAAATGTATCTTTTGTGAGTTTTACTAGTAACATTTTCTTTTGTAAGCATTGCAAAGACACAAGTTAGTTTGTTTTACTCACTATGACTTTACTGTCACACTCAATATGACAGTTATTTAAACATAAATCCTAAACCGCACATGCAAAATGGCTAATAATGCCTGTAGAAATGTATCTTTGAGTTTTACTGGGAAAAATATTTTGTAAGGTTTGTAAAGACACAAGTTAGTTGTTTTTTTTTACTCAATATGACAGTATTACTGTAATACTAAATATGAAAGTTATATAAACACAACTCCAAAACCAAACATGCATTATGTCTAAAAATGCCTGTGATATTGTATCTGTGAGTTTTACTAGAATCAATTGTTTTTGTAAGGTTTGCAAATACAAAATTTAGGTTTTACTCACTATGACAGTTATTTAAACATAAATCCTAAACAACAAATGCAAATAGCTAATAATGCTTGGAGAACTGTATCTTTGTTATAGAGAGCCTGCTGACCAACAGCATCTCTGTCTGGACTGGAGCCTGCAGTGCCTCAGACTGGAAGTCTCTCCAGAGAGTGGTGAGGACGGCAGAAAAGATCTTCAGGATCCTCTTCCTCCTATCCAGGAGATCGCAAAAAGCGCTGCCTGACCAGGGCTCAGAAAATTTGCAAAGACTCCTCCCACCCCCACCAAGGACTGTTTTCACTGCTGGACTCTAGAAAGAGGTTCCGCAGCCTCCGAAGCAGAATCTCCAGCTTCTTCCCTCAGGCCGTAAGACTCTTGAACGCATTATAATTAAATTATCCCCTCAACTCCCCTCAAAATGGATTAACTCGCTGGAATAAAAAAAAATAACAATATAACATACACCCATAAACGTGGGCGCATGTGGAAAAAGTGCAATATATTTATCTGCACAGTATCCTTTTTATTTATTTATATATATTTAAGTATATTTATTTATTTTATATGTATATTTATATATTATTTATATTTATTTATTTATATATGCACCTTATTGCTTTTTTATCCTGCCCTACCATGAGCTTATGTCACGAAATTGTGTTATCTATGCTGTAAAGTTCAAATTTGAATGACAATAAAAAGAAAGTCTAAGTCTTTACCAGAATAATGATCTTTTGTAAGGTTTGCAAAGACGCAGTTAGTTGTTTTTTTTACTCAATATGACAGTATAACTGTCATACTAAATATGAAAGTTGTAAAAACATAACTCCAAAACCAAACAAGCAATCCGTCTAAAAATGCATGTAATATTCAATCTATGTGAGTTTTACCAGAATCAGGTATTTTGGTAAGGTTTACAATTACAAAAATTAGGTTTTACTCATGACAGTATACCTGCCACATTCAATTTGACATGTATTTAAACATAACTCCTAAACCACACATGCACAATGGCTAATAATACCTGGGGAAATGTCTCTTTGTGAGTTTTACTAGAAAAAATATATTGTGTAAGGTTTGTAAAGACACAAGTTAGTTTTTTTTACTCAATATAACAGTATAGCTGTCATACTATATATAAATAAATAAATGGGTTGTACTTGTATAGCGCTTTTCTACCTTCAAGGTACTCAAAGCGCTTTGACACTACTTCCACATTTACCCATCACACACTGATGGAGGGAGCTGCCATGCAAGGCGCTAACCAGCACCCATCAGGAGCAAGGGTGAAGTGTCTTGCTCAGGACACAACGGACATGACGAGGTTGGTACTAGGTGGGGATTGAACCAGGGACCCTCGGATCGAGCACGGCCATTCTTCCACTGCGCCAAACATCACTCCAAAACCAAACATGTATTATGTCTAAAAATGCCTGTAATATTGTATCTGTGTGAGTTTTACTAGAATCAGTTGTTTTTGTATGGTTTTCAAATACCAAAATTAGGTTTTATATACTTTGACAGTTATTTAAACATAACAACAAATGCAAAATAGCTAATAATGCTTGGAGAGATGTATCGTTGTTATAGCGAGCCTGCTGACCAACAGCATCTCTGTCTGGACTGGAGCCTGCAGTGCCTCAGACTGGAAGTATCTCCAGAGAGTGGTGAGGACGGCGGAAAAAATCATCAGGACTCCTCTTCCTCCTATCCAGGAGATCGCAAAAAGTGCTGCCTGACCAGGGCTCAGAAAATTTGCAAAGACTCCTCCCACCCCCACCAAGGACAGTTTTCACTGCTGGACTCTAGAAAGAGGTTCCGCAGCCTCCGAAGCTTCTGTAGAAGCTTCTTCCCTCAGGCCGTAAGACTCTTGAACGCATCATAAATAAATTATCTACTCAACTCCCCTCAAAATGAATTAACTCGCTGGAATGAAATAAACAATATAACATACACCCATATAAACGTGGGCGCATGTGGAAAAAGTGCAATATATTTATCTGCACAGTAATCTATTTATCTATTTATATATATTTATATATATTTATTTATTATATATATATATATATATATATATATATATATATATATATATATATATATATATATATATATATAGTATTTATATATTATTTATATATATTTATGTATCGAAATATGCACCTTATTGCTTTTTTATCCTGCACTACGACATTTCGTTCTTATCTGTGCTGTAAAGTTCAAATTTGAATGACAATAAAAAGAAAGTCTAAGTCAAAGTCTAAGTCTTTACTAGAATAACGATCTTTTGTAAGGTTTGCAAAGACACAAGTTTTTTTTTTTTTTTACTCAATGGTAATATACAGTATAACTGTCATACTAAATATGAAAGTTGTATAATCAAAACTCCAAAACCAAACATGCAATCCGTCTAAAAATGCATGTAATATTGAATCTATGTGAGTTTTACCAGAATCAGGTATTTTGGTAAGGTTTACAATTACAAAAATTAGGTTTCACTCATAATGACAGTATAACTGCCACATTCAATTTGACATCTATTTAAACATAACTCCTAAACCACACATGCACAATGGCTATTAATGCCTGGAGAAATGTCTCTTTGTGAGTTTTACTGGAAAACAAATATTTCGTAATGTTTGTACCGACACAAGTTAGTTTTTTTTACTCAATATGACAGTGTTACTGTCATACTAAATATGAAAGTTATATAAACATAACTCCAAAACCAAACATGCATTATCTCTAAAAATGCCTGTAATTTTGTATCCATGTGAGTTTTACTAGAATCAGTTGTTTTTGTAAGGTTTGCAAATACAAAATATGGGTTTTACTCACAGTATACTGTCACACTCAATCTGACAGTTATTTAAACATAACTCCTAAACCACACATGCCAAATGGCTAATAATGCCTGGAGAAATGTCTCTTTGTGAGTTTTGCAGGAAAAAAAATATTTTGTAAGGTTTGTAAAGACACAAGTTAGTTTTTATTACTCAATATGACAGTATTACTGTAATACTAAATATGAAAGTTATATAAACACAACTCCAAAATCAAACATGCATCATGTCTAAAAATGCCTGCAATATTGCATCCATGTGAGTTTTACTAGAATCAGTTGTTTTTGTAAGGTTTTTGCAAATACAAAAATTAGGTTTTACTTACTATGACAGTTATTTAAACATATCTCCTAAACAACAAATGCAAAATGACTAATAATGCTTGGAGAAATGTATCTTTGTTAGATTTACTAGAAAAAATATATTTTGTAAGTTAGTTTTTTTTACTTAATATGATAGTATAACTGTCATACTAAATCCATCCATTTTCTTCCGCTTATCCGAGGTCCGGTTACAGGGGCAGCAGCCTAAGCAGAGAAGCCCGGACTTCCCTATCCCCAACCACTTCGTCCAGCTCTTCTCGGGGATCCCGAGGCGTTCGACAGCCCAGCCGGGAGACATAGTCTTCCCAATGTGTCCTGGGTCTTCCCCGCGGCCTCCTGCCCGTCGGACTTGCCCTAATGAAAAAAGCAATACAAATGTATTCAAACACAACTCTAAACCAAACATGTAAAATGTCTAAAAATGCCTGTAATATTGAATCTATGTGAGTTTTACCAGAATCAGGTATTGTGGTAAGGTTAACATTTACAAAAATTAGGTTTTACTCATAATAACAGTATAACTGCCACATTCAATTTGACATTTATTTAAACATAACTCCTAAACCACATGTGCACAATGGCTAATAATGCCTGGAGAAATGTCTCTTTGTGAGTTTTACTGGAAAAAAAATTTTTTTTTAAGGTTTGTACAGATACAAGTTAGTTTTTTTTATTCAATATGACAGTATTACTGTCATACAAAATATGAAAGTTATATAAACATTACTCCAAAACCAAACATGCATTATGTCTAAAAATGCCTGTAATATTGTATCCATGTGAGTTTTAGTAGAATCATTTGTTTTCATAAGGTTTGCAATTACAAAATATGGGTTTTACTCACTATGACAGTATACTGTCACACTCAATCTGACGATTATTTAAACATAAGTCCTAAACCACACATGAAAAATGTCTAATAATGCGTGAAGAAATGTATCTTTGTGATTTTTATTAGAAACGTTTTCTTTTGTGAGGTTTGCAAAGACACAAGTTAGTTTTTTTTACTCAATATGACAGTGTAACTGCCACACTCACTATGACAGTTATTTAAACATAACTCCTAAACTCATACTTGCCAACATTGAGACCTCCGATTTCAGGAGGTGGGGGTGGGGAAGGCATGGTCGGGGGTGGGGTGGGGGCGTGGTTGGGGGTGTGGTTAAGAGGGGAGGAGTATATTTAGAGCTAGAATTCACCAAGTCAAGTATTTCATATATATATATATATATATATATATATATATATATATATATATATATATATATATATATATGTATATATATATATATATATATATATACACACACATATATAAAAAAAAATTTGACTTTCAGTGAATTCTAGCTATATATATATATATGTGTATATATATATATATATATATATATATATATATATATATATATATATATATATATATATATATATATATATATATATATATATATATATATATATGTATGTGTGGGGAAAAAATCACAAGACTACTTCATCTCTACAGGCCTGTTTCATGAGGGGTTCCCTCAATCATCAGGAGATATAAGACATATATATATATATATATATATATATATATATATATATATATATATATATATATATATATATATATATATATATATATATATAAAAAATAAATACTTGAATTTCAGTTTTCATTTATTTACACATATACACACACATAACATTCATCTACTCATTGTTGAGTTAAGGGTTGAATTGTCCATCCTTGTTCTATTCTCTGTCACTATTTTTATAACCATGCTGAACACCCTCTCTGATGATGCATTGCTGTGTGGCACGCACAAAAGTGCTTTCATCAAATGCACGAGAGTCTGGAATTTTCCATCCCTCCCGAGCATGGCCAAAAACCGGTCAATCTTTGCTTCCTGAGGAAGATCTTCACTGCCAAGCACTTGGTATTCCACTACTTCTTCCCGGAGGCTATCCAGGTCCAATCGCAGCTGCGGCTTGGAACTTATAAGCGTGTTTCTTCATCTTACTCGTCGTCGGCGTTGCCATGGCTGTATCTTCCGCGTTCTTCTGCTTCGTCTCCTTGTTGTGTGCGCAGTTGTGCACTGCACTCTCTAAAAGCCCTGGATGTTATTGTTACATATGCATGTACAGTAGATGGCAGTATTGCCCTGTTTAAAGTGTGTCACAACATTGCTGTTTACGGCAGACAAACTGCTTTACGGTAGACGAAAACGTGACTGCTGTTGTTTTGTGTTGTTACCGCGCTGGGAGGACGTTAATGAAACTACCTACCAATAAACCCACATAAGAAACCAAGAACTCACCCTCGATCATTCTACAGTTATAACGTGATTGGGCAGGCATGCTGTTTATATCGTGGGAAAGCAGACGTGAATACAGGCTGTCCTCACTCAGATCAGCCTGAATTTCGGGAGATTTTCGGGAGAAAATTTGTCCCGGGAGGTTTTCGGGAGAGGCGCTGAATTTCAGGAGTCTCCTGGAAAATCCAGGAGGCTTGGCAAGTATGCCTAAACTACACATAAAAAATGGCTAATAATGCCTGAAATAAGGCATTCTTGTGAGTTTTACTCGAAACATATGCTTTTTTAAGGCTTGCAAACACAAAAAGTATTTGTTTTCCTCAATATGACAGTAAATTTCTTAAAATCCTGAGATAATGCGAAATAAGCAAAAACAATGTATTCCATCATAATTCCTACACCAAATAAGCAAAATTTCTAAAAATGCCTGTAATATTGAATCTGTGTGAGTTTTACTAAAATCAGTTGTTTTGGTAAGGTTTACAAATACAAAAATGAGGTTTTACTCTTTATGACTGTTATTTAAACATAACTCCATCCATCCAGCCATCCATTTTCTTCCGCTTATCCGAGGTCGGGTCGCGGGGGCTGCAGCCTAAGCAGGGAAGCCCAGACTTTCCTCTCCCCAGCCACTTCGTCCAGCTCCTCCAGGGGGATCCTGGGGCGTTCCCAGGCCAGCCGGGAGAGATAAGCTTCCCGTTTCCTGGGTCTTCCTGGGCCTCCTACCGGTCGGACGTGCCCGAAACACCTCCCTAGGGAGGCGTTCGGGTGGCATCCTGACCAGATGCCCGAACCACCTCATCTGGCTCCTCTCGAAATGGAGGAGCAATGACTTTACTTTGAGCTCCTCCCGGATGACAGAGCTTCTCACCCTATCTCTAAAGGAGAGCCCCGCCACCCGGCGGAGGAAACTCATTTCGGCCGCTTGTACCCGTGATTTTGTCCTTTCGGCCATGACACAAAGTTCATGACCATAGGTCAGGATGGGAAAGTAGATCGACCGGTAAATCGAGAGCTTTGCCTTCCGGCTCAGCTCCTTCTTCACCACAACGGATCAATACAGCGTCCGCATTACTGAAGACGCCACACCGTTCCGCCTGTCGATCTCACGATCCACTCTTCCCTCACTCGTGAACAAGACTCTGAGGTCCTTGAACTCCTCCACTTGGGGCAAGATCTCCTCCCCAACCCGGAGATGGCACTCCACCCTTTTCCGGGCGAGAACCATGGACTCGGACTTGGAGGTGCTGATTCACATCCCAGTCACTTCACACTCGTCTGCGAACCGATCCAGTGAGGGCTGAAGATCTTGGCCAGATGAAGCCATCAGGACCACATCATCTGCAAATAGCAGAGACCTAATCCTGCAAACACCAAACCGGATCCCCACAACGCCCTGACTGCGCCTAGAATTCTGTCCATAAAGGTTATGAACAGAATCGGTGACAAAGGGCAGCCTTGGCGGAGTCCAACCCTCACTGGAAACGGGTCCGACTTACTGCCGGCAATGCGGACCAAGCTCTGACTCTTGCAAAGGGAGCGAACCGCCACAATAAGACAGTCCGTTACCCCATACTCTCTAAGCACTCCCCACAGGACTTCCAGGGGTAAATGGTCGAATGCCTTCTCCAAGTCCATAAAGCACATGTAGACTGGTTGGGCAAACTCCCATGCACCCTCAAGGGCCCTGCCGAGAGTATAAAGCTGGTCCGCAGTTCCACGACCAGGACGTAAACCACACTGTTCCTCCTGAATCCGAGGTTCGACTATCCGGCGTAGCCTCTTCTCCAGTACACATGAATAGACCTTACCGGGAAGACTGAGGAGTGTGATCTCACGATAGTTGAAACACACCCTCTGGTTCCCCTTCTTAAAGAGAGGAACCACCACCCCGGTCTCCCAATCCAGAAGTACCGCCCCCGATGTCCACGCGATGTTGCAGAGTCTTGTCAACCAAGACAGCCCCACAGCATCCAGAGCCTTAAGGAACTCCGGATGGATCTCATCCACCCCCAGGGCATTGCCATTGAGGAGCTTTTTAACTACCTTGGCATCCTCAGCCCCAGAAATAGGAGAGCCCACCACAGATTCCCCAGGCACTGCTTCCTCATAGGAAGACATGTTGGTGGGATTAAGGAGGTCTTCGAAGTATTCCCTCCACCGATCAATAACAGCTGCAGTAGAGGTCAGCAGCGCACCATCCTCACCATACACGGTGTTACAGTGCACTGCTGCCCCCCCTTGAGCCGGCGGATGGTGGTCCAGAATCGCTTCGAAGCCGTCTGGAAGTCGTTTTCCATGGCTTCTCCAAACTCCTCCCATGTCCGAGTTTTTGCCTCTGCGACCGCTGAAGCCGCACTTCGCTTGGCCTGTCGGCTGCCTCTGGAGTCCCATGACCCAAAAGGACCCGATAGGCTCTTTCTTCAGCTTGACGGCATCCCTCACTGCTGGTGTCCACCAGCGGGTTCTAGGATTACCGCCACGACAGGCACCAAACTCCTTGCGGCCACAGCTCCAATCAGCCGGCTCGACAAGAGAGGCACGGAACATGGTCCACTCAGACTCAATGTCCAGCGCCTCCCTCGTGACATGTTCAAAGTTCTTCCGGAGGCGTTCCCAGCAAACCCTCACAATGCGTTTGGGCCTGCCAGGTCTGTCAGGCATCCTCCCCCACAGGGCCGGCCCGTGGCATATGCCGTATAGGCAAATGCTAAGGGCGCCGTCCATCACGGGGCGCCACGCCAATGCCACAAATGTTGGGAGAAAAAAAAAAAAAGTTGGTACTATTATTTCTAAATACAAAAAATAATCCCACGTTAATTAAAATGCAAAGTAAAGCCTATTTAATAGAAATATTATTTGATACAACATTACGCCCCCCCGGTGCGCCCCCTCCCTTCCCGTATCGTGACTCTTTTTGGACGTCCCCACATCAAAAAATCAACACAAGATGCCAAAACTGTCATGTGCCCAGGGAAGAAAAAAGAGAAAAGAAGAGGAGGAGAAACGAGAAAAGACAGAGGTAGCAGGTAGGTAAGGTTAGCCTAAATGAAATTATTTGTCTGTTACAGAACGTGATAGTAACCTGGCTTTTTAGCATTAAGCTAATGTTACATGATTCGGCAATTGCTAATCAATAAATAGCTAGTTCTGTTTTAACGTCGGGTTAATATTGTGGAGGGGGCTAAATTGTTATGGAAAATAATAATGTAACGTTAGGTAATTACAGTACTCCCACTTTACATTCCTCAGGGACATTTCTTTCTTTCTTTAGTTTATTTCGAACATGAACACACTTACATCATAATACATCACACAATTTCATATCATTTTATTTTACATCATGCCCGAAAAGGAGTAGGAAGAAGCAAAGCTTATTTAATCCTACCTCTTTCCCACTTCAAAGCGTTTACAAATATAAAGAATCATTTACTGACCTTTTTATATAATAAAATAACATCTATGAGTTAGTATACAACAGTTTTGTACTATGTAATTAATTAATTAATTCAGTCATTATTAACATACTGAGATGAAGAATATCTTATTTTCAATAAGGTTGAAAGTATTTCTCATGATTCTTCTTCTTTGTACTCTGTAAGCACTATTATTTTGAACAACCTCTTAAACTGGATCATATCAGTACATTTTTTAACTTTTTTACTTAATCCATTCCATAGTTTAATTCCACATACTGATATGCTAAAAGTTCTAAGTGTTGTACATGCATATAAATGTTTGTATTAGATCTCTCTCAAGCAGGTGTTTTTTGTTTACATTGTTATCGCCTTCTGGTTAGCTAATGTTTGCCCTGCAGGTAATAGTCACTTTTCCACCCCTTTATATATTAGGTATAGTTGTAAGTAAAAAAAAAGGTCAAAGACAAAGCTATTCGGGTTCTTGTGAGTATATACACTTCACTGCCGATGTGGGGGGGGCGCCACCTAAAATCTTGCCTAGGGCGTCAGATTGGTTAGGGCCGGGCCTGCTCCCCCACCATCGCAGCCAACTCACCACCAGGTGGTGATTGGTAGAAAGCTCCGCCCCTCTCTTCACCCGAGTGTCCAAAACATGAGACCGCAAATCCGATGACACAACTACAAAATCGATCATGGAACTGCGGCCTAGGGTGTCCTGGTGCCAAGTGCACATATGGACACCCTTATGTTTGAACTTGGTGTTTGTTATTGACAATCTGTGACGAGCAGAAAAGTCCAATAACAAAACACCACTCGGGTTCAGATCCGGGCGGCCAATCTTCCCAATCACGCCTCTCCAGGTTTCACTGTTGTTGCCAAGATGAGCGTTGAAGGCCCCCAGTAGAACGAGGGAATCACCCGGTGGAGCACTTTCCAGTACTCCCTCGAGTGAATCCAAAAAGGGTGGGTACTCTGAGCTGCCGTTTGGCGCGTAAGGCCAAACAACAGTCAGGACCCGTCCCCCCACCCGAAGGCGGAGGAAAGCTACCCACTGGTCCACTGGGTTGAACTCCAACGTGCAGGCTTTGAGCCGGGGGGCAACAAGAATTGCTACCCGAGCCCGTCGCCTCTCAACGCAAGCATTATAACTCCAAAACAACAAATGCTAATAATGCTTGGAAAAATGTATCTTTGTTAGTTTTACTAGAATAATAATCTTTTTTAAGGTTTGCAGACACAAGTTGTTGTTTTTTTACTCAATATGACAGTATAACTGTCATACTAAAAATGAAAGTTGTATAAACATATCTCCAAAACCAAACATGCAATCCATCTAAAGATGCCTGTAATATTGAATCTATGAAAAATAGTTTTTTTACTCAATATGACAGTATAACTGTCATACTAAATCCATCCATTTTCTTCCGCTTATCCGAGGTCGGGTTGCGGGGGCAGCAGCCTAAGCAGAGAAGCCCCAGCCACTTTGTCCAGCTCTTCTCGGGGGATCCCGAGGCGTTCCCAGGCCAGCCTGAGACATAGTCTTCCCAATGTGTCCTGGGTCTTCCCCGTGGCCTCCTGCCGATCGGACTTGCCCTAACGAAAAAAGCAATAAAAAGGTATTCAAACGTGAAATGTCTAAAAATGCCTGTAATATTGAATCTATGTGAGTTTTACTAGAATCAGTTGTTTTTGTAAGGTTTGCAAATACAAAAATTTGGTTTTACACATAACAGTATAACTGCCACATTCAATATGACAGTTATTTAAACATATTTCCTAAACCACAGATGAAAACTGTCTAATAATGCCTGGAAAAAAAATATTTTTGTGAGTTTTACTGGAAAAACATAGTTTGTAATGTTTGTAAAGACACAAGTTAGTTTTACTCAAGATGACAGTATAACTGTCATAATACATATGAAAGTTATATAAACATAATTCCAAAACCAAACATGCATTATGTCTAAAAATACCTGTAAAATTGTATCCATGTGAGTTTTACTAGAATCATTTTTTGCGATGAGGAAGCGACTTGTGTACCCCGCCTTCCGCCCGATTGTAGCTGAGATAGGCTCCAGCGCCCCCTGCCACCCCAAAAGGGAATAAGCGGTAGAAAATGGATGGATGGGCATTTTTTGTTGTCGTTACTAAATCCATCCATTTTCTTCCGCTTAACCGAGGTCGGGTTGCGGGGGCAGCAGCCTAAACAGAGAAGCCCAGACTTCCCTCTCCCCAGGCACTTCTTCCAGCTCTTCTCGGGGGATCCTGAGGCGTTCCCAGGCCAGCCGGGAGACATAATCTTCCCAATGTGTCCTGGGTCTTCCCCGTGGCCTCCTGCCGGTCGGACTTGCCCTAAACACCTCCCTCGGGAGGCGTTCGGGTGGCATCCTGAGCAGATGCCCGAACCACCTCATCTGGCTCCTCTCAATGTGGAGGAGCAGCGCTTTACTCTGAGTTCCTCCCGGATGACAGAGCTTCTTATCCTATCTCTAAGGGAGAGACCCGCCACCCGGCGGAGGAAACTCTTGTCTTTGATCTTGTCATTTCGGTCATAACCATGACCATGGGTGCAGGATGGGAATGTAGATCGACCGGTAAATTTAGAGCTTTTAATTCTGGCTCAGCTCCTTCTTCACCACAATGGATCGATATAGCGTCCTCATTACTGAAGACGCCGCGCCGATCCGCCTGTGGATCTCATGATCCACTCTTCCCTCACTCGTGAACAAGACTCCTAGGTACTTGAACTCCTCCACTTGGGGCCATCTAGTATGTGCCATCGCCTCCTCAACCTGGAAATGGCACCCCACCCTTTACCGGGCAAGAACCATGGACTCGGACTTGGAGGTGCTGATTCTCATCCCAGTCGCTTCATACTCGGCCATCCAATGAGAGCTGGAGATCCTGGCGAGTTGAAGCCATCAGGACCACATCAACTGCAAAAAGCAGAGACCTAATCCTGCAACCACCAAACCTGATCGCCTCAACGCCATGACTGCAATTCTGTCCATAAAAGTTAACAACAGAATCGGTGACAAAGGGCAGCCTTGGCGGACCAAGGCTGCCCTACACTGATCATACAGGGAGCGACCCGCCACAATCAGACAGTCCGATACCCCATACTCTTATTTTTGAGCCGGGGGGACAACAAGAATTGCCACCCCAGCCTCTCATTGCTTGCAACGCCATAGTGGAAGAGAGTCCAGCCCCTCTCGAGAGAACAGGTTCCTGTGCATCGAAGTGAGTCCAACTATATCTAGCCGGAACTTCTCCACCTCGCACACCAGCTCAGGCTCCTTCCCTCCCAGCGAGGTGACATTTCACGTCAGAAGAGCTAGCTTATGTAGCCGATGATCGGACCGCCAAGTGCCCTGCCTTCGGCTACCGCTCAGCTCACACTGCACCCGACCTCTATAACCCAGCCCATGAGTGGTGAGCCCATTGGAGGAGGGAACCACGTTGCTTCATTGAGCTGAGCCAGCCAACAGGCGATCGCCATCGTGCCCCACCTCTGGGCCTGGCTCCACAGGGGAGCCACGGTGACCCGCGTCCGGGCGAGGAAAAATCTAGGACCTCGATTTGTGCTTTTCATAAAGGTTTTTGAGCTGCTCTTTGTCTGATCCCTCACCTAGGACCTATTTGTCTTGGGAGAGCCTACGAGGGGGCATAGAAGCCCACAGACAGCATAGCTCCTAGGATCAGTGGGCCCCGCAAACTCCTCTACCACGATAAGGTGGCGGCTCAGAAAGGAGGTTATATAAACATAACTCCAAAACCAAGATTAGGTTGTTTTTTTTCACCATGACAATGTACCCTCATCCATCCATCCATTTTTCTACCGCTTATTCCCTTTGGGGTCGCGGGGGGGGGGCGCTGGAGCCTATCTCAGCTACAATCAGGCGGAAGGCGGTGTACACCCTGGACAAGTCGCCACCTCATCGCAGGGCCAACACAGATAGACAGACAACATTCACACTCACATTCACACACTAGGGCCAATTTGGTGTTGCCAATCAACCTATCCCCAGGTGCATGTCTTTGGAGGTGGGAGGAAGCCGGAGTACCCGGAGGGAACCCACGCAGTCACGGGGAGAACATGCAAACTCCACACAGAAAGATCCCGAGCCTGGGATTAAACCAAGGACTACTCAGGTCCTTCGTATTGTGAGGCAGACGCACTAACCCCTCTTCCACCGTGCTGCCCAATGTACACTCAATATGACAGTAAATTAAACATAACTCCTAAACTACACTTAAAAATGAGCTAATATTGCCTGAAATAATGCATTCTTGTGAGTTTTACTAGAAACATATGCTTTTTTTAAGGCTTGCAAACACAAAAAGTAGTTTTTACTCAATATGACAGTAATGTTCTTAAAATTCTGAGATAATGCGAAAAAAGCAATAAAAATGTATTCCAACATAATTCCTAAACCAACATTGCAAAATGTCTAAAAATGCCTGTAATATTAAATCCATGTGAGTTTTACTAGAATCAGTTGTTTTAGTAAGGTTTGCAAAAACAAAAATTTGGTTTTACTCTTTATGAAAGTAAACTGTCACACTCAATATGACAATGTTTTTAATCATAACTCCTAAACTACTCATGCAAAATGGCTAAAAATGTTTGAAATAATGGATCCTTGGGAGTTTTCCTCGAAACATATGCTTTCTTAAGGCTTGCAAACACAAAAAGTATTTTTTTTACTCAGTATGACAGTGATGTTTTCAATTCCTGAGATAATGCCAAAAAAGCAAAAAAAAATATTCAATCATAATTTCTAAACCAAACATGCAAAATGTGTAAAAATGCCTGTATTATTGAATCCATGTAAGTTTTACTAGAATCAGTTGTTTTAGTAAAGTTTGCAAAAACAAAAATTAGGTTTTACTCTTTATGAAAGTAAACGTCACACTCAATATGACAGTTTTTAAATCATAACTCCTAAACTACTCATGCAAAATGGCTAATAATGTTTGAAATAATGGATCCTTGGGAGTTTTCCTTGAAACATATGCTTTCTTAAGGCTTGCAAACACACAAAAATTTTTTTTTTACTCAATATGACAGTAATGTTCTTAAAATTCTGAGATAGTGCGAAAAAAGCAATAAAAATGTATTCCAACATAATTCCTAAACAAACAATGCAAAATGTCTAAAAATGCCAGTAATATTATATCCTTAAGCAAAAATTAGGTTTTACTCTTTATGAAAGTAAACTGTCACACTCAATATGACAAATTTTTAATCATCACTCCTAAACCACTCATGCAAAATGGCTAATAATGTTTGAAATAATGGATCCTTGGGAGTTTTCCTCGAAACATATGCTTTCTTAAGGCTTGCAAACACAAAAAGCATTTTTTTACTCAAAATGACAGTAATGTTCTTAAAATCCTGAGATAATGCGAAAAAAGCAATAAAAATGTATTCAATCATAATTTCTAAACTAGACATGCAAAATGTGTAAAAATGCCTGTATTTTTGAATCCATGTGAGTTTTACTAGAATCAGTTGTTTTAGTAAAGTTTGCAAAAACAAAAATTAGGTTTTTCTCTTTATGAAAGTAAACTGTCACACTGAATATGACAGTTTTTTAATCATAACTCCTAAACTACTCATGCAAAAGGGCTAATATTGTTTAAAATAATGTATCCTTGGGAGTTTTCCTCGAAACATATGCTTTCTTAAGGCTTGCAAACACAAAAAGTATTTTTTTTACTCAATATGACAGTAATGTTCTTAAAATCCTGAGATAATGCGAAAAAAGCAATAAAAATGTATTCAATCATAATTTCTAAACTAAACATGCAAAATGTGTAAACATGCCTGTATTATTGAATCCATGTGAGTTTTACTAGAATCAGTTGTTTTAGTAAGGTTTGCAAAAACAAAAATTAGGTTTTACTCTTTATGAAAGTAAACTGTCACACTCAATATGATATTTATTTAATCATAACTCCTAAACTACACATGCAAAATGTCTAATGATGCCTCAAATAATGCATTCTACGGAGTTTTACTCGAAACATATGCTTTTTCAAATCTTGCAAACACAAAAAGTAGGTTTTTACTCAATATGACAGTAAATTCCTAAATTACTGAGATAATGCAAAAAAAGCAATGAAAATATATTCAATCATATTTCCTAAAACATACATGCAAAATGTGTAAAAATGCCTGTAATATTGAATCCATGTGAGTTTTACTAGATTAGGTTGTTTGAAATTTTTGCAAATACAAAAATTTGGTTTTTTTCACCATGACAATGTACACTCAATATGACAGTAAATTAAACATAACTCCTAAACCACACTTAAAAATGAGCTAATATTGCCTGAAATAATGCATCCTTGTGAGTTTTACTCGAAACATATGTTTTTTAAGGCTTGCAAACACAAAATGTAGTTTTTTACTCAATATGACATAAAAATGTATTTAATCAGAATTTCTAAACTAAACATGCAAAATGTGTAAAGATGCCTGTATTATTGAATCCATGTGAGTTTTACTAGAATCAGTTGTTTTAGTGAAGTTTGCAAAAACAAAAATTAGGTTTTACTCTTTATGAAAGTAAACTGTCACACTCAATATGACAGTTTTTTAATCATAACTCCTAAACTACTCATGCAAAATGGCTGATAATGTTTGAAATAATGGATCCTTGAGAGTTTTCCTCGAAACATATGCTTTCTTAAGGCTTGCAAACACAAAAAGTATTTTTTTACTCAATATGACAGTAATGTTCTTAATATCCTGAGATAATGCGAAAAAAGCCATAAAAATGTATTCAATCATAATTTCTTAACTAAACATGCAAAATAAGTAAAAATGCCTGTATTATTGAATCCATGTGAGTTTAACTAGAATCAGTGGTTTTAGTAAGGTTTGCAAAAACAAAAATTAGGTTTTACTCATTATGAAAGTAAACTGTCACACTCAATATGACATTTATTTAATCATAACTCCTAAACTACACATGCAAAATGTCTAATGATGCCTCAAATAATGCATTCTACGGAGTTTTACTCGAAACATATGCTTTTTCAAATCTTGCAAACAAAAAGTAACTTTTTACTCTATATGACAGTAATGTTCTTAAAATTCTGAGATAATGCGAAAAAAGCAATAAAAATGTATTCCAACATAAATCCTAAACCAACAATGCAAAATGTGTAAAAATGCCTGTAATATTAAATCCATGTGAGTTTTATTAGAATCAGTTGTTTTAGTGAAGTTTGCAAAAACCAAAATTAGGTTTTACTCTATGAAAGTAAACTGTCACACTGAATATTTTT
This sequence comes from Nerophis lumbriciformis, assembly GCF_033978685.3. Classification (NCBI taxonomy): domain Eukaryota; kingdom Metazoa; phylum Chordata; class Actinopteri; order Syngnathiformes; family Syngnathidae; genus Nerophis; species Nerophis lumbriciformis. Next base: position 38,896,396 of record NC_084559.2, read on the forward strand.
AATCATAACTCCTAAACTACTCATGCAAAATGGCTAATAATGTTTGAAATAATGGATTCTTGGGAGTTTTCCTCGAAATATATGCTTTCTTAAGGCTTGCAAACACAAAAAATATTTTTTTTACTCAATATGACAGTAATGTTCTTAAAATCCTGAGATAATGCATATTGAGTGTGACAGTTTACTTTCATAAAGAGTAAAACCTAATTTTTGCTTTTGCAAACCTTACTAAAACAACTGATTCTAGTGAAACTCACATGGATTTAATATTACTGGCATTTTTAGACATTTTGCATTGTTGGTTTAGGAATTATGTTGGAATACATTTTTATTGCTTTTTTCGCATTATCTCAGAATTTTAATAACATTATTGTCATAATGAGTAAAAAAAATACTTTTTGTGTTTGCAAGCCTTAAGAAAGCATATGTTTTGAGGAAAACTCCCAATAATCCATTATTTCAAACATATTAGCCATTTTGCATGAGTAGTTTAGGAGTTATGATTAAAAAACTGTCATATTGAGTGTGACAGTTTACTTTCATAAAGAGTAAAACCTAATTTTTGTTTTTGCAAACTTCACTAAAACAACTGATTCTAGTAAAACTCACATGGATTCAATAATACAGGCATTTTTACACATTTTGCATGTTTAATTTAGAAATTATGATTGAATACATTTTTATTGCTTTTTTCGCATTATCTCAGGATTTTAAGAACATTACTGTCATATTGAGTAAAAAAATACTTTTTGTGTTTGCAAGCCTTAAGAAAGCATATGTTTCAAGGAAAACTCCCAAGGATCCATTATTTCAAACATTATTAGCCATTTTGCACGAGTAGTTTAGGAGTTATGATTAAAAAACTGTCATATTGAGTGTGACAGTTTACTTTCCTAAAGAGTAAAACCTAATTTTTGTTTTTGCAAACCTTACTAAAACAACTGATTCTAGTAAAACTCACATGGATATAATATTACAGAAATTTTTAGACATTTTGCATTGTTGGTTTAGGAATTATGTTGGAATACATTTATTGCTTTTTTCGCATTATCTCAGAATTCTAAGAACATTACTGTCATATTGAGTAAAAAACTACTTTTTGTGTTTGCAAGCCTTAAAAAAGCATATGTTTCGAGTAAAACTCACAAGAATGCATTATTTCAGGCAATATTAGCTCATTGTTATGTGTAGTTTAGGAGTTATGTTTAATTTACTGTCATATTGAGTGTACATTGTCATGGTGAAAAAAACCTAAATTTTCTAAATGCAAACCTTTCAAACACAACTGATTCTAGTAAAACATACATTGATTCAATATTACAGGCACTTTTACACATTTTGCATGTTTGGTTTAGGAATTATGTTGGAATACATTTTTTTTTGCTTTTTTCGTATTATCTCAGGATTTTAAGAACATTACTGTCATATTGAGTAAAAAAACTACTTTTTGTGTTTGCAAGATTTAAAAAAGCATATGTTTCGATGAAAACTCCTAAGGATGCATTATTTCAGGCATCAATAGCCATTTTGCTTGTGTGGATTAGGAGTTTTTAAATAACTGTCATATTGCGTGTGGCAGTTATACTGTCATTATGAGTAAAACCTAATTTTTGTATTTTTAAACCTTAAAACCTCCTGATTCTAGTAAAATTCACAAAGATACAATATTACAGGCATGTTTAGACATAATGCAGGTTTGGTTTTGGAGTTAGGTTTATAACTTTTCATATTTAGTATGACAGTTATACTGTCATATTAAGTAAAAAAAAAAAAAAAAGACATGTCTTTGCAAACCTTACAAAATATTTTTTTCCAGTAAAACTCACAAAGATACATTTCTCTTATTAGCCATTTTGCATGTGTGGTTTCGGAATTATGTTTAAATAACTGTCAGATAAAGAGACAGAGACAGTATACATGGGGAAGGCGTGGCGCAGTTGGGAGAGTGGCCGTTCCAGCAACCTGAGGGTTCTTGGTTCGATCCCCACCTTCTACCAACCTCGTCACGTCCGTTGTGTCCTTGAGGGAGACACTTTACTTTCCTGATGGGTTGTGGTTAGGGCCTTGCATGCCAGCTTCCGCCATCAGTGTGTGAATGTGTGTGTGAATGGATGAATGTAAAAATAGTGTCAAAGCGCTTTGTGTACCTTGAAGGTAGAAAAGCGCTATACAAGTATAGTCCATTTACCATAGTGAGTAAAACCAAATGTTTGTATTTACAAACCTTACAAAAACAACCCATTCTAGTAAAAGTCACACAGATACAATATTGTAGGCATTTTTAGACATAATGCATGTTTGGTTTTGGAGTTATGTTTATATAACCTCCTTTCTGAGCCGCCACCTTATCGTGGTAGAGGAGTTTGCGGGGCCCACTGATCCTAGGAGCTATGCTGTCTGTGGGCTTCTATGCCCCCTCGTAGGCTCTCCCAAGACAAATAGGTCCTATGTGAGGGATCAGACAAAGAGCAGCTCAAAGACCTTTATGAAAAGTACAAATCGAGGTCCTAGATTTTTCCTCGCCCGGCGCGGGTCACCGTGGCTCCCTTGTGGAGCCAGGCCCAGAGGTGGGGCACGATGGCGAGCGCCTGTTGGCTGGCTCAGCTCAATGAAGCAACGTGGTTCCCTCCTCCAATGGGCTCACCACTCATGGGCTGGGTTATAGAGGTCGGGTGCAGTGTGAGCTGAGCGGCAGCCGAAGGCAGGGCACTTGGCGGTCCGATCATCGGCTACATAAGCTAGCTCTTCTGACGTGAAATGTCACCTCGCTGGGAGGGAAGGAGCCTGAGCTGGTGTGCGAGGTGGAGAAGTTCCGGCTAGATATAGTTGGACTCACTTCGACGCACAGGAACCTGTTCTCTCGAGAGGGGCTGGACTCTCTTCCACTATGGCGTTGCAAGCAATGAGAGGCTGGGGTGGCAATTCTTGTTGTCCCCCCGGCTCAAAGACAAGAGTATGGGGTATCGGACTGTCTGATTGTGGCGGGTCGCTCCCTGTATGATCAGTGTAGGGCAGCCTTGGTCCGCCAAGGCTGCCCTTTGTCACCGATTCTGTTGTTAACTTTTATGGACAGAATTGCAGTCATGGCGTTGAGGGGATCCGGTTTGGTGGTTGCAGGATTAGGTCTCTGCTTTTTGCAGTTGATGTGGTCCTGATGGCTTCAACTGGCCAGGATCTCCAGCTCTCATTGGATGGCCGAGTATGAAGCGACTGGGATGAGAATCAGCACCTCCAAGTCCGAGTCCATGGTTCTCGCCCGGTAAAGGGTGGGGTGCCATTTCCAGGTTGAGGAGGCGATGGCACATACTAGATGGCCCCAAGTGGAGGAGTTCAAGTACCTAGGAGTCTTGTTCACGAGTGAGGGAAGAGTGGATCATGAGATCCACAGGCGGATCGGTGCGGCGTCTTCAGTAATGAGGACGCTATATCGATCCATTGTGGTGAAGAAGGAGCTGAGCCAGAATTAAAAGCTCTATATTTACCGGTCGATCTACATTCCCATCCTGCACCCATGGTCATGGTTATGACCGAAAAGACAAGATCAAAGACAAGCGGCCAAATTGAGTTTCCTCCGCCGGGTGGCGGGTCTCTCCCTTAGAGATAGGATAAGAAGCTCTGTCATCCGGGAGGAACTCAGAGTAAAGCGCTGCTCCTCCACATTGAGAGGAGCCAGATGAGGTGGTTCGGGCATGTGCTCAGGATGCCACCCGAACGCCTCCCGAGGGAGGTGTTTAGGGCAAGTCCGACCGGCAGGAGGCCACGGGGAAGACCCAGGACACATTGGGAAGATTATGTCTCCCGGCTGGCCTGGGAACGCTTCAGGATCCCCCGAGAAGAGCTGGAAGAAGTGGCTGGGGAGAGGGAAGTCTGGGCTTCTCTGTTTAGGCTGCTGCCCCCGCAACCCGACCTCGGTTAAGCGGAAGAAAATGGATGGATTTAGTAACGACAACAAAAAATGCCCATCCATCCATTTTCTACAGCTTATTCCCTTTTGGGGTGGCAGGGGGCGCTGGAGCCTATCTCAGCTACAATCGGGCAGAAGGCGGTGTACACCCCGGACAAGTCGCCACCTCATCGCAAAAAAATGATTCTAGTAAAACTCACATGGATACAATTTTACAGGTATTTTTAGACATTTTGGTTTTGGAATTATGTTTATATAACTTTCATATGTATTATGACAGTTATACTGTCATCTTGAGTAAAACTAACTTGTGTCTTTACAAACATTACAAACTATGTTTTTCCAGTAAAACTCACAAAAATGTTTTTTCCAGGCATTATTAGACATTTTTCATGTGTGGTTTAGGAAATATGTTTAAATAACTGTCATATTGAATGTGGCAGTTATACTGTTATGTGTAAAACCAAATTTTTGTATTTGCAAACCTTACAAAAACAACTGATTCTAGTAAAACTCACATAGATTCAATATTACAGGCATTTTTAGACATTTCACATGTTTTGAATACATTTCGTTCTTATCTGTGCTGTAAAGTTCAAATTTGAATGACAATAAAAAGAAAGTCTAAGTCTAAGTCTAAGTCTTTACTAGAATAACGATCTTTTGTAAGGTTTGCAAAGACACAAGTTAGGTTTTTTTTTACTCAATGGTAATATACAGTATAACTGTCATACTAAATATGAAAGTTGTATAATCAAAACTCCAAAACCAAACATGCAATCCGTCTAAAATGCATGTAATATTGAATCTATGTGAGTTTTACCAGAATCAGGTATTTTGGTAATGTTTACAATTACAAAAATTAGGTTTCACTCATAATGACAGTATAACTGCCACATTGAATTTGACATCTATGTAAACATAACTCCTAAACCACACATGCACAATGGCTATTAATGCCTGGAGAAATGTCTCTTTGTGAGTTTTACTGGAAAAAAAATATTTCGTAATGTTTGTACCGACACAAGTTAGTTTTTTTTACTCAATATGACAGTGTTACTGTCATACTAAATATGAAAGTTATATAAACATAACTCCAAAACCAAACATGCATTATCTCTAAAAATGCCTGTAATTTTGTATCCATGTGAGTTTTATTAGAATCAGTTGTTTTTGTAAGGTTTGCAAATACAAAATATGGGTTTTACTCACAGTATACTGTCACACTCAATCTGACAGTTATTTAAACATAACTCCTAAACCACACATGCCAAATGGCTAATAATGCCTGGAGAAATGTCTCTTTGTGAGTTTTGCAGGGAAAAAAAATATTTTGTAAGGTTTGTAAAGACACAAGTTAGTTTTTATTACTCAATATGACAGTATTACTGTAATACTAAATATGAAAGTTATATAAACACAACTCCAAAATCAAACATGCATCATGTCTAAAAATGCCTGCAATATTGAATCCATGTGAGTTTTACTAGAATCAGTTGTTTTTGTAAGGTTTTTGCAAATACAAAAAGTAGGTTTTACTCACTATGACAGTTATTTAAACATAACTCCTAAACAACAAATGCAAAATGACTAATAATGCTTGGAGAAATGTATCTTTGTTAGATTTACTAGAAAAAATATATTTTGTAAGTTAGTTTTTTTTTACTTAATATGACAGTATAACTGTCATACTAAATCCATCCATTTTCTTCCGCTTATCCGAGGTCCGGTTGCAGGGGCAGCAGCCTAAGCAGAGAAGCCCGGACTTCCCTATCCCCAACCACTTCGTCCAGCTCTTCTCGGGGGATCCGGAGGCGTTCGACAGCCCAGCCGGGAGACATAGTCTTCCCAATGTGTCCTGGGTCTTCCCCGTGGCCTCCTGCCCGTCGGACTTGCCCTAATGAAAAAAGCAATACAAATGTATTCAAACACAACTCTAAACCAAACATGTAAAATGTCTAAAAATGCCTGTAATATTGAATCTATGTGAGTTTTACCAGAATCAGGTATTGTGGTAAGGTTAACATTTACAAAAATTAGGTTTTACTCATAATAACAGTATAACTGCCACATTCAATTTGACATTTATTTAAACATAACTCCTAAACCACATGTGCACAATGGCAAATAATGCCTGGAGAAATGTCTCTTTGTGAGTTTTACTGGAAAAAAAATTTTTTTTTAAGGTTTGTACAGATACAAGTTAGTTTTTTTTATTCAATATGACAGTATTACTGTCATACAAAATATGAAAGTTATATAAACATTACTCCAAAACCAAACATGCATTATGTCTAAAAATGCCTGTAATATTGTATCCATGTGAGTTTTAGTAGAATCATTTGTTTTCATAAGGTTTGCAATTACAAAATATGGGTTTTACTCACTATGACAGTAGACTGTCACACTCAATCTGACGATTATTTAAACATAAGTCCTAAACCACACATGCAAAATGGCTAATAATGCCTTGAGTTATGTATCTTTGTGAGTTTTACTAGAAAAAATATATTTTGTAATGTTTGCAAAGACACAAGTTAGTTTTTTACTTAATATGACAGTATAACTGTCATACTAAATCCATCCATTTTCTCCCTGCTTATCCGAGGTCAGGTTGCGGGGGCAGCAGCCTAAGCAGAGAAGCCCAGACTTTCCTCTCCCCAGCCACTTTGTCCAGCTCTTCTCGGGGGATCCCGAGGCATTTACAGGCCAGCCAGGAGACATAAATAGATAGATACATAGATAGTACTTTATTGATTCCTTCAGGAGAGTTCCCTCAGGAAAATTTAAATTCCAGCAGTAGTGTACAAAATTGTAAAAAGTGAAAAGTAAATAATGGGGGTGTAAATTGAAACAAAATAGAAACATATTACAATAGAATAAAAATAAAAAGCAACAATGAGAATAAAAATATAACAGTAAAATAAGAATATAACAAGAGAAACTAGGCAGTAGTGACCATGTTTTGAAAAAATATTGCACTCTTATTGATTTGCATCCCCTGTCATCCTAGTAGCCCCCCTCCCCCCCAGAGAAGAGTTGTACAGTCTAATGGCGTGTGGGACAAAGGACAGCCGCCTCAGGAAGTACAGCTCTGTCCTTTCCTGTACAAGTGGTCTGTGTTAACAGTCCAGTCCAGCTTATTGTCCACCCACACCCCAAGGTACTTGAATGATAGTCTTCCCAATGTGTCCTGGGTCTTCCCCGTGGCCTCCTGCCGGTCGGCCTTGCCCTAACGAAAATAGCAATAAAAAATGTATTCAAACACAACTCCTAAACCAAACATGTAAAATGTCTAAAAATGCCTGTAAAATTGAATCTATGTTTTACTAGAATCAGTTGTTTTTATAAGGTTTGCAAATACAAAATTAGGTTTTACACATAATGACAGTATAACTGCCACACTCAATATGACAGTTATTTAAACATAACTCCTAAACCACACATGAAAAATGTCTAATAATGCGTGATTTTTATTAGAAACGTTTTCTTTTGTGAGGTTTGCAAAGACACAAGTTAATTTTTTTTTACTCAAATGACAGTGTAACTGCCACACTCACTATGACAGTTATTTAAACATAACTCCTAAACTCATACTTGCCAACATTGAGACCTCCGATTTCAGGAGGTGGGGGTGGGGAAGGCATGGTCGGGGGTGGGGTGGGGGCGTGGTTAAGAGGGGAGGAGTATATTTAGAGCTATAATTCACTAAGTCAAGTATTTCATATGAATATATATATATATATATATATATATATATATATATATATATATATATATATATATATATATATATATATATATATATATATATACATATATATACACACATATATAAAAAATCTTGACTTTCAGTGAATTCTAGCTATATATATATATATATATATATATATATATATATATGTATGTGTGGGGAAAAAAATCACAAGACTACTTCATCTCTACAGGCCTGTTTCATGAGGGGTTCCCTCAATCATCAGGAGATATAAGACATATATATATATATATATATATATATATATATATATATATATATATATATATATATATATATATATATATATATATATATATATAAAATAAATACTTGAATTTCAGTTTTCATTTATTTACACATATACACACACATAACACTCATCTACTCATTGTTGAGTTAAGGGTTGAATTGTCCATCCTTGTTCTATTCTCTGTCACTATTTTTATAACCATGCTGAACACCCTCTCTGATGATGCATTGCTGTGTGGCACGCACAAAAGTGCTTTCATCAAATGCACGAGAGTCTGGAATTTTCCATCCCTCCCGAGCATGGCCAAAAACCGGTCAATCTTTGCTTCCTGAGGAAGATCTTCACTGCCAAGCACTTGGTATTCCACTACTTCTTCCCGGAGGCTATCCAGGTCCAATCGCAGCTGCGGCTTGGAACTTATAAGCGTGTTTCTTCATCTTACTCGTCGTCGGCGTCGCCATGGCTGTATCTTCCGCGTTCTTCTGCTTCGTCTCCTTGTTGTGTGCGCAGTTGTTCACTGCACTCTCTAAAAGCCCTGGATGTTATTGTCACATATGCATGTACAGCAGATGGCAGTATTGCCCTGTTTAAAGAGTGTCACAACATTGCTGTTTACGGCAGCAAACTGCTTTACGGTAGACGAAAACGTGACTGCTGTTGTTTTGTGTTGTTACCGTGCTGGGAGCACGTGAATGAAACTACCTACCAATAAACCCACATAAGAAACCAAGAACTCGCCCTCGATCATTCTACAGTTAAAACGTGATTGGGCAGGCATGCTGTTTATTTCGTGGGAAAGCAGACGTGAATACAGGCTGTCCTCACTCAGATCAGCCTGAATTTCGGGAGATTTTTGGGAGAAAATTTGTCCCGGGAGGTTTTCGGGAGAGGCGCTGAATTTCGGGAGTCTCCTGGAAAATCCAGGAGGCTTGGCAAGTATGCCTAAACTACACATAAAAAATGGCTAATAATGCCTGAAATAAGGCATTCTTGTGAGTTTTACTCGAAACATATGCTTTTTTAAGGCTTGCAAACACAAAAAGTATTTGTTTTCCTCAATATGACAGTAAAGTTCTTAAAATCCTGAGATAATGCAAAATAAGCAAAAACAATGTATTCCATCATAATTCCTACACCAAATAAGCAAAATATCTAAAAATGCCTGTAATATTGAATGTGTGTGAGTTTTACTAAAATCAGTTGTTTTGGTAAGGTTTACAAATACAAAAATGAGGTTTTACTCTTTATGACAGTTATTTAAACATAACTTCATCCATCCAGCCATCCATTTTCTTCCGCTTATCCGAGGTCGGGTCGCGGGGGCTGCAGCCTAAGCAGGGAACCCCAGACTTTCCTCTCCCCAGTCACTTCTCCTCTCGGGGGATCCTGGGGCGTTCCCAGGCCAGCCGGGAGAGATAAGCTTCCCGTTTCCTGGGTCTTCCTGGGCCTCCTACCGGTCGGACGTGCCCGAAACACCTCCCTAGGGAGGCGTTCGGGTGGCATCCTGACCAGATGCCCGAACCACCTCATCTGGCTCCTCTCGAAATGGAGGAGCAATGGCTTTACTTTGAGCTCCTCCCGGAAGACAGAGCTTCTCACCCTATCTCTAAGGGAGAGCCCCGCCACCCGGCGGAGGAAACTCATTTCGGCCGCTTGTATCCGTGATTTTGTCCTTTCGGCCATGACACAAAACTCATGACCAAAACTCATGACTCATGACCAAGGATGGGAACATAGATCGACCGGTAAATCGAGAGCTTTGCCTTCCGGCTCAGCTCCTTCTTCACCACAACGGATCAATACAGCATCCGCATTACTGAAGACGCTGCACCGTTCCGCCTGTCGATCTCACGATCCACTCTTCCCTCACTCGTGAACAAGACTCTGAGGTGCTTGACCTCCTCCACTTGGGGCAAGATCTCCTCCCCAACCCGGAGATGGCACTCCACCCTTTTCCGGGCGAGAACCATGGACTCGGATTTGGAGGTGCTGATTCACATCCCAGTCACTTCACACTCGTCTGCGAACCGATCCAGTGAGGGCTGAAGATCTTGGCCAGATGAAGCCATCAGGACCACATCATCTGCAAATAGCAGAGACCTAATCCTGCAGACACCAAACCGGATCCCCTCAACGCCCTGACTGCGCCTAGAAATTCTGTCCATAAAGGTTATGAACAGAATCGGTGACAAAGGGCAGCCTTGGCGGAGTCCAACCCTCACTGGAAACGGGTCCGCATTGCCGGACCAAGCTCTGACTCTTGCAAAGGGAGCGAACCGCCACAATAAGACAGTCCGTTACCCCATACTCTCTAAGCACTCCCCACAGGACTTCCAGGGGTAAATGGTCGAATGCCTTCTCCAAGTCCATAAAGCACATGTAGACTGGTTGGGCAAACTCACATGCACCCTCAAGGACTCTGCCGAGAGTATAAAGCTAGTCCGCAGTTCCACGACCAGGACGTAAACCACACTGTTCCTACTGAATCCGAGGTTCGACTATCCGGCGTAGCCTCTTCTCCAGTACACATGAATAGACCTTACCGGGAAGACTGAGGAGTGTGATCTCACGATAGTTGAAACACACCCTCTGGTTCCCCTTCTTAAAGAGAGGAACCACCACCCCGGTCTCCCAATCCAGAAGTACCGCCCCCGATGTCCACGCGATGTTGCAGAGTCTTGTCAACCAAGACAGCCCCACAGCATCCAGAGCCTTAAGGAACTCCGGACGGATCTCATCCACCCCCAGGGCATTGCCATTGAGGAGCTTTTTAACTACCTTGGCATCCTCAGCCCCAGAAATAGGAGAGCCCACCACAGATTCCCCAGGCACTGCTTCCTCATAGGAAGACATGTTGGTGGGATTAAGGAGGTCTTCAAAGTATTCCCTCCACCGATCAATAACAGCTGCAGTAGAGGTCAGCAGCGCACCATCCTCACCATACACGGTGTTACAGTGCACTGCTGCCCCCCCTTGAGCCGGCGGATGGTGGTCCAGAATCACTTCGAAGCCGTCTGGAAGTCGTTTTCCATGGCTTCTCCAAACTCCTCCCATGTCCGAGTTTTTGCCTCTGCGACCGCTGAAGCCGCTTTTCGCTTGGCCTGTCGGCTGCCTCTGGAGTCCCATGAGCCAAAAGGACCCGATAGGCTCTTTCTTCAGCTTGACGGCATCCCTCACTGCTGGTGTCCACCAGCGGGTTCTAGGATTACCGCCACGACAAGCACCAAACTCCTTGCGGCCACAGCTCCAATCAGCCGGCTCGACAAGAGAGGCACGGAACATGGTCCACACAGACTCAATGTCCAGCGCCTCCCTCGTGACATGTTCAAAGTTCTTCCGGAGGCGTTCCCAGCAAACCCTCACAATGCCAGGTCTGTCAGGCATCCTCCCCCACCATCGCAGCCAACTCACCACCAGGTGGTGATCGGTAGAAAGCTCCGCCCCTCTTTTCACCCGAGTGTCCAAAACATGAGACCGCAAATCCGATGACACAACTACAAAATTGATCATGGAACTGCGGCCTGGGGTGTCCTGGTGCCAAGTGCACATATGGACACCCTTATGTTTGAACTTGGTGTTTGTTATTGACAATCTGTGACGAGCACAAAAGTCCAATAACAAAACACCACTCGGGTTCAGATCCGGGTGGCCATTCTTCCCAATCACGCCTCTCCAGGTTTCACTGTTGTTGCCAAGATGAGCGTTGAAGGCCCCCAGTAGAACGAGGGAATCACCCGGTGGAGCACTTTCCAGTACTCCCTCGAGTGAATCCAAAAAGGGTGGGTACTCTGAGCTGCCGTTTGGCGCGTAAGGCCAAACAACAGTCAGGACCCGTCCCCCCACCCGAAGGCGGAGGAAAGCTACCCACTGGTCCACTGGGTTGAACTCCAACGTGCAGGCTTTGAGCCGGGGGGCAACAAGAATTGCCACCCTGGCACGTCGCCTCTCAACGCAAGCATTATAACTCCAAAACAACAAATGCTAATAATGCTTGGAAAAATGTATCTTTGTTAGTTTTACTAGAATAATAATCTTTTGTAAGGTTTGCAGACACAAGTTGTTTTTTTTTTACTCAATATGACAGTATAACTGTCATACCCCGCCTTCCGCCCGATTGTAGCTGAGATAGGCTCCAGCGCCCCCTGCCACCCCAAAAGGGAATAAGCGGTAGAAAATGGATGGATGGGCATTTTTTGTTGTCGTTACTAAATCCATCCATTTTCTTCCGCTTAACCGAGGTCGGGTTGCGGGGGCAGCAGCCTAAATAGAGAAGCCCAGACTTCCCTCTCCCCAGCCACTTCTTCCAGCTCTTCTCGGGGGATCCTGAGGCGTTCCCAGGCCAGCCGGGAGACATAATCTTCCCAATGTGTCCTGGGTCTTCCCCGTGGCCTCCTGCCGGTCGGACTTGCCCTAAACACCTCCCTCGGGAGGCGTTCGGGTGGCATCCTGAGCAGATGAGAGACCCGCCACCCGGCGGAGGAAACTCAATATGGCCGCTTGTACCCGGGATCTTGTCTTTTCGGTCATAACCATGACCATAGGTGCAGGATGAGAATGTAGATCGACCGGTAAATTTAGAGCTTTTAATTCTGGCTCAGCTCCTTCTTCACCACAATGGATCGATATAGCGTCCTCATTACTGAAGACGCCGCACCGATCCGCCTGTGGATCTCATGATCCACTCTTCCCTCACTCGTGAACACGACTCCTAGGTACTTGAACTCCTCCACTTGGGGCCATCTAGTATGTGCCATCGCCTCCTCAACCTGGAAATGGCACCCCACCCTTTACCGGGCGAGAACCATGGACTCGGACTTGGAGGTGCTGATTCTCATCCCAGTCGCTTCATACTCGGCCATCCAATGAGAGCTGGAGATCCTGGCCAGTTGAAGCCATCAGGACCACATCAACTGCAAAAAGCAGAGACCTAATCCTGCAACCACCAAACCTGATCCCCTCAACGCCATGACTGCAATTCTGTCCATAAAAGTTAACAACAGAATCGGTGACAAAGGGCAGCCTTGGCGGACCAAGGCTGCCCTACACTGATCATACAGGGAGCGACCCGCCACAATCAGACAGTCCGATACCCCATACTCTTGTCTTTGAGCCGGGGGGACAACAAGAATTGCCACCCCAGCCTCTCATTGCTTGCAACGCCATAGTGGAAGAGAGTCCAGCCCCTCTCGAGAGAACAGGTTCCTGTGCGTCGAAGTGAGTCCAACTATATCTAGCCGGAACTTCTCCACCTCGCACACCAGCTCAGGCTCCTTCCCTCCCAGTGAGGTGACATTTCACGTCAGAAGAGTTAGCTTATGTAGCCGATGATCGGACCGCCAAGTGCCCTGCCTTCGGCTGCCGCTCAGCTCACACTGCACCCGACCTCTATAACCCAGCCCATGAGTGGTGAGCCCATTGGAGGAGGGAACCACGTTGCTTCATTGAGCTGAGCCAGCCAACAGGCGCTCGCCATCGTGCCCCACCTCTGGGCCTGGCTCCACAGGGGAGCCACGGTGACCCGCGTCCAGGCAAGGAAAAATCTAGGACCTCGATTTGTGCTTTTCATAAAGGTCTTTGAGCTGCTCTTTGTCTGATCCCTCACCTAGGACCTATTTGTCTTGGGAGAGCCTACGAGGGGGCATAGAAGCCCACAGACAGCATAGCTCCTAGGATCAGTGGGCCCTGCAAACTCCTCTACCACGATAAGGTGGCGGCTCAGAAAGGAGGTTATATAAACATAACTCCAAAACCAAGATTAGGTTGTTTTTTTTCACCATGACAATGTACCCTCATCCATCCATCCATTTTTCTACCGCTTATTCCTTTTGGGGTCGCGGGGGGGCGCTGGAGCCTATCTCAGCTACAATCAGGCGGAAGGCGGGGTACACCCTGGACAAGTCGCTACCTCATTGCAGGTTCAACACAGATAGACAGACAACATTCACACTCACATTCACACACTAGGGCCAATTTGGTGTTGCCAATCAACCTATCCCCAGGTGCATGTCTTTGGAGGTGGGAGGAAGCCGGAGTACCCGGAGGGAACCCACGCAGTCACGGGGAGAACATGCAAACTCCACACAGAAAGATCCCGAGCCTGGGATTGAACCAAGGACTACTCAGGTCCTTCGTATTGTGAGGCAGACGCACTAACCCCTCTTTCACCGTGCTGACCAATGTACACTCAATATGACAGTAAATTAAACATAACTCCTAAACTACACTTAAAAATTAGCTAATATTGCCTGAAATAATGCATTATTGTGAGTTTTACTCGAAACATATGCTTTTTTAAGGCTTGCAAACACAAAAAGTAGTTTTTACTCAATATGACAGTAATGTTCTTAAAATTCTGAGATAATGCGAAAAAAGCAATAAAAATGTATTCCAACATAATTCCTAAACCAACATTGCAAAATGTCTAAAAATGCCTGTAATATTAAATCCATGTGAGTTTTACCAGAATCAGTTGTTTTAGTAAGGTTTGCAAAAACAAAAATTTGGTTTTACTCTTTATGAAAGTAAACTGTCACACTCAATATGACAATTTTTTAATCATAACTCCTAAACTACTCATGCAAAATGGCTAATAATGTTTGAAATAATGGATCCTTGGGAGTTTTCCTCGAAACATATGCTTTCTTAAGGCTTGCAAACACAAAAAGTATTTTTTTACTCAATATGACAGTAATGTTCTTCAATTCTTGAGATAATGTGAAAAAAGCAAAAAAAAATTATTCAATCATAATTTCTAAACCAAACATGCAAAATGTCTAAAAATGCCAGTAATATTAAATCCTTGTGAGTTTCACTAGAATCAGTTGTTTTAGTAAGGTTTGCAAAAGCAAAAATTAGGTTTTACTCTTTATGAAAGTAAACTGTCACACTCAATATGACCATTTTTTAATCATAACTCCTAAACCACTCATGCAAAATGGCTAATAATGTTTGAAATAATGGATCCTTGGGAGTTTTCCTTGAAACATATGCTTTCTTAAGGCTTGCAAACACAAAAAGTATTTTTTTACTCAAAATGACAGTAATGTTCCTAAAATCCTGAGATAATGCGAAAAAAGCAATAAAAATGTATTCAATCATAATTTCTAAACTAGACATGCAAAATGTGTAAAAATGCCTGTATTATTGAATCCATGTGAGTTTTACTAGAATCAGTTGTTTTAGTAAAGTTTGAAAAACAAAAATTAGGTTTTTCTCTTAATGAAAGTAAACTGTCACACTGAATATGACAGTTTTTTAATCATAACTCCTAAACTACTCATGCAAAATGGCTAATAATGTTTAAAATAATGTATCCTTGGGAGTTTTCCTCGAAACATATGCTTTCTTAAGGCTTGCAAACACAAAAAGTATTTTTTTTACTCAATATGACAGTAATGTTCTTGAAATCCTGAGATAATGCGAAAAAAGCCATAAAAATGTATTTAATCATACTTTCTAAACTAAACATGCAAAATGTGTAAAAATGCCTGTATTATTGAATCCATGTGAGTTTAACTAGAATCAGGTGTTTTAGTAAGGTTTGCAAAAACAAAAATTAGGTTTTACTCTTTACGAAAGTAAACTGTCACACTCAATATGACATTTATTTAATCATAACTCCTAAACTACACATGCAAAATGTCTAATGATGCCTCAAATAATGCATTCTACGGAGTTTTACTCGAAACATATGCTTTTTCAAATCTTGCAAACACAAAAAGTAGTTTTTTACTCAATATGACAGTAATATTCCTAAAATACTGAGATAATGCGAAAAAAGCACTGAAAATATATTCAATCATATTTCCTAAATCAAACATGCAAAATTTGTAAAAATGCCTGTAATATTGAATCCATGTGAGTTTTACTAGATTAGGTTGTTTGAAATTTTTGCAAATACAAAAATTTGGTTTTTTTCACCATGACAATGTACACTCAATATGACAGTAAATTAAACATAACTCCTAAACTACACTTAAAAATGAGCTAATATTGCCTGAAATAATGCAATCTTGTGAGTTTTACTCGAAACATATGCTTTTTTAAGGCTTGCAAACACAAAAAGTAGTTTTTATTCAATATTACAGTAATGTTCTTAAAATTCTGAGATAATGCGAAAAAAGCAATAAAAATGTATTCCAACATAATTTCTAAACCAACAATGCAAAATGTCTAAAAATGCCTGTAATATTAAATCCATGTGAATTTTACTAGAATCAGTTGTTTCAGTAAGGTTTGCAAAAACAAAATTTAGGTTTTACTCTTTATGAAAGTAAACTGTCACAATCAATATGACAGTTTTTTAATCATAACTCCTAAACTACTAATGCAAAATGGCTAATAATGTTTGAAATAATGGATCCTTGGGAGTTTTACTCGAAACATATGCTTTTTTCAAATCTTGCAAACACAAAAAGTAGTTTTTTACTCAATATGACAGTAATATTCCTAAAATACTGAGATAATGCGAAAAAAGCAATGAGAATATATTCAATCATATTTCCTAAATCAAACATGCAAAATGTGTAAAAATGCCTGTAATATTGAATCCATGTGAGTTTTACTAGATTAGGTTGTTTGAAATTTTTGCAAATACAAAAATTAGGTTTTTTTCACCATGACAATGTACACTCAATATGACAGTAAATTAAACATTACTCCTAAACTACACTTAAAAATGAGCTACTATTGCCTGAAATAATAAATTATTGTGAGTTTTACTCGAAACATATGCTTTTTTTAAGGCTTGCAAACACAAAAAGTAGTTTTTTACTCAATATGACAGTAATGTTCTTAAAATCCTGAGATAATGCGAAAAAAGCAATAAAAATGTATTCCAACATAATTCCTAAACCAACAATGCAAAATGTCTAAAAATGCCTGTAATATTAAATCCATGTGAGTTTTACTAGAATCAGTTGTTTTAGTGAAGTTTGCAAAAACAAAAATTAGGTTTTACTCTTTATGAAAGTAAACTGTCACACTCAATATGACAGTTTTTTAATCATAAGTCCTAAACTACTCTTGCAAAATGGCTAATAATGTTTGAAATATTGGATTCTTGGGAGTTTTCCTCGAAACATATGCTTTCTTAAGGCTTGCAAACACAAAAAGTATTTTTTTTACTCAATATGACAGTAATGTTCTGAAAATCCTGAGATAATGCGAAAAAAGCAATAAAAATGTATTCAATCATAATTTCTAAACTAAACATGCAAAATTTGTAAAAATGCCTGTAATATTGAATCCATGTGAGTTTTACTAGATTAGGTTGTTTGAAATTTTTGCAAATACAAAAATTTGGTTTTTTTCACCATGACAATGTACACTCAATATGACAGTATATTAAACATAACTCCTAAACTACACTTAAAAATGAGCTAATTTTGCCTGAAATAATGCATTCTTGTGAGTTTTACTCGAAACATATGCTTTTTTAAGGCTTGCAAACACAAAAAGTAGTTTTTATTCAATCTGACAGTAATGTTCTTAAAATTCTGAGATAATGCGAAAAAAACAATAAAAATGTATTCCAACATAATTCCTAAACCAACAATGCAAAATGTCTAAAAATGCCTGTAATATTAAATCCATGTGAGTTTTACTAGAATCAGTTGTTTTAGTGAAGTTTGCAAAAACAAAAATTAGGTTTTACTCTTTATGAAAGTAAACTGTCACAATCAATATGACAGTTTTTTAATCATAACTCCTAAACTACTCATGCAAAATGGCTAATAATGTTTGAAATAATGGATCTTTGGGAGTTTTACTCGAAACATATGCTTTTTTCAAATCTTGCAAACACAAAAAGTAGTTTTTTACTCAATATGACGGTAATATTCCTAAAATACTGAGATAATGCGAAAAAAGCAATGAAAATATATTCAATCATATTTCCTAAATCAAACATGCAAAATGTGTAAAAATGCCTGTAATATTGAATCCATGTGAGTTTTACTAGATTAGGTTGTTTGAAATTTTTGCAAATACAAAAATTAGGTTTTTTTCACCATGACAATGTACACTCAATATGACAGTAAATTAAACATTACTCCTAAACTACACTTAAAAATGAGCTACTATTGCCTGAAATAATAAATTATTGTGAGTTTTACTCGAAACATATGCTTTTTTAAGGCTTGCAAACACAAAAAGTAGTTTTTTACTCAATATGACAGTAATGTTCTTAAAATCCTGAGATAATGCGAAAAAAGCAATAAAAATGTATTCCAACATAATTCCTAAACCAACAATGCAAAATGTCTAAAAATGCCTGTAATATTAAATCCATGTGAGTTTTACTAGAATCAGTTGTTTTAGTGAAGTTTGCAAAAACAAAAATTAGGTTTTACTCTTTATGAAAGTAAACTGTCACACTCAATATGACAGTTTTTTAATCATAAGTCCTAAACTACTCTTGCAAAATGGCTAATAATGTTTGAAATATTGGATTCTTGGGAGTTTTCCTCGAAACATATGCTTTCTTAAGGCTTGCAAACACAAAAAGTATTTTTTTACTCAATATGACAGTAATGTTCTGAAAATCCTGAGATAATGCGAAAAAAGCAATAAAAATGTATTCAATCATAATTTCTAAACTAAACATGCAAAATTTGTAAAAATGCCTGTAATATTGAATCCATGTGCGTTTTACTAGAATCGGTTGTGTTTGAAATTTTTGCAAATAAAAAAATTAGGTTTTTTTCACCATGACAAGTACACTCAATATAAGAGTAAATAAACATAAATAAATAAACTACAAATAAAAATGAGCTACTATTGCCTGAAATAATGCATTATTGTGAGTTTTACTCGAAACATATGCTTTTTTAAGGCTTGCAAACACAAAAAGTAGTTTTTTACTCAATATGACAGTAATGTTCTTAAAATCCTGAGATAATGCGAAAAAAGCAATAAAAATGTATTCCAACATAATTCCTAAACCAACAATGCAAAATGTCTAAAAATGCCTGTAATATTAAATCCATGTCAGTTTTACTAGAATCAGTTGTTTTTATAAGGTTTGCAAATACAAAAATTAAGTTTTACTCACTATGACAGTATACTGTCACACTCAATATGACAGTTATTTAAAAATAACTCCTAACTACACATGCAAAGTGGCTAATGATGCCTCAAATAATGCATTCTACGGAGTTTTACTCGAAGCATATGCTTTTTCAAATCTTGCAAACACAAAAAGTAGTTATTTTACTCAATATGACAGTAATATTCCTAAAATCCTGAGATAATGCGAAAAAAGCAATGAAAATATATTCAATCATATTTCCTAAATCAAACATGCAAAATGTGTGAAAATGCCTGTAATATTGAATCCATGTGAGTTTTACTAGAATCGGTTGTGTTTGAAATTTTTGCAAATAAAAAAATTAGTTTATTTTTCACCATGACAATGTTCACTCAATATGACAGTAAATAAACATAACTCCTAAACTACACATAAAAATGAGCTAATATTGCCTGAAATAATGCATTATTGTGAGTTTTACTCGAAACATATGCTTTTTTAAAGCTTGCAAATACAAAAAGTAGTTTTTTACTCAATATGACAGTAATATTCCTAAAATCCTGAGATAATGCGAAAAAAGCAATACAAATATATTCCATCATACTTTCTAAACCAAACAGGCAAAATGTCTAAAAATAACTGTAATATTGAATGCATGTGAGTTTTACTAGAATCAGTTGTTTTTGTAAGGTTTGCAAATACCACAATTAGGTTTTACTCTTTATGAGAGTATACTGTTACATTTAATATGACAGTTATTTAAACATAACTCCTAAACAACAAATGCAAAATGACTAATAATGCCTGGAGATGTATCTTTGAGTTTTACTAAAATGTTCTTTTGTAAGGTTTGCAAAGACACAAGTTAGTTTTTTTTACTCAATATGATAGTATCACTGTCATACTAAATAAGAAAGTTGTATAAACATAATTTCAAAACTACACATGCAATCCGTCTAAAAATGCCTGTAATATTGAATCTATGTGAGTTTTACCAGAATCAGGTATTTTGGTAAGGTTTACAATTAAAAAAATAGGTTTTACTCATAATGACAGTATAACTGCCACATTCAATATGGCAGTTATTTAAACATAACCTCTAAACCACATGCAAAATGGCTTATAATGCCTGGAGATGTATCTTTGTGAGTTTTACTAGAAAACATATCATTTGTAAGGTTTTTTAAAGACACAAGTTAGTTTTTTTTACTCAATATAATAGTATAACTGTCATACTAAATGTATCCATTTTCTTCCGCTTATCCGAGGTCGGGTTGCGGGGGCAGCAGCCTAAGCAGAGAAGCCCAGACTTCCCTCTCCCCAGCCACTTCGTCCAGCTCTTCTCGGGGGATCCCGAAGCGTTCCCAGGCCAGCCGGCTGACATAGTCTTCCCAATGTGTCCTGGGGCTTCCCCGTGGCCTCCTGCCGGTCGGACTTGCCCTAACGAAAAAAACAATTAAAATGTATTCAAACACAACTCCTAAACCAAACATGTGAAATGTCTAAAATGCCTGCAATATTGAATCTATGTGAGTTTTACTAGAATCAGTTGTTTTTGTAAGGTTTGCAAATACAAAAATTAGGTTTAACACTTAATGACAGTATAACTGCCACACTCAATTTGACAGTTATTAAAACATAACTCCTAAACTACACATGAACATTTTCTAATAATGCATGAAGAAATGTATCTTTTGTGAATTTTACTAGTAACATTTTCTTTTGTAAGCATTGTAAAGACACAAGTTAGTTTGTTTTACTCACTATGACTTTACTGTCACACTCAATATGACAGTTATTTAAACATAAATCCTAAACCGCACATGCAAAATGGCTAATAATGCCTGTAGAAATGTATCTTTGAGTTTTACTGGGAAAAATATTTTGTAAGGTTTGTAAAGACACAAGTTAGTTGTTTTTTTTTACTCAATATGACAGTATTACTGTAATACTAAATATGAAAGTTATATAAACACAACTCCAAAACCAAACATGCATTATGTCTAAAAATGCCTGTGATGTTGTATCTGTGAGTTTTACTAGAATCAATTGTTTTTGTAAGGTTTGCAAATACAAAATTTAGGTTTTACTCACTATGACAGTTATTTAAACATAAATCCTAAACAACAAATGCAAATAGCTAATAATGCTTGGAGAACTGTATCTTTGTTATAGAGAGCCTGCTGACCAACAGCATCTCTGTCTGGACTGGAGCCTGCAGTGCCTCAGACTGGAAGTCTCTCCAGAGAGTGGTGAGGACGGCAGAAAAGATCTTCAGGAATCCTCTTCCTCCTATCCAGGAGATCGCAAAAAGCGCTGCCTGACCAGGGCTCAGAAAATTTGCAAAGACTCCTCCCACCCCCACCAAGGACTGTTTTCACTGCTGGACTCTAGAAAGAGGTTCCGCAGCCTCCGAAGCAGAACCTCCAGCTTCTTCCCTCAGGCCGTAAGACTCTTGAACGCATTATAATTAAATTATCCCCGCAACTCCCCTCAAAATGGATTAACTCGCTGGAATGAAATAAACAATATAACATACACCCATATAAACGTGGGCGCATGTGGAAAAAGTGCAATATATTTATCTGCACAGTATCCTTTTTATTTATTTATATATATTTAAGTATATTTATTTATTTTATATGTATATTTATATATTATTTATATTTATTTATTTATATATGCACCTTATTGCTTTTTTATCCTGCCCTACCATGAGCTTATGTCACGAAATTGTGTTATCTATGCTGTAAAGTTCAAATTTTAATGACAATAAAAAGAAAGTCTAAGTCTTTACCAGAATAATGATCTTTTGTAAGGTTTGCAAAGACGCAGTTAGTTGTTTTTTTTACTCAATATGACAGTATAACTGTCATACTAAATATGAAAGTTGTAAAAACATAACTCCAAAACCAAACAAGCAATCCGTCTAAAAATGCATGTAATATTCAATCTATGTGAGTTTTACCAGAATCAGGTATTTTGGTAAGGTTTACAATTACAAAAATTAGGTTTTACTCATGACAGTATACCTGCCACATTCAATTTGACATGTATTTAAACATAACTCCTAAACCACACATGCACAATGGCTAATAATACCTGGGGAAATGTCTCTTTGTGAGTTTTACTAGAAAAAATATATTGTGTAAGGTTTGTAAAGACACAAGTTAGTTTTTTTTACTCAATATAACAGTATAGCTGTCATACTATATATAAATAAATAAATGGGTTGTAGTTGTATAGCGCTTTTCTACCTTCAAGGTACTCAAAGCGCTTTGACACTACTTCCACATTTACCCATCACACACTGATGGAGGGAGCTGCCATGCAAGGCGCTAACCAGCACCCATCAGGAGCAAGGGTGAAGTGTCTTGCTCAGGACACAACGGACATGACGAGGTTGGTACTAGGTGGGGATTGAACCAGGGACCCTCGGATCGAGCACGGCCATTCTTCCACTGCGCCAAACATCACTCCAAAACCAAACATGTATTATGTCTAAAAATGCCTGTAATATTGTATCTGTGTGAGTTTTACTAGAATCAGTTGTTTTTGTAAGGTTTTCAAATACCAAAATTAGGTTTTATATACTTTGACAGTTATTTAAACATAACAACAAATGCAAAATAGCTAATAATGCTTGGAGAGATGTGTCGTTGTTATAGCGAGCCTGCTGACCAACAGCATCTCTGTCTGGACTGGAGCCTGCAGTGCCTCAGACTGGAAGTATCTCCAGAGAGTGGTGAGGACGGCGGAAAAGATCATCAGGACTCCTCTTCCTCCTATCCAGGAGATCGCAAAAAGTGCTGCCTGACCAGGGCTCAGAAAATTTGCAAAGACTCCTCCCACCCCCACCAAGGACAGTTTTCACTGCTGGACTCTAGAAAGAGGTTCCGCAGCCTCCGAAGCTTCTGTAGAAGCTTCTTCCCTCAGGCCGTAAGACTCTTGAACGCATCATAAATAAATTATCTCCTCAACTCCCCTCAAAATGAATTAACTCGCTGGAATGAAATAAACAATATAACAAACACCCATATAAACGTGGGCGCATGTGGAAAAAGTGCAATATATTTATCTGCACAGTAATCTATTTATCTATTTATATATATTTATTTATTATATATATATATATATATATATATATATATATATATATGTATATAAATATATATATATATATATATATATATATATATATATATATATATATATATATATATATATATATATATATATATATATATATATATATATATATATATATATATATATATATATATATATATATATATATATATATATATATATATATATATATATATATATATAGTATTTATATAGTATTTATATATATTTATGTATCGAAATATGCACCTTATTGCTTTTTTATCCTGCACTACGACATTTCGTTCTTATCTGTGCTGTAAAGTTCAAATTTGAATGACAATAAAAAGAAAGTCTAAGTCAAAGCCTAAGTCTTTACTAGAATAACGATCTTTTGTAAGGTTTGCAAAGACACAAGTTTTTTTTTTTTACTCAATGGTAATATACAGTATAACTGTCATACTAAATATGAAAGTTGTATAATCAAAACTCCAAAACCAAACATGCAATCCGTCTAAAAATGCATGTAATATTGAATCTATGTGAGTTTTACCAGAATCAGGTATTTTGGTAAGGTTTACAATTACAAAAATTAGGTTTCACTCATAATGACAGTATAACTGCCACATTCAATTTGACATCTATTTAAGCATAACTCCTAAACCACACATGCACAATGGCTATTAATGCCTGGAGAAATGTCTCTTTGTGAGTTTTACTGGAAAACAAATATTTCGTAATGTTTGTACCGACACAAGTTAGTTTTTTTTACTCAATATGACAGTGTTACTGTCATACTAAATATGAAAGTTATATAAACATAACTCCAAAACCAAACATGCATTATCTCTAAAAATGCCTGTAATTTTGTATCCATGTGAGTTTTACTAGAATCAGTTGTTTTTGTAAGGTTTGCAAATACAAAATATGGGTTTTACTCACAGTATACTGTCACACTCAATCTGACAGTTATTTAAACATAACTCCTAAACCACACATGCCAAATGGCTAATAATGCCTGGAGAAATGTCTCTTTGTGAGTTTTGCAGGAAAAAAAATATTTTGTAAGGTTTGTAAAGACACAAGTTAGTTTTTATTACTCAATATGACAGTATTACTGTAATACTAAATATGAAAGTTATATAAACACAACTCCAAAATCAAACATGCATCATGTCTAAAAATGCCTGCAATATTGCATCCATGTGAGTTTTACTAGAATCAGTTGTTTTTGTAAGGTTTTTGCAAATACAAAAATTAGGTTTTACTTACTATGACAGTTATTTAAACATAACTCCTAAACAACAAATGCAAAATGACTAATAATGCTTGGAGAAATGTATCTTTGTTAGATTTACTAGAAAAAATATATTTTGTAAGTTAGTTTTTTTTACTTAATATCATAGTATAACTGTCATACTAAATCCATCCATTTTCTTCCGCTTATCCGAGGTCCGGTTACAGGGGCAGCAGCCTAAGCAGAGAAGCCCGGACTTCCCTATCCCCAACCACTTCGTCCAGCTCTTCTCGGGGGATCCCGAGGCGTTCGACAGCCCAGCCGGGAGACATAGTCTTCCCAATGTGTCCTGGGTCTTCCCCGCGGCCTCCTGCCCGTCGGACTTGCCCTAATGAAAAAACAATACAAATGTATTCAAACACAACTCTAAACCAAACATGTAAAATGTCTAAAAATGCCTGTAATATTGAATCTATGTGAGTTTTACCAGAATCAGGTATTGTGGTAAGGTTAACATTTACAAAAATTTGGTTTTACTCATAATAACAGTATAACTGCCACATTCAATTTGACATTTATTTAAACATAACTCCTAAACCACATGTGCACAATGGCTAATAATGCCTGGAGAAATGTCTCTTTGTGAGTTTTACTGGGAAAAAAAATATATTTTTTAAGGTTTGTACAGATACAAGTTAGTTTTTTTTATTCAATATGACAGTATTACTGTCATACAAAATATGAAAGTTATATAAACATTACTCCAAAACCAAACATGCATTATGTCTAAAAATGCCTGTAATATTGTATCCATGTGAGTTTTAGTAGAATCATTTGTTTTCATAAGGTTTGCAATTACAAAATATGGGTTTTACTCACTATGACAGTATACTGTCACACTCAATCTGACGATTATTTAAACATAAGTCCTAAACCACACATGAAAAATGTCTAATAATGCGTGAAGAAATGTATCTTTGTGATTTTTATTATATTATTATTTTTTTTACTCAATATGACAGTGTAACTGCCACACTCACTATGACAGTTATTTAAACATAACTCCTAAACTCATACTTGCCAACATTGAGACCTCCAATTTCAGGAGGTGGGGGTGGGGAAGGCATGGTCGGGGGTGGGGTGGGGGCGTGGTTGGGGGTGTGGTTAAGAGGGGAGGAGTATATTTAGAGCTAGAATTCACCAAGTCAAGTATTTCATATATATATATATATATATATATATATATATATATATATATATATATATATATATATATATATATATATATATATATATATATATATATATATATACACACACATATATAAAAAAAAATTTGACTTTCAGTGAATTCTAGCTATATATATATATATGTATATATATATATATATATATATATATATATATATATATATATATATATATATATATATATATATATATATATATATATATATCTATGTATGTGTGGGGAAAAAATCACAAGACTACTTCATCTCTACAGGCCTGTTTCATGAGGGGTTCCCTCAATCATCAGGAGATATAAGACATATATATATATATATATATATATATATATATATATATATATATATATATATATATATATATACATATATATATATATATATATATATATATATAAAAAATAAATACTTGAATTTCAGTTTTCATTTATTTACACATATACACACACATAACATTCATCTACTCATTGTTGAGTTAAGGGTTGAATTGTCCATCCTTGTTCTATTCTCTGTCACTATTTTTATAACCATGCTGAACACCCTCTCTGATGATGCATTGCTGTGTGGCACGCACAAAAGTGCTTTCATCAAATGCACGAGAGTCTGGAATTTTCCATCCCTCCCGAGCATGGCCAAAAACCGGTCAATCTTTGCTTCCTGAGGAAGATCTTCACTGCCAAGCACTTGGTATTCCACTACTTCTTCCCGGAGGCTATCCAGGTCCAATCGCAGCTGCGGCTTGGAACTTATAAGCGTGTTTCTTCATCTTACTCGTCGTCGGCGTTGCCATGGCTGTATCTTCCGCGTTCTTCTGCTTCGTCTCCTTGTTGTGTGCGCAGTTGTGCACTGCACTCTCTAAAAGCCCTGGATGTTATTGTTACATATGCATGTACAGTAGATGGCAGTATTGCCCTGTTTAAAGTGTGTCACAACATTGCTGTTTACGGCAGACAAACTGCTTTACGGTAGACGAAAACGTGACTGCTGTTGTTTTGTGTTGTTACCGCGCTGGGAGGACGTTAATGAAACTACCTAACAATAAACCCACATAAGAAACCAAGAACTCACCCTCGATCATTCTACAGTTATAACGTGATTGGGCAGGCATGCTGTTTATATCGTGGGAAAGCAGACGTGAATACAGGCTGTCCTCACTCAGATCAGCCTGAATTTCGGGAGATTTTCGGGAGAAAATTTGTCCCGAGAGGTTTTCGGGAGAGGCGCTGAATTTCAGGAGTCTCCTGGAAAATCCAGGAGGCTTGGCAAGTATGCCTAAACTACACATAAAAAATGGCTAATAATGCCTGAAATAAGGCATTCTTGTGAGTTTTACTCGAAACATATGCTTTTTTAAGACTTGCAAACAGAAAAAGTATTTGTTTTCCTCAATATGACAGTAAATTTCTTAAAATCCTGAGATAATGCGAAATAAGCAAAAACAATGTATTCCATCATAATTCCTACACCAAATAAGCAAAATATCTAAAAATGCCTGTAATATTGAATCTGTGTGAGTTTTACTAAAATCAGTTGTTTTGGTAAGGTTTACAAATACAAAAATGAGGTTTTACTCTTTATGACTGTTATTTAAACATAACTCCATCCATTCAGCCATCCATTTTCTTCCGCTTATCCGAGGTTGGGTCGCGGGGGCTGCAGCCTAAGCAGGGAAGCCCAGACTTTCCTCTCCCCAGCCACTTCGTCCAGCTCCTCCAGGGGGATCCTGGGGCGTTCCCAGGCCAGCCGGGAGAGATAAGCTTCCCGTTTCCTGGGTCTTCCTGGGCCTCCTACCGGTCGGACGTGCCCGAAACACCTCCCTAGGGAGGCGTTTGGGTGGCATCCTGACCAGATGCCCGAACCACCTCATCTGGCTCCTCTCGAAATGGAGGAGCAATGACTTTACTTTGAGCTCCTCCCGGATGACAGAGCTTCTCACCCTATCTCTAAAGGAGAGCCCCGCCACCCGGCGGAGGAAACTCATTTCGGCCGCTTGTACCCATGATTTTGTCCTTTCGGCCATGACACAAAGTTCATGACCATAGGTCAGGATGGGAAAGTAGATTGACCGGTAAATCGAGAGCTTTGCCTTCCGGCTCAGCTCCTTCTTCACCACAACGGACCAATACAGCGTCCGCATTACTGAAGACGCCACACCGTTCCGCCTGTCGATCTCACGATCCACTCTTCCCTCACTCGTGAACAAGACTCTGAGGTCCTTGAACTCCTCCACTTGGGGCAAGATCTCCTCCCCAACCCGGAGATGGCACTCCACCCTTTTCCGGGCGAGAACCATGGACTCGGACTTGGAGGTGCTGATTCACATCCCAGTCACTTCACACTCGTCTGCGAACCGATCCAGTGAGGGCTGAAGATCTTGGCCAGATGAAGCCATCAGGACCACATCATCTGCAAATAGCAGAGACCTAATCCTGCAAACACCAAACCGGATCCCCTCAACGCCCTGACTGCGCCTAGAAATTCTGTCCATAAAGGTTATGAACAGAATCGGTGACAAAGGGCAGCCTTGGCGGAGTCCAACCCTCACTGGAAACGGGTCCGACTTACTGCCGGCAATGCGGACCAAGCTCTGACTCTTGCAAAGGGAGCGAACCGCCACAATAAGACAGTCCGTTACCCCATACTCTCTAAGCACTCCCCACAGGACTTCCAGGGGTAAATGGTCGAATGCCTTCTCCAAGTCCATAAAGCACATGTAGACTGGTTGGGCAAACTCCCATGCACCCTCAAGGGCCCTGCCGAGAGTATAAAGCTGGTCCGCAGTTCCACGACCAGGACGTAAACCACACTGTTCCTCCTGAATCCGAGGTTCGACTATCCGGCGTAGCCTCTTCTCCAGTACACATGAATAGACCTTACCGGGAAGACTGAGGAGTGTGATCTCACGATAGTTGAAACACACCCTCTGGTTCCCCTTCTTAAAGAGAGGAACCACCACCCCGGTCTCCCAATCCAGAAGTACCGCCCCCGATGTCCACGCGATGTTGCAGAGTCTTGTCAACCAAGACAGCCCCACAGCATCCAGAGCCTTAAGGAACTCCGGACGGATCTCATCCACCCCCAGGGCTTTGCCATTGAGGAGCTTTTTAACTACCTTGGCATCCTCAGCCCCAGAAATAGGAGAGCCCACCACAGATTCCCCAGGCACTGCTTCCTCATAGGAAGACATGTTGGTGGGATTAAGGAGGTCTTCGAAGTATTCCCTCCACCGATCAATAACAGCTGCAGTAGAGGTCAGCAGCGCACCATCCTCACCATACACGGTGTTACAGTGCACTGCTGCCCCCCCTTGAGCCGGCGGATGGTGGTCCAGAATCGCTTCGAAGCCGTCTGGAAGTCGTTTTCCATGGCTTCTCCAAACTCCTCCCATGTCCGAGTTTTTGCCTCTGCGACCGCTGAAGCCGCACTTCGCTTGGCCTGTCGGCTGCCTCTGGAGTCCCATGACCCAAAAGGACCCGATAGGCTCTTTCTTCAGCTTGACGGCATCCCTCACTGCTGGTGTCCACCAGCGGGTTCTAGGATTACCGCCACGACAGGCACCAAACTCCTTGCGGCCACAGCTCCAATCAGCCGGCTCGACAAGAGAGGCACGGAACATGGTCCACTCAGACTCAATGTCCAGCGCCTCCCTCGTGACATGTTCAAAGTTCTTCCGGAGGCGTTCCCAGCAAACCCTCACAATGCGTTTGGGCCTGCCAGGTCTGTCAGGCATCCTCCCCCACAGGGCCGGCCCGTGGCATAGGCCGTATAGGCAAATGCTAAGGGCGCCGTCCATCACGGGGCGCCACGCCAGTGCCACAAATGTTGGGAGAAAAAAAAAAAAGTTGGTACTATTATTTCTAAATACAAAAAATAATCCCACGTTAATTAAAATGCAAAGTAAAGCCTATTTAATAGAAATATTATTTGATACAACATTACGCCCCCCCGGTGCGCCCCCTCCCTTCCCGTATCGTGACTCTTTTTGGACGTCCCCACATCAAAAAATCAACACAAGATGCCAAAACTGTCAGGTGCCCAGGGAAGAAAA
The DNA here is from genome assembly GCF_033978685.3 of Nerophis lumbriciformis. Lineage (NCBI taxonomy): Eukaryota > Metazoa > Chordata > Actinopteri > Syngnathiformes > Syngnathidae > Nerophis > Nerophis lumbriciformis. Next base: position 38,925,975 of record NC_084559.2, read on the forward strand.
AAGAGAAAAGAAGAGAAGGAGAAACGAGAAAAGACAGAGGTAGCAGGTAGGTAAGGTTAGCCTAAATGAAATTATTTGTCTGTTACAGAACGTGATAGTAACCTGGCTTTTTAGCATTAAGCTAATGTTACATGATTCGGCAATTGCTAATCAATAAATAGCTAGTTCTGTTTTAACGTCGGGTTAATATTGTGGAGGGGGCTAAATTGTTATGGAAAATAATAATGTAACGTTAGGTAATTACAGTACTCCCACTTTACATTCCTCAGGGACATTTCTTTCTTTCTTTAGTTTATTTCGAACATGAACACACTTACATCATAATACATCACACAATTTCATATCATTTCATTTTACATCATGCCCGAAAAGGAGTAGGAAGAAGCAAAGCTTATTTAATCCTACCTCTTTCCCACTTCAAAGCGTTTACAAATATAAAGAATCATTTACTGACCTTTTTATATAATAAAATAACATCTATGAGTTAGTATACAACAGTTTCGTACTATGTAATTCATTAATTAATTCAGTCATTATTAACATACTGAGATGAAGAATATCTTATTTTCAATAAGGTTGAAAGTATTTCTCATGATTCTTCTTCTTTGTACTCTGTAAGCACTATTATTTTGAACAACCTCTGGTCTGGATCATATCAGTACATTTTTTAACTTTTTTACTTAATCCATTCCATAGTTTAATTCCACATACTGATATGCTAAAAGTTCTAAGTGTTGTACATGCATATAAATGTTTGTATTAGATCTCTCTCAAGCAGGTGTTTTTTGTTTACATTGTTATCGCCTTCTGGTTAGCTAATGTTTGCCCTGCAGGTAATAGTCACTTTTCCACCCCTTTATATATTAGGTATAGTTGTAAGTAAAAAAAAAAGGTCAAAGACAAAGCTATTCGGGTTCTTGTGAGTATATACACTTCACTGCCGATGTGGGGGGGGCACCACCTAAAATCTTGCCTAGGGCGTCAGATTGGTTAGGGCCGGGCCTGCTCCCCCACCATCGCAGCCAACTCACCACCAGGTGGTGATTGGTAGAAAGCTCCGCCCCTCTCTTCACCCGAGTGTCCAAAACATGAGACCGCAAATCCGATGAAACAACTACAAAATCGATCATGGAACTGCGGCCTAGGGTGTCCTGGTGCCAAGGACACCCTTATGTTTGAACTTGGTGTTTGTTATTGACAATCTGTGACGAGCAGAAAAGTCCAATAACAAAACACCACTCGGGTTCAGATCCGGGCGGCCATTCTTCCCAATCACGCCTCTCCAGGTTTCACTGTTGTTGCCAAGATGAGCGTTGAAGGCCCCCAGTAGAACGAGGGAATCACCCGGTGGAGCACTTTCCAGTACTCCCTCGAGTGAATCCAAAAAGGGTGGGTACTCTGAGCTGCCGTTTGGCGCGTAAGGCCAAACAACAGTCAGGACCCGTCCCCCCACCCGAAGGCGGAGGAAAGCTACCCACTGGTCCACTGGGTTGAACTCCAACGTGCAGGCTTTGAGCCGGGGGGCAACAAGAATTGCCACCCGAGCCCGTCGCCTCTCAACGCAAGCATTATAACTCCAAAACAACAAATGCTAATAATGCTTGGAAAAATGTATCTTTGTTAGTTTTACAAGAATAATAATCTTTTGTAAGGTTTGCAGACACAAGTTGTTGTTTTTTTACTCAATATGACAGTATAACTGTCATACTAAATATGAAAGTTGTATAAACATATCTCCAAAACCAAACATGCAATCCATCTAAAGATGCCTGTAATATTGAATCTATGAAAAATAGTTTTTTTACTCAATATGACAGTATAACTGTCATACTAAATCCATCCATTTTCTTCCGCTTATCCGAGGTCGGGTTGCGGGGGAAGCATGCCTAAGCAGAGAAGCCCCAGCCACTTTGTCCAGCTCTTCTCGGGGGATCCCGAGGCGTTCCCAGGCCAGCCTGAGACATAGTCTTCCCAATGTGTCCTGGGTCTTCCCCGTGGCCTCCTGCCGATCGGACTTGCCCTAACGAAAAAAGCAATAAAAATGTATTCAAACGTGAAATGTCTAAAAATGCCTGTAATATTGAATCTATGTGAGTTTTACTAGAATCAGTTGTTTTTGTAAGGTTTGCAAATACAAAAATTTGGTTTTACACATAACAGTATAACTGCCACATTCAATATGACAGTTATTTAAACATATTTCCTAAACCACAGATGAAAAATGTCTAATAATGCCTGGAAAAAAATATTTTTGTGAGTTTTACTGGAAAAACATAGTTTGTAATGTTTGTAAAGACACAAGTTAGTTTTACTCAAGATGACAGTATAACTGTCATAATACATATGAAAGTTATATAAACATAATTCCAAAACCAAACATGCATTATGTCTAAAAATACCTGTAAAATTGTATCCATGTGAGTTTTACTAGAATCATTTTTTGCGATGAGGAAGCGACTTGTGTACCCCGCCTTCCGCCCGATTGTAGCTGAGATAGGCTCCAGCGCCCCCTGCCACCCCAAAAGGGAATAAGCGGTAGAAAATGGATGGATGGGCATTTTTTGTTGTCGTTACTAAATCCATCCATTTTCTTCCGCTTAACCGAGGTCGGGTTGCGGGGGCAGCAGCCTAAACAGAGAAGCCCAGACTTCCCTCTCCCCAGCCACTTCTTCCAGCTCTTCTCGGGGGATCCTGAGGCGTTCCCAGGCCAGCCGGGAGACATAATCTTCCCAATGTGTCCTGGGTCTTCCCCGTGGCCTCCTGCCGGTCGGACTTGCCCTAAACACCTCCCTCGGGAGGCGTTCGGGTGGCATCCTGAGCAGATGCCCGAACCACCTCATCTGGCTCCTCTCATTGTGGAGGAGCAGCGCTTTACTCTGAGTTCCTCCCGGATGACAGAGCTTCTTATCCTATCTCTAAGGGAGAGACCCGCCACCCGGCGGAGGAAACTCTTGTCTTTGATCTCGTCATTTCGGTCATAACCATGACCATGGGTGCAGGATGGGAATGTAGATCGACCGGTAAATTTAGAGCTTTTAATTCTGGCTCAGCTCCTTCTTCACCACAATGGATCGATATAGCGTCCTCATTACTGAAGACGCCGCACCGATCCGCCTGTGGATCTCATGATCCACTCTTCCCTCACTCGTGAACAAGACTCCTAGGTACTTGAACTCCTCCACTTGGGGCCATCTAGTATGTGCCATCGCCTCCTCAACCTGGAAATGGCACCCCACCCTTTACCGGGCAAGAACCATGGACTCGGACTTGGAGGTGCTGATTCTCATCCCAGTCGCTTCATACTCGGCCATCCAATGAGAGCTGGAGATCCTGGCCAGTTGAAGCCATCAGGACCACATCAACTGCAAAAAGCAGAGACCTAATCCTGCAACCACCAAACCTGATCGCCTCAACGCCATGACTGCAATTCTGTCCATAAAAGTTAACAACAGAATCGGTGACAAAGGGCAGCCTTGGCGGACCAAGGCTGCCCTACACTGATCATACAGGGAGCGACCCGCCAAAATCAGACAGTCCGATACCCCATACTCTTGTTTTTGAGCCGGGGGGACAACAAGAATTGCCACCCCAGCCTCTCATTGCTTGCAACGCCATAGTGGAAGAGAGTCCAGCCCCTCTCGAGAGAACAGGTTCCTGTGCGTCGAAGTGAGTCCAACTATATCTAGCCGGAACTTCTCCACCTCGCACACCAGCTCAGGCTCCTTCCCTCCCAGCGAGGTGACATTTCACGTCAGAAGAGCTAGCTTATGTAGCCGATGATCGGACCGCCAAGTGCCCTGCCTTCGGCTGCCGCTCAGCTCACACTGCACCCGACCTCTATAACCCAGCCCATGAGTGGTGAGCCCATTGGAGGAGGGAACCACGTTGCTTCATTGAGCTGAGCCATCCAACAGGCGATCGCCATCGTGCCCCACCTCTGGGCCTGGCTCCACAGGGGAGCCACGGTGACCCGCGTCCGGGCGAGGAAAAATCTAGGACCTCGATTTGTGCTTTTCATAAAGGTTTTTGAGCTGCTCTTTGTCTGATCCCTCACCTAGGACCTATTTGTCTTGGGAGAGCCTACGAGGGGGCATAGAAGCCCACAGACAGCATAGCTCCTAGGATCAGTGGGCCCCGCAAACTCCTCTACCACGATAAGGTGGCGGCTCAGAAAGGAGGTTATATAAACATAACTCCAAAACCAAGATTAGGTTGTTTTTTTTCACCATGACAATGTACCCTCATCCATCCATCCATTTTTCTACCGCTTATTCCCTTTGGGGTCGCGGGGGGGCGCTGGAGCCTATCTCAGCTACAATCAGGCGGATGGCGGTGTACACCCTGGACAAGTCGCCACCTCATCGCAGGGCCAACACAGATAGACAGACAACATTCACACTCACATTCACACACTAGGGCCATTTTGGTGTTGCCAATCAACCTATCCCCAGGTGCATGTCTTTGGAGGTGGGAGGAAGCCGGAGTACCCGGAGGGAACCCACGCAGTCACGGGGAGAACATGCAAACTCCACACAGAAAGATCCGGAGCCTGGGATAAAACCAAGGACTACTCAGGTCCTTCGTATTGTGAGGCAGACGCACTAACCCCTCTACCACCGTGCTGCCCAATGTACACTCAATATGACAGTAAATTAAACATAACTCCTAAACTACACTTAAAAATGAGCTAATATTGCCTGAAATAATGCATTCTTGTGAGTTTTACTCGAAACATATGCTTTTTTTAAGGCTTGCAAACACAAAAAGTAGTTTTTACTCAATATGACAGTAATGTTCTTAAAATTCTGAGATAATGCGAAAAAAGCAATAAAAATGTATTCCAACATAATTCCTAAACCAACATTGCAAAATGTCTAAAAATGCCTGTAATATTAAATCCATGTGAGTTTTACTAGAATCAGTTGTTTTAGTAAGGTTTGCAAAAACAAAAATTTGGTTTTACTCTTTATGAAAGTAAACTGTCACACTCAATATGACAATGTTTTTAATCATAACTCCTAAACTACTCATGCAAAATGGCTAATAATGTTTGAAATAATGGATCCTTGGGAGTTTTCCTTGAAACATATGCTTTCTTAAGGCTTGCAAACACACAAAAAAAATTTTTTTCCTCAATATGACAGTAATGTTCTTAAAATTCTGAGATAGTGCGAAAAAAGCAATAAAAATGTATTCCAACATAATTCCTAAACCAACAATGCAAAATGTCTAAAAATGCCAGTAATATTATATCCTTAAGCAAAAATTAGGTTTTACTCTTTATGAAAGTAAACTGTCACACTCAATATGACAATTTTTTAATCATAACTCCTAAACCACTCATGCAAAATGGCTAATAATGTTTGAAATAATGGATCCTTGGGAGTTTTCCTCGAAACATATGCTTTCTTAAGGCTTGCAAACACAAAAAGCATTTTTTTACTCAAAATGACAGTAATGTTCTTAAAATCCTGAGATAATGCGAAAAAAGCAATAAAAATGTATTCAATCATAATTTCTAAACTAGACATGCAAACTGTGTAAAAATGCCTGTATTTTTGAATCCATGTGAGTTTTACTAGAATCAGTTGTTTTAGTAAGGTTTGCAAAAACAAAAATTAGGTTTTACTCTTTATGAAAGTAAACTGTCACACTCAATATGATATTTATTTAATCATAACTCCTAAACTACACATGCAAAATGTCTAATGATGCCTCAAATAATGCATTCTACGGAGTTTTACTCGAAACATATGCTTTTTCAAATCTTGCAAACACAAAAAGTAGGTTTTTACTCAATATGACGGTAAATTCCTAAAATACTGAGATCATGCAAAAAAAGCAATGAAAATATATTCAATCATATTTCCTAAAACAACTATGCAAAATGTGTAAAAATGCCTGTAATATTGAATCCATGTGAGTTTTACTAGATTAGGTTGTTTGAAATTTTTGCAAATACAAAAATTAGGTTTTTTTCACCATGACAATGTACACTCAATATGACAGTAAATTAAACATAACTCCTAAACCACACTTAAAAATGAGCTAATATTGCCTGAAATAATGCATCCTTGTGAGTTTTACTCGAAACATATGTTTTTTAAGGCTTGCAAACACAAAATGTAGTTTTTTACTCAATATGACATAAAAATGTATTTAATCAGAATTTCTAAACTAAACATGCAAAATGTGTAAAGATGCCTGTATTATTGAATCCATGTGAGTTTTACTAGAATCAGTTGTTTTAGTGAAGTTTGCAAAAACAAAAATTAGGTTTTACTCTTTATGAAAGTAAACGGTCACACTCAATATGACAGTTTTTTAATCATAACTCCTAAACTACTCATGCAAAATGGCTAATAATGTTTGAAATAATGGATCCTTGAGAGTTTTCCTCGAAACATATGCTTTCTTAAGGCTTGCAAACACAAAAAGTATTTTTTTTACTCAATATGACAGTAATGTTCTTAATATCCTGAGATAATGCGAAAAAAGCCATAAAAATGTATTCAATCATAATTTCTTAACTAAACATGCAAAATAAGTAAAAATGCCTGTATTATTGAATCCATGTGAGTTTAACTAGAATCAGTGGTTTTAGTAAGGTTTGCAAAAACAAAAATTAGGTTTTACTCATAATGAAAGTAAACTGTCACACTCAATATGACATTTATTTAATCATAACTCCTAAACTACACATGCAAAATGTCTAATGATGCCTCAAATAATGCATTCTACGGAGTTTTACTCGAAACATATGCTTTTTCAAATCTTGCAAACAAAAAGTAACTTTTTACTCTATATGACAGTAATGTTCTTAAAATTCTGAGATAATGCGAAAAAAGCAATAAAAATGTATTCCAACATAAATCCTAAACCAACAATGCAAAATGTGTAAAAATGCCTTTAATATTAAATCCATGTGAGTTTTATTAGAATCAGTTGTTTTAGTGAAGTTTGCAAAAACCAAAATTAGGTTTTACTCTATGAAAGTAAACTGTCACACTGAATATTTTTAATCATAACTCCTAAACTACTCATGCAAAATGGCTAATAATGTTTGAAATAATGGATTCTTGGGAGTTTTCCTCGAAACATATGCTTTCTTAAGGCTTGCAAACACAAAAAATATTTTTTTTACTCAATATGACAGTAATGTTCTTAAAATCCTGAGATAATGCATATTGAGTGTGACAGTTTACTTTCATAAAGAGTAAAACCTAATTTTTGCTTTTGCAAACCTTACTAAAACAACTGATTCTAGTGAAACTCACATGGATTTAATATTACTGGCATTTTTAGACATTTTGCATTGTTGGTTTAGGAATTATGTTGGAATACATTTTTATTGCTTTTTTCGCATTATCTCAGAATTTTAAGAACATTATTGTCATAATGAGTAAAAAAAATACTTTTTGTGTTTGCAAGCCTTAAGAAAGCATATGTTTTGAGGAAAACTCCCAATAATCCATTATTTCAAACATTATTAGCCATTTTGCATGAGTAGTTTAGGAGTTATGATTAAAAAACTGTCATATTGAGTGTGACAGTTTACTTTCATAAAGAGTAAAACCTAATTTTTGTTTTTGCAAACTTCACTAAAACAACTGATTCTAGTAAAACTCACATGGATTCAATAATACAGGCATTTTTACACATTTTGCATGTTTAGTTTAGAAATTATGATTGAATACATTTTTATTGCTTTTTTCGCATTATCTCAGGATTTTAAGAACATTACTGTCATATTGAGTAAAAAAATACTTTTTGTGTTTGCAAGCCTTAAGAAAGCATATGTTTCAAGGAAAACTCCCAAGGATCCATTATTTCAAACATTATTAGCCATTTTGCATGAGTAGTTTAGGAGTTATGATTAAAAAACTGTCATATTGAGTGTGACAGTTTACTTTCCTAAAGAGTAAAACCTAATTTTTGTTTTTGCAAACCTTACTAAAACAACTGATTCTAGTAAAACTCACATGGATATAATATTACAGAAATTTTTAGACATTTTGCATTGTTGGTTTAGGAATTATGTTGGAATACATTTATTGCTTTTTTCGCATTATCTCAGAATTCTAAGAACATTACTGTCATATTGAGTAAAAAACTACTTTTTGTGTTTGCAAGCCTTAAAAAAGCATATGTTTCGAGTAAAACTCACAAGAATGCATTATTTCAGGCAATATTAGCTCATTTTTATGTGTAGTTTAGGAGTTATGTTTAATTTACTGTCATATTGAGTGTACATTGTCATGGTGAAAAAAACCTAAATTTTCTAATTGCAAACCTTTCAAACACAACTGATTCTAGTAAAACATACATTGATTCAATATTACAGGCACTTTTACACATTTTGCATGTTTGGTTTAGGAATTATGTTGGAATACATTTTTTTTTGCTTTTTTCGTATTATCTCAGGATTTTAAGAACATTACTGTCATATTGAGTAAAAAAAACTACTTTTTGTGTTTGCAAGATTTAAAAAAGCATATGTTTCGAGGAAAACTCCTAAGGATGCATTATTTCAGGCATCAATAGCCATTTTGCTTGTGTGGATTAGGAGTTTTTAAATAACTGTCATATTGCGTGTGGCAGTTATACTGTCATTATGAGTAAAACCTAATTTTTGTATTTTTAAACCTTAAAACCTCCTGATTCTAGTAAAATTCACAAAGATACAATATTACAGGCATGTTTAGACATAATGCAGGTTTGGTTTTGGAGTTAGGTTTATAACTTTTCATATTTAGTATGACAGTTATACTGTCATATTAGTAAAAAAAAAAAAAAGACGTGTCTTTGCAAACCTTACAAAATATTTTTTTCCAGTAAAACTCACAAAGATACATTTCTCTTATTAGCCATTTTGCATGTGTGGTTTCGGAATTATGTTTAAATAACTGTCAGATAAAGAGACAGAGACAGTATACATGGGGAAGGCGTGGCGCAGTTGGGAGAGTGGCCGTTCCAGCAACCTGAGGGTTCTTGGTTCGATCCCCACCTTCTACCAACCTCGTCACGTCCGTTGTGTCCTTGAGGGAGACACTTTACTTTCCTGATGGGTTGTGGTTAGGGCCTTGCATGCCAGCTTCCGCCATCAGTGTGTGAATGTGTGTGTGAATGGATGAATGTAAAAATAGTGTCAAAGCGCTTTGTGTACCTTGAAGGTAGAAAAGCGCTATACAAGTATAGTCCATTTACCATAGTGAGTAAAACCAAATGTTTGTATTTACAAACCTTACAAAAACAACCCATTCTAGTAAAAGTCACACAGATACAATATTGTAGGCATTTTTAGACATAATGCATGTTTGGTTTTGAAGTTATGTTTGTATAACCTCCTTTCTGAGCCGCCACCTTATCGTGGTAGAGGAGTTTGCGGGGCCCACTGATCCTAGGAGCTATGCTGTCTGTGGGCTTCTATGCCCCCTCGTAGGCTCTCCCAAGACAAATAGGTCCTAGGTGAGGGATCAGACAAAGAGCAGCTCAAAGACCTTTATGAAAAGTACAAATCGAGGTCCTAGATTTTTCCTCGCCCGGCGCGGGTCACCGTGGCTCCCCTGTGGAGCCAGGCCCAGAGGTGGGGCACGATGGCGAGCGCCTGTTGGCTGGCTCAGCTCAATGAAGCAACGTGGTTCCCTCCTCCAATGGGCTCACCACTCATGGGCTGGGTTATAGAGGTCGGGTGCAGTGTGAGCTGAGCGGCAGCCGAAGGCAGGGCACTTGGCGGTCCGATCATCGGCTACATAAGCTAGCTCTTCTGACGTGAAATGTCACCTCGCTGGGAGGGAAGGAGCCTGAGCTGGTGTGCGAGGTGGAGAAGTTCCGGCTAGATATAGTTGGACTCACTTCGACGCACAGGAACCTGTTCTCTCGAGAGGGGCTGGACTCTCTTCCACTATGGCGTTGCAAGCAATGAGAGGCTGGGGTGGCAATTCTTGTTGTCCCCCCGGCTCAAAGACAAGAGTATGGGGTATCGGACTGTCTGATTGTGGCGGGTCGCTCCCTGTATGATCAGTGTAGGGCAGCCTTGGTCCGCCAAGGCTGCCCTTTGTCACCGATTCTGTTGTTAACTTTTATGGACAGAATTGCACTCATGGCGTTGAGGGGATCCGGTTTGGTGGTTGCAGGATTAGGTCTCTGCTTTTTGCAGTTGATGTGGTCCTGATGGCTTCAACTGGCCAGGATCTCCAGCTCTCATTGGATGGCCGAGTATGAAGCGACTGGGATGAGAATCAGCACCTCCAAGTCCGAGTCCATGGTTCTCGCCCGGTAAAGGGTGGGGTGCCATTTCCAGGTTGAGGAGGCGATGGCACATACTAGATGGCCCCAAGTGGAGGAGTTCAAGTACCTAGGAGTCTTGTTCACGAGTGAGGGAAGAGTGGATCATGAGATCCACAGGCGGATCGGTGCGGCGTCTTCAGTAATGAGGACGCTATATCGATCCATTGTGGTGAAGAAGGAGCTGAGCCAGAATTAAAAGCTCTATATTTACCGGTCGATCTACATTCCCATCCTGCACCCATGGTCATGGTTATGACCGAAAAGACAAGATCAAAGACAAGCGGCCAAATTGAGTTTCCTCCGCCGGGTGGCGGGTCTCTCCCTTAGAGATAGGATAAGAAGCTCTGTCATCCGGGAGGAACTCAGAGTAAAGCGCTGCTCCTCCACATTGAGAGGAGCCAGATGAGGTGGTTCGGGCATGTGCTCAGGATGCCACCCGAACGCCTCCCGAGGGAGGTGTTTAGGGCAAGTCCGACCGGCAGGAGGCCACGGGGAAGACCCAGGACACATTGGGAAGATTATGTCTCCCGGCTGGCCTGGGAACGCCTCAGGATCCCCCGAGAAGAGCTGGAAAAAGTGGCTGGGGAGAGGGAAGTCTGGGCTTCTCTGTTTAGGCTGCTGCCCCCGCAACCCGACCTCGGTTAAGCGGAAGAAAATGGATGGATTTAGTAACGACAACAAAAAATGCCCATCCATCCATTTTCTACAGCTTATTCCCTTTTGGGGTGGCAGGGGGCGCTGGAGCCTATCTCAGCTACAATCGGGCAGAAGGCGGTGTACACCCCGGACAAGTCGCCACCTCATCGCAAAAAAATGATTCTAGTAAAACTCACATGGATACAATTTTACAGGTATTTTTAGACATAATGCATGTTTGGTTTTGGAATTATGTTTATATAACTTTCATATGTATTATGACAGTTATACTGTCATCTTGAGTAAAACTAACTTGTGTCTTTACAAACATTACAAACTATGTTTTTCCAGTAAAACTCACAAAAATATTTTTTCCAGGCATTATTAGACATTTTTCATGTGTGGTTTAGGAAATATGTTTAAATAACTGTCATATTGAATGTGGCAGTTATACTGTTATGTGTAAAACCAAATTTTTGTATTTGCAAACCTTACAAAAACAACTGATTCTTTTTTACTCAATGGTAATATACAGTATAACTGTCATACTAAATATGAAAGTTGTATAATCAAAACTCCAAAACCAAACATGCAATCCGTCTAAAATGCATGTAATATTGAATCTATGTGAGTTTTACCAGAATCAGGTATTTTGGTAAGGTTTACAATTACAAAAATTAGGTTTCACTCATAATGACAGTATAACTGCCACATTCAATTTGACATCTATTTAAACATAACTCCTAAACCACACATGCACAATGGCTATTAATGCCTGGAGAAATGTCTCTTTGTGAGTTTTACTGGAAAAAAAATATTTCGTAATGTTTGTACCGACACAAGTTAGTTTTTTTTACTCAATATGACAGTGTTACTGTCATACTAAATATGAAAGTTATATAAACATAACTCCAAAACCAAACATGCATTATCTCTAAAAATGCCTGTAATTTTGTATCCATGTGAGTTTTACTAGAATCAGTTGTTTTTGTAAGGTTTGCAAATACAAAATATGGGTTTTACTCACAGTATACTGTCACACTCAATCTGACAGTTATTTAAACATAACTCCTAAACCACACATGCCAAATGGCTAATAATGCCTGGAGAAATGTCTCTTTGTGAGTTTTGCAGGAAAAAAAAATATTTTGTAAGGTTTGTAAAGACACAAGTTAGTTTTTATTACTCAATATGACAGTATTACTGTAATACTAAATATGAAAGTTATATAAACACAACTCCAAAATCAAACATGCATCATGTCTAAAAATGCCTGCAATATTGAATCCCTGTGAGTTTTACTAGAATCAGTTGTTTTTGTAAGGTTTTTGCAAATACAAAAAGTAGGTTTTACTCACTATGACAGTTATTTAAACATAACTCCTAAACAACAAATGCAAAATGACTAATAATGCTTGGAGAAATGTATCTTTGTTAGATTTACTAGAAAAAATATATTTTGTAAGTTAGTTTTTTTTTACTTAATATGACAGTATAACTGTCATACTAAATCCATCCATTTTCTTCCGCTTATCCGAGGTCCGATTGCAGGGGCAGCAGCCTAAGCAGAGAAGCCCGGACTTCCCTATCCCCAACCACTTCGTCCAGCTCTTCTCGGGGGATCCGGAGGCGTTCGACAGCCCAGCCGGGAGACATAGTCTTCCCAATGTGTCCTGGGTCTTCCCCGTGGCCTCCTGCCCGTCGGACTTGCCCTAATGAAAAAAGCAATACAAATGTATTCAAACACAACTCTAAACCAAACATGTAAAATGTCTAAAAATGCCTGTAATATTGAATCTATGTGAGTTTTACCAGAATCAGGTATTGTGGTAAGGTTAACATTTACAAAAATTAGGTTTTACTCATAATAACAGTATAACTGCCACATTCAATTTGACATTTATTTAAACATAACTCCTAAACCACATGTGCACAATGGCAAATAATGCCTGGAGAAATGTCTCTTTGTGAGTTTTACTGGAAAAAAAATTTTTTTTTAAGGTTTGTACAGATACAAGTTAGTTTTTTTTATTCAATATGACAGTATTACTGTCATACAAAATATGAAAGTTATATAAACATTACTCCAAAACCAAACATGCATTATGTCTAAAAATGCCTGTAATATTGTATCCATGTGAGTTTTAGTAGAATCATTTGTTTTCATAAGGTTTGCAATTACAAAATATGGGTTTTACTCACTATGACAGTAGACTGTCACACGCAATCTGACGATTATTTAAACATAAGTCCTAAACCACACATGCAAAATGGCTAATAATGCCTTGAGTTATGTATCTTTGTGAGTTTTACTAGAAAAAATATATTTTGTAATGTTTGCAAAGACACAAGTTAGTTTTTTACTTAATATGACAGTATAACTGTCATACTAAATCCATCCATTTTCTCCCTGCTTATCCGAGGTCAGGTTGCGGGGGCAGCAGCCTAAGCAGAGAAGCCCAGACTTTCCTCTCCCCAGCCACTTTGTCCAGCTCTTCTCGGGGGATCCCGAGGCATTTACAGGCCAGCCAGGAGACATAAATAGATAGATACATAGATAGTACTTTATTGATTCCTTCAGGAGAGTTCCCTCAGTAAAATTTAAATTCCAGCAGTAGTGTACAAAATTGTAAAAAGTGAAAAGTAAATAATGGGGGTGTAAATTGAAACAAAATAGAAACATATTACAATAGAATAAAAATAAAAAGCAACAATGAGAATAAAAATATAACAGTAAAATAAGAATATAACAAGAGAAACTAGGCAGTAGTGACCATGTTTTGAAAAAATATTGCACTCTTATTGATTTGAATCCCCTGTCATCCTAGTAGCCCCCCTCCCCCCCAGAGAAGAGTTGTACAGTCTAATGGCGTGTGGGACAAAGGACAGCCGCCTCAGGAAGTACAGCTCTGTCCTTTCCTGTACAAGTGGTCTGTGTTAACAGTCCAGTCCAGCTTATTGTCCACCCACACCCCAAGGTACTTGAATGATAGTCTTCCCAATGTGTCCTGGGTCTTCCCCGTGGCCTCCTGCCGGTCGGCCTTGCCCTAACAAAAATAGCAATAAAAAATGTATTCAAACACAACTCCTAAACCAAACATGTAAAATGTCTAAAAATGCCTGTAAAATTGAATCTATGTTTTACCAGAATCAGTTGTTTTTATAAGGTTTGCAAATACAAAATTAGGTTTTACACATAATGACAGTATAACTGCCACACTCAATTTGACAGTTATTTAAACATAACTCCTAAACCACACATGAAAAATGTCTAATAATGCGTGAAGAAATGTATCTTTGTGATTTTTATTAGAAACGTTTTCTTTTGTGAGGTTTGCAAAGACACAAGTTAGTTTTTTTTTACTCAATATGACAGTGTAACTGCCACACTCACAATGACAGTTATTTAAACATAAATCCTAAACTCATACTTGCCAACATTGAGACCTCCGATTTCAGGAGGTGGGGGTGGGGAAGGCATGGGTGGGGGCGTGGTTAAGAGGGGAGGAGTATATTTAGAGCTAGAATTCACTAATTCAAGTATTTCATATATATATATATATATATATATATATATATATATATATATATATATATATATATATATATATATATATATATACACATATATAAAAAAAACTTGACTTTCAGTGAATTCTAGCTATATATATATATATATATATATATATATATATATATATATATGTATGTGTGGGAAAAAAATCACAAGACTACTTCATCTCTGGTTTCATGAGGGGTTCCCTCAATCATCAGGAGATATAAGACATATATATATATATATATATATATATATATATATATATATATATATATATATATATATATAAAATAAATACTTGAATTTCAGTTTTCATTTATTTACACATATACACACACATAACACTCATCTACTCATTGTTGAGTTAAGGGTTGAATTGTCCATCCTTGTTCTATTCTCTGTCACAATTTTTATAACCATGCTGAACACCCTCTCTGATGATGCATTGCTGTGTGGTACGCACAAAAGTGCTTTCATCAAATGCACGAGAGTCTGGAATTTTCCATCCCTCCCGAGCATGGCCAAAAACCGGTCAATCTTTGCTTCCTGAGGAAGATCTTCACTGCCAAGCACTTGGTTTTCCACTACTTCTTCCCGGATGCTATCCAGGTCCAATCGCAGCTGCGGCTTGGAACTTATAAGCGTGTTTCTTCATCTTACTCGTCGTCGGTGTCGCCATGGCTGTATCTTCCGCGTTCTTCTGCTTCGTCTCCTTGTTGTGTGCGCAGTTGTGCACTGCACTCTCTAAAAGCCCTGGAAGTTATTGTCACATATGCATGTACAGTAGATGGCAGTATTGCCCTGTTTAAAGAGTGTCACAACATTGCTGTTTACGGCAGACAAACTGCTTTACGGTAGACGAAAACGTGACTGCTGTTGTTTTGTGTTGTTACCGCGCTGGGAGGACGTGAATGAAACTACCTAACAATATACCCACATAAGAAACCAAGAACTCGCCCTCGATCATTCTACAGTTATAACGTGATTGGTAAGGCATGCTGTTTATATCGTGGGAAAGCAGACGTGAATACAGGCTGTCCTCACTCAGATCAGCCTGAATTTCGGGAGATTTTCGGGAGAAAATTTGTCCCGGGAGGTTTTCGGGAGAGGCGCTGAATTTCAGGAGTCTCCTGGAAAATCCAGGAGGCTTGGCAAGTGTGCCTAAACTACACATAAAAATGGCTAATAATGCCTGAAATAAGGCATTCTTGTGAGTTTTACTCGAAACATATGCTTTTTTAAGGCTTGCAAACACAAAAAGTATTTGTTTTCCTCAATATGACAGTAAATTTCTTAAAATCCTGAGATAATGCGAAATAAGCAAAAACAATGTATTCCATCATAATTCCTACACCAAATAAGCAAAATATCTAAAAATGCCTGTAATATTGAATCTGTGTGAGTTTTACTAAAATCAGTTGTTTTGGTAAGGTTTACAAATACAAAAATGAGGTTTTACTCTTTATGACAGTTATTTAAACATAACTCCATCCATCCAGCCATCCATTTTCTTCCGCTTATCCGAGGTCGGGTCGCGGAGGCTGCAGCCTAAGCAGGGAAGCCCAGACTTTCCTCTCCCCAGCCACTTCGTCCAGCTCCTCCCGGGGGATCCTGGGGCGTTCCCAGGCCAGCCGGGAGAGATAAGCTTCCCGTTTCCTGGGTCTTCCTGGGCCTCCTACCGGTCGGACGTGCCCGAAACACCTCCCTAGGGAGGCGTTCGGGTGGCATCCTGACCAGATGCCCGAACCACCTCATCTGGCTCCTCTCGAAATGGAGGAGCAATGGCTTTACTTTGAGCTCCTCCCGGATGACAGAGCTTCTCACCCTATCTCTAAGGGAGAGCCCCGCCACCCGGCGGAGGAAACTCATTTCGGCCGCTTGTACCCGTGATTTTGTCCTTTCGGCCATGACACAAAACTCATGACCATAGGTGAGGATGGGAACGTAGATCGACCGGTAAATCGAGAGCTTTGCCTTCCGGCTCAGCTCCTTCTTCACCACAACGGATCAATACAGCGTCCGCATTACTGAAGACGCCGCACCGTTCCGCCTGTCGATATCACGATCCACTCTTCCCTCACTCTTGAACAAGACTCTGAGGTGCTTGACCTCCTCCACTTGGGGCAAGATCTCCTCCCCAACCCGGAGATGGCACTCCACCCTTTTCCGGGCGAGAACCATGGACTCGGATTTGGAGGTGCTGATTCACATCCCAGTCACTTCACACTCGTCTGCGAACCGATCCAGTGAGGGCTGAAGATCTTGGCCAGATGAAGCCATCAGGACCACATCATCTGCAAATAGCAGAGACCTAATCCTGCAGACACCAAACCGGATCCCCTCAACGCCCTGACTGCGCCTAGAAATTCTGTCCATAAAGGTTATGAACAGAATCGGTGACAAAGGGCAGCCTTGGCGGAGTCCAACCCTCACTGGAAACGGGTCCGCATTGCCGGACCAAGCTCTGACTCTTGCAAAGGGAGCGAACCGCCACAATAAGACAGTCCGTTACCCCATACTCTCTAAGCACTCCCCACAGGACTTCCAGGGGTAAATGGTCGAATGCCTTCTCCAAGTCCATAAAGCACATGTAGACTGGTTGGGCAAACTCACATGCACCCTCAAGGACTCTGCCGAGAGTATAAAGCTGGTCCGCAGTTCCACGACCAGGACGTAAACCACACTGTTCCTACTGAATCCGAGGTTCGACTATCCGGCGTAGCCTCTTCTCCAGTACACATGAATAGACCTTACCGGGAAGACTGAGGAGTGTGATCTCACGATAGTTGAAACACACCCTCTGGTTCCCCTTCTTAAAGAGAGGAACCACCACCCCGGTCTCCCAATCCAGAAGTACCGCCCCCGATGTCCACGCGATGTTGCAGAGTCTTGTCAACCAAGACAGCCCCACAGCATCCAGAGCCTTAAGGAACTCCGGACGGATCTCATCCACCCCCAGGGCATTGCCATTGAGGAGCTTTTTAACTACCTTGGCATCCTCAGCCCCAGAAATAGGAGAGCCCACCACAGATTCCCCAGGCACTGCTTCCTCATAGGAAGACATGTTGGTGGGATTAAGGAGGTCTTCAAAGTATTCCCTCCACCGATCAATAACAGCTGCAGTAGAGGTCAGCAGCGCACCATCCTCACCATACACGGTGTTACAGTGCACTGCTGCCCCCCCTTGAGCCGGCGGATGGTGGTCCAGAATCGCTTCGAAGCCGTCTGGAAGTCGTTTTCCATGGCTTCTCCAAACTCCTCCCATGTCCGAGTTTTTGCCTCTGCGACCGCTGAAGCCGCTTTTCGCTTGGCCTGTCGGCTGCCTCTGGAGTCCCATGAGCCAAAAGGACCCGATGGGCTCTTTCTTCAGCTTGACGGCATCCCTCACTGCTGGTGTCCACCAGCGGGTTCTAGGATTACCGCCACGACAAGCACCAAACTCCTTGCGGCCACAGCTCCAATCAGCCGGCTCGACAAGAGAGGCACGGAACATGGTCCACACAGACTCAATGTCCAGCGCCTCCCTCGTGACATGTTCAAAGTTCTTCCGGAGGCGTTCCCAGCAAACCCTCACAATGCCAGGTCTGTCAGGCATCCTCCCCCACCATCGCAGCCAACTCACCACCAGGTGGTGATCGGTAGAAAGCTCCGCCCCTCTTTTCACCCGAGTGTCCAAAACATGAGACCGCAAATCCGATGACACAACTACAAAATCGATCATGGAACTGCGGCCTGGGGTGTCCTGGTGCCAAGTGCACATATGGACACCCTTATGTTTGAACTTGGTGTTTGTTATTGACAATCTGTGACGAGCACAAAAGTCCAATAACAAAACACCACTCGGGTTCAGATCCGGGTGGCCATTCTTCCCAATCACGCCTCTCCAGGTTTCACTGTTGTTGCCAAGATGAGTGTTGAAGGCCCCCAGTAGAACGAGGGAATCACCCGGTGGAGCACTTTCCAGTACTCCCTCGAGTGAATCCAAAAAGGGTGGGTACTCTGAGCTGCCGTTTGGCGCGTAAGGCCAAACAACAGTCAGGACCCGTCCCCCCACCCGAAGGCGGAGGAAAGCTACCCACTGGTCCACTGGGTTGAACTCCAACGTGCAGGCTTTGAGCCGGGGGGCAACAAGAATTGCCACCCTGGCACGTCGCCTCTCAACGCAAGCATTATAACTCCAAAACAACAAATGCTAATAATGCTTGGAAAAATGTATCTTTGTTAGTTTTACTAGAATAATAATCTTTTGTAAGGTTTGCAGACACAAGTTGTTTTTTTTTTACTCAATATGAAAGTTGTATAAACATATCTCCAAAACCAAACATGCAATCCATCTAAAGATGCCTGTAATAGTGAATCTATGAAAAATAGTTTTTTTTACTCAATATGACAGTATAACTGTCATACTAAATCCATCCATTTTCTTCCGCTCATCCGAGGTCGGGTTGCGGGGGCAGCAGCCTAAGCAGAGATGCCCCAGCCACTTTGTCCAGCTCTTCTCGGGGGATCCAAAGGCATTCCCAGGCCAGCCTGAGACATAGTCTTCCCAATGTGTCCTGGGTCTTCCCCGTGGCCTCCTGCCGATCGGACTTGCCCTAACGAAAAAAGCAATAAAAATGTATTCAAACATGTGAAATGTCTAAAAATGCCTGTAATATTGAATCTATGTGAGTTTTACTAGAATCAGTTGTGTTTGAAAGGTTTGCAATTAGAAAAATTAGTTTTTTTTCACCATGACAATGTACACTCAATATGACAGTAAATTAAACATAACTCCTAAACTACACATAAAAATGAGCTAATATTACCTGAACTAATGCATTATTGTGAGTTTTACTCGAAACATATGCTTTTTTAAGGCTTGCAAACACAAAAAATAGTTTTTTACTCAATATGACAGTAATGTTCTTAAAATTCTGAGATAATGCGAAAAAAGCAATAAAAATGTATTCCAACATATTTCCTAAACCAACAATGCAAAATGTCTAAAAATGCCTGTAATACTATATCCATGTGAGTTTTAATAGAATCAGTTGTTTTAGTAAGGTTTGCAAAAACAAAAATTAGGTTTTCTCTTTATGAAAGTAAACTGTCACAATCAATATGACAGTTTTTTAATCATAACTCCTAAACTACTAATGTAAAATGGCTAATAATGTTTGAAATAATGGATCCTTGGGAGTTTTCCTCGAAACATGTGCTTTTTTTAAGGTTTGCAAACACAAAGAGTATATTTCTACTCAATATGACAGTAATGTTCTTAAAATCCTGAGATAATGCGAAAAAAGCAATGACAATATATTTAATCATATTTCCTAAATCAAACATGCAAAATGTGTAAAAATGCCTGTAATATTGAATCCATGTGAGTTTTACTAGATTAGGTTGTGTTTGATTTTTTGCAAATACAAAAATTAGGTTTTTTTCACCATGACAATGTACACTCAATATGACAGTAAATTAAACATAACTCCTAAACTACACTTAAAAATGAGCTAATATTGCCTGAAATAATGCATTCTTGTGAGTTTTACTCGAAACATATGCTTTTTTTAAGGCTTGCAAACACAAAAAGTAGTTTTTTACTCAAATGACAGTAATGTTCTTAAAATCCTGAAGTAATGCGAAAAAAGCAACAAAAATGTATTCAATCATAATTCCTAAACAAAACATGCAAAATGTGTAAAAATGCCTGTATTAAAGAATGCATGTGAGTTTTACTAGAATCAGTTGTTTAGTAAAGTTTGCAAAAACAAAAATTAGGTTTTACTCTTTATGAAAGTAAACTGTCACACTCAATATGACAGTTTTTTAATCATAACTCCTAAACTACTCATGCAAAATGGCTAATAATGTTTGAAATAATGGATCCTTGGGAGTTTTCCTCGAAACATATGCTTTCTTAAGGCTTGCAAACACAAAAAGTATTTTTTTACTCAATATGACAGTAATGTTCTTAAAATCCTGAGATAATGCGAAAAAAGCAATAAAAATGTATTCGATCATAATTTCTAAACTAAACCCGCAAAATGTGTAAAAATGCCTGTATTATTGAATCCATGTGAGTTTAACTAGAATCAGTTGTTTTAGTAAGGTTTGCAAAAACAAAAATTAGGTTTTCTCTTTACGAAAGTAAACTGTCACACTCAATATGACATTTAACTAATCATAACTCCTAAACTACACACGCAAAATGTCTAATGATGCCTCAAATAATGCATTCTACGGAGTTTTACTCGTAACATATACTTTTTCAAATCTTGCAAACACAAAAAGTAGTTTTTTACTCAATATGACAGTAATATTCCTAAAATACTGAGATAATGCGAAAAAAGCAATGAAAATATATTCAATCATATTTCCTAAATCAAACATGCAAAATGTGTAAAAATGCCTGTAATATTGAATCCATGTGAGTTTTACTAGATTAGGTTGTTTGAAATTTTTGCAAATACAAAAATTAGGTTTTTTTCACCATGACAATGTACACTCAATATGACAGTAAATTAAACATAACTCCTAAACTACACTTAAAAATGAGCTAATATTGCCTGAAATAATGCATTCTTGTGAGTTTTACTCGAAACATATGCTTTTTTAAGGCTTGCAAACACACAAAAGTAGTTTTTATTCAATATTACAGTAATGTTCTTAAAATTCTGAGATAATGCGAAAAAAGCAATAAAAAGTTATTCCAACATAAGTCCTAAACCAACAATGCAAAATGTCTAAAAATGCCTGTAATATTAAATCCATGTGAGTTTTACTAGAATCAGTTGTTTTAGTAAGGTTTGCAAAAACAAAAATTAGGTTTTACTCTTTATGAAAGTAAACTGTCACAATCAATATGACAGTTTTTTAATCATAACTCCTAAACTACTAATGTAAAATGGCTAATAATGTTTGAAATAATGGATCCTTGGGAGTTTTCCTCGAAACATGTGCTTTTTTTAAGGCTTGCAAACACAAAAAGTATATTTTTACTCAAATGACAGTAATGTTCTTAAAATCCTGAGATAATGCGAAAAAAAGCAATGAAAATATATTCAATCATATTTCCTAAATCAAACATGCAAAATGTGTTAAAAATGCCTGTAATATTGAATCCATGTGAGTTTTACTAGATTAGGTTGTGTTTGAAATTTTTGCAAATACAAAAATTAGGTTTTTTTCACCATGACAATGTACACTCAATATGACAGTAAATTAAACATAACTCCTAAACTACACTTAAAAATGAGCTAATATTGCCTGAAATAATGCATTCTTGTGAGTTTTACTCGAAACATATGCTTTTTGAAGGCTTGCAAACACAAAAAGTAGTTTTTATTCAATATGACAGTAATGTTCTTAAAATTCTGAGATAATGCGAAAAAAGCAATAAAAATGTATTCCAACATAATTCCTAAACCAACAATGCAAAATGTCCAAAAATGCCTGTAATATTAAATCAATGTGAGTTTTACTAGAATCAGTTGTTTTAGTAAGGTTTGCAAAAACAAAAATTAGGTTTTACTCTTTATGAAAGTAAACTGTCACAATCAATATGACAGTTTTGTAATCATAACTCCTAACTACACATGCAAAATGGCTAATGATGCCTCAAATAATGCATTCTACGGAGTTTTACTCTGAACATATGCTTTTTTAAATCTTGCAAACACAAAAAGTAGTTTTTTACTCAATATGACAGTTATATCCCTAAAATCCTGAGATAATGCGAAAAAAGCAATAAAAATGTATTCAATCATAATTTCTAAACTAAACATGCAACATTTGTAAAAATGCCTGTAATATTGAATCCATGTGAGTTTTCCTAGAATCGGTTGTGTTTGAAATGTTTGCAAATAAAAAAAATAGTTTTTTTTCAACATGACAAGTACCCTCAATATGACAGTAAATAAACATAACTCCTAAACTACACATAAAAATGAGCTAATATTGCCTGAACTAATGCATTATTGTGAGTTTTACTCGAAACATATGCTTTTTTAAGGCTTGCAAACACAAAAAGTAGTTTTTTTACTCAATATGACAGTAATGTTCTTAAAATCCTGAGATAATGCGAAAAAAGCAATAAAAAGTATTCCAACATAATTCCTAAACCAACAATGCAAAATGTCTAAAAATGCCTGTAATATTAAATCCATGTAAGTTTTAATAGAATCAGTTGTTTTTATAAGGTTTGCAAAAACAAAAATTAAGTTTTACTCACTATGACAGTATACTGTCACACTCAATATGACAGTTATTTAAAAATAACTCCTAACTACACATGCAAAATGGCTAATGATGCCTCAAATAATGCATTCTACAGAGTTTTACTCGAAACATATGCTTTTTCAAATCTTGCAAACACAAAAAGTAGTTTTTTACTCAATATGACAGTAATATTCCTAAAATCCTGAGATAATGCGAAAAAAGCAATGAAAATATATTCAATCATATTTCCTAAATCAAACATGCAAAATGTGTAAAAATGCCTGTAATGTTGAATCCATGTGAGTTTTACTAGAATCGGATGTGTTTGACATTTTTGCAAATGAAAAAAATTAGGTTTTTTTCACCATGACAATGTACACTCAATATGACAGTAAATAAACATAACTCCTAAACTACACATAAAACGAGATAATATTGCCTGAAATAATGCATTATTGTGAGTTTTACTCGAAACATATTTAAGGCTTGCAAACACAAAAAGTAGTTTTTTACTCAATATGACAGTAATATTCCTAAAATCCTGAGATAATGTGAAAAAAGCAATAAAAATGTATTCAATCATAATTTCTAAACTAAACAGGCAAAATGTCTAAAAATAACTGTAATATTGAATTCATGTGAGTTTTACTAGAATCCGTTGTTTTTGTAAGGTTTGCAAATACAAAAATTAGGTTTTACTCTATATGAGAGTATACCGTTACATTTAATATGACAGTTATTTAAACATAACTCTATCTTTGTGAGTTTTACTAGAAAAAAAATATTTTGAATGTTTACAAAAACAAAAGTTAGTTTTTTTTTTTACTCAATATGATAGTAAAACTGTCATACTAAATCCATCCATTTTCTTTCGCTTATCCGAGGTCGTGTTGCGGGGGCTGCAGCCTAAGCAGAGAAGCCCAGCTCCCAGGCCAGCCAGCTGATATAATCTTCCCAATGTGTCCTGTGTCTTCCCCGTGGCTTCCTGCCGTTTGGACTTGCCTTAACGAAAAAAGCAATACTAATGTATTCAAACACAACTCCTAAACAAAACATGTAAAATGTCTAAAATGCCTTTAATATTGAATGTGAGTTTTACAAGAAACAGTTGTTTTTGTAAGGTTTGCAAATACAAAAATTAGGTTTTACACTTAACTTTATAACTCAATATGTGTGGCAGTTATACTACCACACTCAAAATGACAGTTATTTAAACATAACTCCTAAATTACACATGACCATTTTCTAATAATGCATGAATCTTTGTGAGTTTTACTAGTAACATTTTCTTTTGTAAGGTTTGCAAAGACACGAGTTAGTTTCTTTTTTACTCACTTTGACAGTATACTGTCACACTCAATTTCAGTTATTTAAACATAACTCCTAAACCACACATACAAAATGGTTAATAATGCCTGTAGAAATGTATCTTTGTGAGTTTTACTGGGAAACAATATTTTGTAAGGTTTGTAAAGACACAAGTTAGTTTTTTTTTACTCAATATAATAGTATAACTGTCATACTATATATGAAAGTTATATAAACATAACTTCAAAACTACACATGAACATTTTCTAATAATGCATGAAGAAATGTATCTTTGTGAGTTTTACTAAAATGTTCTATTGTAAGGTTTGCAAAGACACAAGTTAGTTTTTTTACTCAATATGATAGTATCACTGTCATACTAAATAAGAAAGTTGTATAAACATAATTTCAAAACTACACATGCAATCCGTCTAAAAATGCCTTTAATATTGAATCTATGTGAGTTTCACCAGAATCAGGTATTTTGGTAAGGTTTACAATTACAAAAATTAGGTTTTACTCATAATGACAGTATAACTGCCACATTCAATATGGCAGTTATTTAAACATAACCCCTAAACCACATGCAAAATGGCTTATAATGCCTGGAGATGTATCTTTGTGAGTTTTACTAGAAAACATATAATTTGTAAGGTTTTTAAAGACACAAGTTAGTTTTTTTTACTCAATATAATAGTATAACTGTCATACTAAATGTATCCATTTTCTTCTGCTTATCCGAGGTCGGGTTGCGGGGGCAGCAGCCTAAGCAGAGAAGCCCAGACTTCCCTCTCCCCAGCCAATTCGTCCAGCTCTTCTCGGGAGATCCCGAAGCGTTCCCAGGCCAGCCGGCTGACATAGTCTTCCCAATGTGTCCTGGGGCTTCCCCGTGGCCTCCTGCCGGTCGGACTTGCCCTAACGAAAAAAGCAATTAAAATGTATTCAAACACAACTCCTAAACCAAACATGTGAAATGTCTAAAATGCCTGCAATATTGAATCTATGTGGGTTTTACTAGAATCAGTTGTTTTGTAAGGTTTGCAAATACAAAAATTAGGTTTAACACTTAATGACAGTATAACTGCCACGCTCAATTTGACAGTTATTAAAACATAACTCCTAAACTACACATGAACATTTTCTAATAATGCATGAAGAAATGTATCTTTTGTGAGTTTTACTAGTAACATTTTCTTTTGTAAGCATTGCAAAGACACAAGTTAGTTTGCTTTACTCACTATGACTTTACTGTCACACTCAATATGACAGTTATTTAAACATAAATCCTAAACCGCACATGTAAAATGGCTAATAATGCCTGTAGAAATGTATCTTTGAGTTTTACTGGGAAAAATATTTTGTAAGGTTTGTAAAGACACAAGTTAGTTGTTTTTTTTTTTACTCAATATGACAGTATTACTGTAATACTAAATATGAAAGTTATATAAACACAACTCCAAAACCAAACATGCATTATGTCTAAAAATGACTGTGATATTGTATCTGTGAGTTTTACTAGAATCAATTGTTTTTGTAAGGTTTGTAAATACAAAATTTAGGTTTTACTCACTATGACCGTTATTTAAACATAAATCCTAAACAACAAATGCAAATAGCTAATAATGCTTGGAGAACTGTATCTTTGTTATAGAGAGCCTGCTGACCAACAGCATCTCTGTCTGGACTGGAGCCTGCAGTGCCTCAGACTGGAAGTCTCTCCAGAGAGTGGTGAGGACGGCGGAAAAGATCTTCAGGAACCCTCTTCCTCCTATCCAGGAGATCGCAAAAAGCGCTGCCTGACCAGGGCTCAGAAAATTTGCAAAGACTCCTCCCACCCCCACCAAGGACTGTTTTCACTGCTGGACTCTAGAAAGAGGTTCCGCAGCCTCCGAAGCAGAACCTCCAGCTTCTTCCCTCAGGCCGTAAGACTCTTGAACGCATTATAATTAAATTATCCCCTCAACTCCCCTCAAAATGGATTAACTCGCTGGAATAAAAAAAAAACCAATATAACATACACCCATAAACGTGGGCGCATGTGGAAAAAGTGCAATATATTTATCTGCACAGTAATCTTTTTATTTATTTATATATATTTAAGTATATTTATTTATTTTATATATATATTTATTTATTATTTATATTTATTTATATATGCACCTTATTGCTTTTTTATCCTGCACTACCATGAGTTTATGTAACGAAATTGTGTTATCTGTGCTGTAAAGTTCAAATTTGAATGACAATAAAAAGAAAGTCTAAGTCTTTACCAGAATAATGATCTTTTGTAAGGTTTGCAAAGACGCAAGTTAGTTGTTTTTTTCTCAATATGACAGTATAACTGTCATACTAAATATGAAAGTTGTAAAAACATAACTCCAAAACCAAACAAGCAATCCGTCTAAAAATGCATGTAATATTGAATCTATGTGAGTTTTACCAGAATCAGGTATTTTGGTAAGGTTTACAATTACAAAAATGTGGTTTTACTCATGATAGTATACCTGCCACATTCAATTTGACATTTATTTAAACATAACTCCTAAACCACACATGCACAGTGGCTAATAATACCTGGGGAAATGTCTCTTTGTGAGTTTTACTAGAAAAAATATAGTGTGTAAGGTTTGTAAAGACACAAGTTGTTGTTTTTTACTCAATATAACAGTATAGCTGTCTTACTAGATATAAATAAATAAATAAATGGGTTGTACTTGTATAGCGCTTTTCTACCTTCAAGGTACTCAAAGCGCTTTGACACTACTTCCACATTTATCCATTCACACACACATTCACACACTGATGGAGGGAGCTGCCATGCAAGGCGCTAACCAGCACCCATCAGGAGCAAGGGTGAAGTGTCTTGCTCAGGGCACAACGGACTCCAAAACCAAACATGCAATCCGTCTAAAAATGCATGTAATATTGAATCTATGTGAGTTTTACCAGAATCGGGTATTTTGGTAAGGTTTACAATTACAAAAATTAGGTTTCACTCACAATGTGTCCTGGGTCTTCCCCGCGGCCTCCTGCCCGTCGGACTTGCCCTAATGAAAAAAGCAATAAACATGTATTCAAACACAACTCTAAACCAATAATGTAAAATGTCTAAAAATGCCTGTAAAATTGAATCTATGTGAGTTTTACCAGAATCAGGTATTGTGGTATGGTTATCATTTACAAAAATTAGGTTTTACTCATAATAACAGTATAACTGCCACATTCAATTTGACATTTATTTATAAATGATAAATGATAAATGGGTTGTACTTGTATAGCGCTTTTCTACCTTCAAGGTACTCAAAGCGCTTTGACACTACTTCCACATTTATCCATTCACACACACATTCACACACTGATGGAGGGAGCTGCCATGCAAGGCGCTAACCAGCACCCATCAGGAGCAAGGGTGAAGTGTCTTGCTCAGGACACAACGGACATGACGAGGTTGGTACTAGGTGGGGATTGAACCAGGGACCCTCGGGTCGCGCACGGCCATTTTCCCACTGCGCCACGCCGTCCCTATTTAAACATAACTCCTAAACCACATGTGCACAATGGCTAATAATGCCTGGAGAAATGTCTCTTTGTGAGTTTTACTGGAAAAAAATATATTTTTTAAGGTTTGTACAGATACAAGTTAGTTTTTTTTATTCAATATGACAGTATTACTGTCATACAAAATATGAAAGTTATATAAACATTACTCCAAAACCAAACATGCATTATGTCTAAAAATGCCTGTAATATTGTATCCATGTGAGTTTTAGTAGAATCATTTGTTTTCATAAGGTTTGCAATTACAAAATATGGGTTTTATTCATTATGACAGTATACTGTCACACTCAATCTGACGATTATTTAAACATAAGTCCTAAACCACACATGCAAAATGGCTAATAATGCCTTGAGTTATGTATCTTTGTGAGTTTTACTAGAAAAAATATATTTTGTAATGTTTGCAAAGACCCAAGTTAGTTTTTTACTTAATATGACAGTATTACTGTCATACTAAATCCATCCATTTTCTTCCTGCTTATCCGAGGTCAGGTTGCGGGGGCAGCAGCCTAAGCAGAGAAGCCCAGACTTTCCTCTCCCCAGCCACTTTGTCCAGCTCTTCTCGGGGGATCCCGAGGCATTTACAGGCCAGCCAGGAGACATAAATAGATAGATACATAGATTGTACTTTATTGATTCCTTCAGGAGAGTTCCCTCAGGAAAATTTAAATTCCAGCAGTAGTGTACAAAATTGTAAAAAGTGAAAAGTAAATAATGGGGGTATAAATTGAAACAAAATAGAAACATATTACAATAGAATAAAGATAAAAAGCAACAATGAGAATAAAAATATAACAGTAAAATAAGAATATAACAAGAGAAACTAGGCAGTAGTGACCATGTTTTGAAAAAATATTGCACTCTTATTGATTTGCATCCCCTGTCATCCTAGTAGCCCCCCTCCCCCCAGAGAAGAGTTGTACAGTCTAATGGCGTGTGGGACAAAGGACAGCCGCCTCAGGAAGTACAGCTCTGTCCTTTCCTGTACAAGTGGTCTGTGTTAACAGTCCAGTCCAGCTTATTGTCCACCCACACCCCAAGGTACTTGAATGATAGTCTTCCCAATGTGTCCTGGGTCTTCCCCGTGGCCTCCTGCCGGTCGGCCTTGCCCTAACGAAAATAGCAATAAAAAATGTATTCTAACACAACTCCTAAACCAAACATGTAAAATGTCTAAAAATGCCTGTAAAATTGAATCTATGTTTTACTAGAATCAGTTGTTTTTATAAGGTTGGCTAATACAAAATTAGGTTTTACACATAATGACAGTATAACTGCCACACTCAATATGACAGTTATTTAAACATAACTCCTAAACCACACATGAAAAATGTCTAATAATGCGTGAAGAAATGTATCTTTGTGATTTTTATTAGAAACGTTTTCTTTTGTGAGGTTTGCAAAGACAAAAGTTTGTTTTTTTTACTCAATATGACAGTGTAACTGCCACACTCACTATGACAGTTATTTAAACATAACTCCTAAACTCATACTTGCCAACATTGAGACCTCCGATTTCAGGAGGTGGGGGTGGGGAAGGCATGGTCGGGGGTGGGGTGGGGGCGTGGTTAAGAGGGGAGGAGTATATTTAGAGCTAAAATTCACTAAGTCAAGTATTTTCATATATATATATATATATATATATATATATATATATATACACACATATATAAAAAAAATCTTGACTTTCAGTGAATTCTAGCTATATATATATATATATATATATATATATATATGTATGTGTGGGGAAAAAAATCACAAGACTACTTCATCTCGACAGGCCTGTTTCATGAGGGGTTACCTCAATCATCAGGACATAATCATCATAAGACATAATCATCATAAGACATATATATATATATATATATATTTATATATATATATATATATATATATATATATATATATATATATATATATATATATAAATAAAATAAATACTTGAATTTCAGTTTTCATTTATTTACACATATACACACACATAACACTCATCTACTCATTGTTGAGTTAAGGGTTGAATTGTCCATCCTTGTTCTATTCTCTGTCACTATTTTTATAACCATGCTGAACACCCTCTCTGATGATGCATTGCTGTGTGGCACGCACAAAAGTGCTTTCATCAAATGCACGAGAGTCTGGAATTTTCCATCCCTCCCGAGCATGGCCAAAAACCGGTCAATCTTTGCTTCCTGAGGAAGATCTTCACTGCCAAGCACTTGGTATTCCACTATTTCTTCCCGGAGGCTATCCAGGTCCAATCGCAGCTGCAGCTTGGAACTTATAAGCGTGTTTCTTCATCTTACTCGTCGTCGGTGTCGCCATGGCTGTATCTTCCGCGTTCTTCTGCTTTGTCTCCTTGTTGTGTGCGCAGTTGTGCACTGCACTCTCTAAAAGCCCTGGATGTTATTGTCACATATGCATGTACAGTAGATGGCAGTATTGCCCTGTTTAAAGAGTGTCACAACATTGCTGTTTACGGCAGACAAACTGCTTTACGGTAGACGAAAACGTGACTGCTGTTGTTTTGTGTTGTTACCGCGCTGGGAGGACGTGAATGAAACTACCTAACAATAAACCCACATAAGAAACCAAGAACTCGCCCTCGATCATTCTACAGTTATAACGTGATTGGTCAGGCATGCTGTTTATATCGTGGGAAAGCAGACCTGAATACAGGCTGTCCTCACTCAGATCAGCCTGAATTTCGGGAGATTTTCGGGAGAAAATTTGTCCCGGGAGGTTTTCGGGAGAGGCGCTGAATTTCGGGAGTCTCCTGCAAAATCCAGGAGGCTTGGCAAGTATGCCTAAACTACACATAAAAAATGGCTAATAATGCCTGAAATAAGGCATTCTTGTGAGTTTTACTCGAAACATATGCTTTTTTAAGGCTTGCAAACACAAAATGTATTTGTTTTCCTCAATATGACAGTAAAGTTCTTAAAATCCTGAGATAATGCGAAATAAGCAAAAACAATGTATTCCATCATAATTCCTACACCAAATAAGCAAAATATCTAAAAATGCCTGTAATATTGAATCTGTGTGAGTTTTACTAAAATCAGTTGTTTTGGTAAGGTTTACAAATACAAAAATGAGGTTTTACTCTTTATGACAGTTATTTAAACATAACTCCATCCATCCAGCCATCCATTTTCTTCCGCTTATCCGAGGTCGGGTCGCGGGGGCTGCAGCCTAAGCAGGGAAGCCCAGACTTTCCTCTCCCCAGCCACTTCGTCCAGCTCCTCCCGGGGGATCGTGGGGCGTTCCCAGGCCAGCCGGGAGAGATAAGCTTCCCCGTTTCCTGGGTCTTCCTGGGCCTCCTACCGGTCGGACGTGCCCGAAACACCTCCCTAGGGAGGCGTTCGGGTGGCATCCTGACCAGATGCCCGAACCACCTCATCTGGCTCCTCTCGAAATGGAGGAGCAATGGCTTTACTTTGAGCTCCTCCCGGATGACAGAGCTTCTCACCCTATCTCTAAGGGAGAGCCCTGCCATCCGGCGGAGGAAACTCATTTTGGCCGCTTGTACCCGTGATTTTGTCCTTAGGTGAGGATGGGAACGTAGATCGACCGGTAAATCGAGAGCTTTGCCTTCCGGCTCAGCTCCTTCTTCACCACAACGGATCAATACAGCGTCCGCATTACTGAAGACGCCGCACCGTTCCGCCTGTCGATCTCACGATCCACTCTTCCCTCACTCGTGAACAAGACTCTGAGGTCCTTGAACTCCTCCACTTGGGGCAAGATCTCCTCCCCAACCCGGAGATGGCACTCCACCCTTTTCCGGGCGAGAACCATGGACTCGAACTTGGAGGTGCTGATTCACATCCCAGTCACTTCACACTCGTCTGCGAACCGATCCAGTGATGGCTGAAGATCTTGGCCAGATGAAGCCATCAGGACCACATCATCTGCAAATAGCAGAGACCTAATCCTGCAGACACCAAACCGGATCCTCTCAACGCCCTGACTGCGCCTAGAAATTCTGTCCATAAAGGTTATGAACAGAATCGTAGACAAAGGGCAGCCTTGGCGGAGTCCAACCCTCACTGGAAACGGGTCCGACTTACTGCCGGCAATGCGGACCAAGCTCTGACTCTTGCAAAGGGAGCGAACAGCCACAATAAGACAGTCCGTTACCCCATACTCTCTAAGCACTCCCCACAGGACTTCCAGGGGTAAATGGTCGAATGCCTTCTCCAAGTCCATAAAGCACAAACTCCCATGCACCCTCAAGGTCCCTGCCGAGAGTATAAAGCTGGTCCGCAGTTCCACGACCAGGACGTAAACCACACTGTTCCTCCTGAATCCGAGGTTCGACTATCCGGCGTAGCCTCTTCTCCAGTACACATGAATAGACCTTACCGGGAAGACTGAGGAGTGTGATCTCACGATAGTTGAAACACACCCTCTGGTTCCCCTTCTTTAAGAGAGGAACCACCACCCCGGTCTCCCAATCCAGAAGTACCGCCCCCGATGTCCACGCGATGTTGCAGAGTCTTGTCAACCAAGACAGCCCCACAGCATCCAGAGCCTTAAGGAACTCTGGACGGATCTCATCCACCCCCAGGGCGTTGCCATTGAGGAGCTTTTTAACTACCTTGGCATCCTCAGCCCCAGAAATAGGAGAGCCCACCACAGATTCCCCAGGCACTGCTTCCTCATAGGAAGACATGTTGGTGGGATTAAGGAGGTCTTCGAAGTATTCCCTCCACCGATCAATAACAGCTGCAGTAGAGGTCAGCAGCGCACCATCCACACCATACCGGTGTTACAGTGCACTGCTCCCCCCCTTGAGCCGGCGGATGGTGGTCCAGAATCGCTTCGAAGCCGTCTGGAAGTCGTTTTCCTTGGCTTCTCCAAACTCCTCCCATGTCCGAGTTTTTGCCTCTGCGACCGCTGAAGTCGCACTTCGCTTGGCCTGTCGGCTGCCTCTGGAGTCCCATGAGCCAAAAGGACCCGATAGGCTCTTTCTTCAGCTTGACGGCATCCCTCACTGCTGGTGTCCACCAGCGGGTTCTAGGATTACCGCCACGACAGGCACCAAACTCCTTGCGGCCACAGCTCCAATCAGCCGGCTCGACAAGAGAGGCACGGAACATGGTCCACTCAGACTCAATGTCCAGCGCCTCCCTCGTGACATGTTCAAAGTTCATCCGGAGGCGTTCCCAGCAAACCCTCACAATGCGTTTGGGCCTGCCAGGTCTGTCAGGCATCCTCCCCCACCATCGCAGCCAACTCACCACCAGGTGGTGATCGGTAGAAAGCTCCGCCCCTCTCTTCACCCGGGTGTCCAAAACATGAGACCGCAAATCCGATGACACAACTACAAAATCGATCATGGAACTGCGGCCTGGGGTGTCCTGGTGCCAAGTGCACATATGGACACCCTTATGTTTGAACTTGGTGTTTGTTATTGACAATCTGTGACGAGCAGAAAAGTCCAATAACAAAACACCACTCGGGTTCAGATCCGGGCGGCCATTCTTCCCAATCACGCCTCTCCAGGTTTCACTGTTGTTGCCAAGATGAGCGTTGAAGGCCCCCAGTAGAACGAGGGAATCACCCGGTGGAGCACTTTCCAGAACTCCCTCGAGTGAATCCAAAAAGGGTGAGTACTCTGAGCTGCCGTTTGGCGCGTAAGGCCAAACAACAGTCAGGACCCGTCCCCCCACCCGAAGGCGGAGGAAAGCTACCCACTGGTCCACTGGATTGAACTCCAACGTGCAGGCTTTGAGCCGGGGGGCAACAAGAATTGCCACCCGAGCCCGTCGCCTCTCAACGCAAGCATTATAACTCCAAAACAACAAATGCTAATAATGCTTGGAAAAATGTATCTTTGTTAGTTTTACTAGAATAATAATCTTTTGTAAGGTTTGCAGACACAAGTTTTTTTTTTTTTACTCAATATGACAGTATAACTGTCATACTAAATATGAAAGTTGTACAAACATATCTCCAAAACCAAACATGCAATCCATCTAAAGATGCCTGTAATATTGAATCTATGAAAAATAGTTTTTTTACTCAATATGACAGTATAACTGTCATACTAAATCCATCCATTTTCTTCCGCTTATCCGAGGTCGGGTTGCGGGGGCAGCAGCCTAAGCAGAGAAGCCCCAACCACTTTGTCCAGCTCTTCTCGGGGGATCCCGAGGCGTTCCCAGGCCAGCCTGAGACATAGTCTTCCCAATGTGTCCTGGGTCTTCCCCGTGGCCTCCTGCCGATCGGACTTGCCCTAACGAAAAAAGCAATAAAAATGTATTCAAACATGTGAAATGTCTAAAAATGCCTGTAATATTGAATCTATGTGGGTTTTAGTAGAATCAGTTGTTTTTGTAAGGTTTGCAAATACAAAAATTTGGTTTTACACATAATAACAGTATAACTGCCACATTCAATATGACAGTTATTTAAACATATTTCCTAAACCACACATGAAAAATGTCTAATAATGCCTGGAAAACATTATTTTTGTGAGTTTTACTGGAAAAACATAGTTTGTAATGTTTGTAAAGACACAAGTTAGTTTTACTCAAGATGACAGTATGACTGTCTAATACATATGAAAGTTATATAAACATAATTCCAAAACCAAACATGCAATATGTCTAAAAATACCTGTAAAATTGTATCAATGTGAGTTTTACTAGAATCATTTTTTGCGATGAGGTGGCGGGTGTACCCCGCCTTCCGCCCGATTGTAGCTGAGATAGGCTCCAGCGCCCCCTGCCACCCCAAAAGGGAATAAGCGGTAGAAAATGGATGGATGGGCATTTTTTGTTGTCGTTACTAAATCCATCCATTTTCTTCCGCTTAACCGAGGTCGGGTTGCGGGGGCAGCAGCCTAAACAGAGAAGCCCAGACTTCCCTCTCCCCAGCCACTTCTTCCAGCTCTTCTCGGGGGATCCTGAGGCGTTCCCAGGCCAGCCGGGAGACATAATCTTCCCAATGTGTCCTGGGTCTTCCCCGTGGCCTCCTGCCGGTCGGACTTGCCCTAAACACCTCCCTCGGGAGGCGTTCGGGTGGCATCCTGAGCAGATGCCCGAACCACCTCATCTGGCTCCTCTCAATGTGGAGGAGCAGCGCTTTACTCTGAGTTCCTCCAGGATGACAGAGCTTCTTATCCTATCTCTAAGGGAGAGACCCGCCACCCGGCGGAGGAAACTCAATTTGGCCGCTTGTACCCGGGATCTTGTCTTTTCGGTCATAACCATGACCATAGGTGCAGGATGAGAATGTAGATTGACCGGTAAATTTAGAGCTTTTAATTCTGGCTCAGCTCCTTCTTCACCACAATGGATCGATATAGCGTCCTCATTACTGAAGACGCCGCGCCGATCCGCCTGTGGATCTCATGATCCACTCTTCCCTCACTCGTGAACAAGACTCCTAGGTACTTGAACTCCTCCACTTGGGGCCATCTAGTATGTGCCATCGCCTCCTCAACCTGGAAATGGCACCCCACCCTTTACCGGGCGAGAACCATGGACTCGGACTTGGAGGTGCTGATTCTCATCCCAGTCGCTTCATACTCGGCCATCCAATGGAGATCCTGGCCAGTTGAAGCCATCAGGACCACATCAACTGCAAAAAGCAGAGACCTAATCCTGCAACCACCAAACCGGATCCCCTCAACGCCATGACTGCAATTCTGTCCATAAAAGTTAACAACAGAATCGGTGACAAAGGGCAGCCTTGGCGGACCAAGGCTGCCCTACACTGATCATACAGGGAGCGACCCGCCACAATCAGACAGTCCGATACCCCATACTCTTGTCTTTGAGCCGGGGGGGACAACAAGAATTGCCACCCCAGCCTCTCATTGCTTGCAACGCCATAGTGGAAGAGAGTCCAGCCCCTCTCGAGAGAACAGGTTCCTGTGCGTTGAAGTGAGTCCAACTATATCTAGCCGGAACTTCTCCACCTCGCACATCAGCTCAGGCTCCTTCCCTCCGAGCGAAGTGACATTTAGTGGCCTAGTAACCTACTCAGTGGCCTAGTGGTTAGAGTGTCCGCCCTGAGATCGGTAGGTTGTGAGTTCAAACCCCGGCCGAGTCATACCAAAGACTATAAAAATGGGACCCATTACCTCCCTGCTTGGCACTCAGCATCAAGGGTTGGAATTGGGCGTTAAATCACCAAAAATGATTCCCGGGCGCGGCCACCGCTGCTGCCCACTGCTCCCCTCACCTCCCAGGGGGTGATCAAGGGTGATGGGTCAAATGCAGAGAATAATCTCGCCACACCTAGTGTGTGTGTGTGACAATCATTGGTACTTTAACTTTAACTTTTAATTTCACGTCAGAAGAGCTAGCTTATGTAGCCGATGATCGGACCGCCAAGTGCCCTGCCTTCGGCTGCCGCTCAGCACCCGACCTCTATAACCCAGGCCATGAGTGGTGAGCCCATTGGTGGAGGGAACCACGTTGCTTCATTGAGCTGAGCCAGCCAACAGGCGCTCGCCATCGTGCCCCACCTCTGGGCCTGGCTCCACAGGGGAGCCACGGTGACCCGCGTCCGGGCGAGGAAAAATCTAGGACCTCGATTTGTACTTTTCATAAAGGTCTTTGAGCTGCTCTTTGTCTGATCCCTCACCTAGGACCTATTTGTCTTGGGAGAGCCTACGAGGGGGCATAGAAGCCCACAGACAGCATAGCTCCTAGGATCAGTGGGCCCCGCAAACTCCTCTACCACGATAAGGTGGCGGCTCAGAAAGGAGGATATATAAACATAACTCCAAAACCAAACATGCATTATGTTTAAAAATGCCTACAATATTGTATCTGTGTGACTTTTACTAGAATGGGTTGTTTTTGTAAGGTTTGTAAATACAAACATTTGGTTTTACTCACTATGGTAAATGGGCTATACTTGTATAGCGCTTTTCTACCTTCAAGGTACACAAAGCGCTTTGACACTATTTTTACATTCATCCATTCACACACACATTCACACACTGATGGCGGAAGCTGGCATGCAAGGCCCTAACCACAACCCATCAGGAGCAAGGGTAAAGTGTCTCCCTCAAGGACACAACGGACGTGACGAGGTTGGTAGAAGGTGGGGATTAAACCAAGAACCCTCAGGTTGCTGGAACGGCCACTCTCCCAACTGCGCCACGCCTTCCCCATGTATACTGTCTCTGTCTCTGTATCTGACAGTTATTTAAACATAATTCCGAAACCACACATGCAAAATGGCTAATAAGA
This sequence comes from Nerophis lumbriciformis, assembly GCF_033978685.3. NCBI lineage: Eukaryota > Metazoa > Chordata > Actinopteri > Syngnathiformes > Syngnathidae > Nerophis > Nerophis lumbriciformis. The sequence continues at coordinate 38,962,743 of NC_084559.2, forward strand.
GAAATGTATCTTTGTGAGTTTTACTGGAAAAAAATATTTTGTAAGGTTTGCAAAGACACAAGTCTTTTTTTTTTTTTTACTTAATATGACAGTATAACTGTCATACTAAATATGAAAAGTTATAAACCTAACTCCAAAACCAAACCTGCATTATGTCTAAAAATGCCTGTAATATTGTATCTTTGTGAATTTTACTAGAATCAGGAGGTTTTAAGGTTTAAAAATACAAAAAATAGGTAACTAACAGCCACACGCAATACGACAGTTATTTAAAAACTCCTAATCCACACAAGCAAAATGGCTATTTATGCCTGAAATAATGCATCCTTAGGAGTTTTCCTCGAAACATATGCTTTTTTAAATCTTGCAAACACAAAAAGTAGTTTTTTACTCAATATGACAGTAATGTTCTTAAAATCCTGAGATAATTACGAAAAAAGCAAAAAAAAATGTATTCCATTATAATTCCTAAACCAAACATGCAAAATGTGTAAAAATGCCTGTAATATTGAATCAATGTATGTTTTACTAGAATCAGTTGTGTTTGAAAGGTTTGCAATTAGAAAAAGTGGGTTTTTTTCACCATGACAATGTACACTCAATATGACAGTAAATTAAACATAACTCCTAAACTACACTTAAAAATGAGCTAATATTGCCTGAAATAATGCATTCTTGTGAGTTTTACTCGAAACATATGCTTTTTTAAGGCTTGCAAACACAAAAACTAGTTTTTTACTCAATATGACAGTAATGTTCTTAAAAATCTGAGATAATGCGAAAAAAAGCAATAAATGTATTCCAACATAATTCCTAAACCAACAATGCGAAATGTCTAAAAAATTCTGTAATATTATATCCATGTGAGTTTTACTAGAATCAGTTGTTTTAGTAAGGTTTGCAAAAACAAAAATTAGGTTTTACTCTTTAGGAAAGTAAACTGTCACACTCAATATGACAGTTTTTTAATCATAACTCCTGAACTACTCATGCAAAATGGCTAATAATGTTTGAAAAAATGGATCCTTGGGAGTTTTCCTTGAAACATATGCTTTCTTAAGGCTTGCAAACACAAAAAGTATTTTTTTTACTCAATATGACAGTAATGTTCTTAAAATTCTGAGATAATGCGAAAAAAGCAATAAAAATGTATTCCAACATAATTCCTAAACCAACAATGCAAAATGTCTAAAAATGCCTGTAATATTATATCCTTGTGAGTTTCACTAGAATCAGTTGTTTTAGTAAGGTTTGCAAAAGCAAAAATTAGGTTTTACTCTTTATGAAAGTAAACTGTCACACTCAATATGACAATTTTGAAATAATGGATCCTTGGGAGTTTTCCCTCAAAACATATGCTTTCTTAAGGCTTGCAAACACAAAAAGTATTTTTTTACTCAAAATGACAGTAAAGTTCTTAAAATCCTGAGATAATGCGAAAAAAGCAATAAAAATGTATTCAATCATAATTTCTAAACTAAACATGCAAAATGTGTAAAAATGCCTGTATTATTGAATCCATGTGAGTTTTACTAGAATCAGTTGTTTTAGTAAAGTTTGCAAAAACAAAAATTAGGTTTTTTTCACCATGACAATGTACACTCAATATGACAGTAAATAAACATAACTCCTAAACGACACATAAAAATGAGCTAATATTGCCTGAAATAATGCATTATTATGAGTTTTACTCGAAACATATGCTTTTTTAAGGCTTGCAAACACAAAAAGTAGTTTTTCACTCAATATGACAGTAATGTTCTTAAAATCCTGAGATAATGCGAAAAAAGCAATAAAAATGTATTCCAACATAATTCCTAAACCAACAAAGCAAAATGTCTAAAAATGCCTGTAATATTAAATCCATGTGAGTTTTACTAGAATCAGTTGTTTTTATAAGGTTTGCAAATACAAAAATTAAGTAATACTCACTATGACAGTATACTGTCACACTCAATATGACAGTTATTTAAAAATAACTCCTAACTACACATGCAAAATGGCTAATGATACCTCAAATAATGCATTCTACGGAGTTTTACTCGAAACATATGCTTTTTCAAATCTTGCAAACACAAAAAGTAGTTTTTTACTCAATATGACAGTAATATTCCTAAAATCCTGATATAATGCGAAAAAAGCAATGAAAATATATTCAATCATATTTCCTAAATCAAACATGCAAAATGTGGGAAAATGCCTGTAATATTGAATCCATGTGAGTTTTACTAGAATCGGTTGTGTTTGAAATTTTTGCAAATAAAAAAATTAGGTTTTTTTTCACCATGACAATGTACACTCAATATGACAGTAAATAAACATAACTCCTAAACTATACATAAAAATGAGCTAATATTGCCTGAAATAATGCAATATTGTGAGTTTTACTCGAAACATATACTTTTTTAAGGCTTGCAAACGCAAAAAGTAGTTTTTTATTCAATATGACAGTAATATTCCTAAAATCCTGAGATAATGCGACAAAAGCAATACAATGTATTCCATCATAATTTCTAAACGAAACAGGCAAAATGTCTAAAAATAACTGTAATATTGAATGCATGTGAGTTTTACTAGAATCGGTTGTGTTTGAAATTTTTGCAAATAAAAAAAATAGTTTTTTTTCACCATGACAATGTACACTCAATATGACAGTAAATAAATATAACTCCTAAACTACACATAAAAATGAGCTAATATTGCCTGAAATAATGCATTATTGTGAGTTTTACTCGAAACATATGCTTTTTTAAGGCTTGCAAACACAAAAAGTAGTTTTTTACTCAATATGACAGTAATATTCCTAAAATCCTGAGATAATGCGAAAAAAGCAATACAAATGTATTCCATCATAATTTCTAAACCAAACAGGCAAAATGTCTAAAAATAACTGTAATATTGAATGCATGTGAATTTTACTAGAATCAGTTGTTTTTGTAAGGTTTGCAAATACAAAAATTAGGTTTTACTCTATATGAGAGTATACTGTTACATTTAATATGACAGTTATTTAAACATAACTCCTAAACAACAAATGCAAAATGACTAATAATGCCTGGAGATGTATCTTTGAGTTTTACTAAAATGTTCTTTTGTAAGGTTTGCAAAGACACAAGTTAGTTTTTTTTTACTCAATATGATAGTTTCACTGTCATACTAAATAAGAAAGTTGTATAAACATAATTTCAAAAATACACATGCAATCCGTCTAAAAATGCCTGTAATATTGAATCTATGTGAGTTTTGCCAGAATCAGGTATTTTGGTAAGGTTTACAATTACAAAAATTAGGTTTTACTCATAATGACAGTATAACTGCCACATTCAATATGGCAGTTATTTAAACATAACCCCTAAACCAAATGCAAAATGGCTTATAATGCCTGGAGATGTATCTTTGTGAGTTTTACTAGAAAACATATAATTTGTAAGGTTTTTTAAAGACACAAGTTAGTTTTTTTTACTCAATATAATAGTATAACTGTCATACTAAATGTATCCATTTTCTTCCGCTTATCCGAGGTCGGGTTGCGGGGGCAGCAGCCTAAGCAGAGAAGCCCAGACTTTCCTCTCCCCTGCCACTTTGTCCAGCTCTTCTCGGGGGATCCCGAAGCGTTCCCAGGCAAGCCGGCTGACATAGTCTTCCCAATGTGTCCTGGGGCTTCCCCGTGGCCTCCTGCCGGTCGGACTTGCCCTAACAAAAAAAACAATTAAAATGTATTCAAACACAACTCCTAAACCAAACATGTGAAATGTCTAAAATGCCTGCAATATTGAATCTATGTGAGTTTTACTAGAATCAGTTGTTTTTGTAAGGTTTGCAAATACAAAAATTAGGTTTAACACTTAATGACAGTATAACTGCCACACTCAATTTTACAGTTATTAAAACATAACTCCTAAACTACACATGAACATTTTCTAATAATGCATGAAGAAATGTATCTTTTGTGAGTTTTACTAGTAACATTTTCTTTTGTAAGCATTGCAAAGACACAAGTTAGTTTGTTTTACTCACTATGACTTTACTGTCACACTCAATATGACAGTTATTTAAACATAAATCCTAAACCGCACATGCAAAATGGCCAGTAATGCCTGTAGAAATGTATCTTTGAGTTTTACTGGGAAAAATATTTTGTAAGGTTTGTAAAGACACAAGTTAGTTGTTTTTTTTTACTCAATATGACAGTATTACTGTAATACTAAATATGAAAGTTATATAAACACAACTCCAAAACCAAACATGCATTATGTCTAAAAATGCCTGTGATATTGTATCTGTGAGTTTTACCAGAATCAATTGTTTTTGTAAGGTTTGCAAATACAAAATTTAGGTTTTACTCACTATGACAGTTATTTAAACATAAATCCTAAACAACAAATGCAAATAGCTAATAATGCTTGGAGAACTGTATCTTTGTTATAGAGAGCCTGCTGACCAACAGCATCTCTGTCTGGACTGGAGCCTGCAGTGCCTCAGACTGGAAGTCTCTCCAGAGAGTGGTGAGGACGGCGGAAAAGATCTTCAGGAATCCTCTTCCTCCTATCCAGGAGATCGCAAAAAGCGCTGCCTGACCAGAGCTCAGAAAATTTGCAAAGACTCCTCCCACCCCCACCAAGGACTGTTTTCACTGCTGGACTCTAGAAAGAGGTTCCGCAGCCTCCGAAGCAGAACCTCCAGCTTCTTCCCTCAGGCCGTAAGACTCTTGAACGCATTATAATTAAATTATCCCCTCAACTCCCCTCAAAATGGATTAACTCGCTGGAATAAAAAAAAAACAATATAACATACACCCATGGGCGCATGTGGAAAAAGTGCAATATATTTATCTGCACAGTAATCTTTTTATTTATTTATATATATTTAAGTATATTTATTTATTTTATATGTATATTTATATATTATTTATATTTATTTATTTATATATGCACCTTATTGCTTTTTTATCCTGCACTACCATGAGCTTATGTAACGAAATTGTGTTATCCATGCTGTAAAGTTCAAATTTGAATGACAATAAAAAGAAAGTCTAAGTCTTTACCAGAATAATGATCTTTTGTAAGGTTTGCAAAGATGCAAGGTAGTTTTTTTTTTTTACTCAATATGACAGTATAACTGTCATACTAAATATGAAAGTTGTAAAAACATAACTCCAAAACCAAACAAGCAATCCGTCTAAAATTGCATGTAATATTCAATCTATGTGAGTTTTACCAGAATCAGGTATTTTGGTAAGGTTTACAATTACAAAAATTAGGTTTTACTCATGACAGTATACCTGCCACATTCAATTTGACATTTATTTAAACATAACTCCTAAACCACACATGCACAATGGCTAATAATACCTGGGGAAATGTCTCTTTGTGAGTTTTACTAGAAAAAATATATTGTGTAAGGTTTGTAAAGACACAAGTTAGTTTTTTTTACTCAATATAACAGTATAGCTGTCATACTATATATAAATAAATAAATAAATAAATGGGTTGTACTTGTATAGCGCTTTTCTACCTTCAAGGTACTCAAAGCGCTTTGACACTACTTCCACATTTACCCATCACACACTGATGGAGGGAGCTGCCATGCAAGGCGCTAAACAGCACCCATCAGGAGCAAGGGTGAAGTGTCTTGCTCAGGACACAACGGACATGACGAGGTTGGTACTAGGTGGGGATTGAACCAGGGACCCTCGGGTCGCGCACGGCCATTCTTCCACTGCGCCAAACATTACTCCAAAACCAAACATGTATTACCGTATTTTCCGCACTATAAGGCGCACCTAAAAACCACAAATTTTCTCAAAAGCTGACAGTGCGCCTTATAACCCGGTGCGCTTTATATATGGATAAATATTAAGATTTATTTTCATAAAGTTTCGGTCTCGTAACTACGGTAAACAGCCGCCATCTTTTTTCCCGGTAGAACAGGAAGCGCTTCTTCTTCTACGCAAGCAACCGCCAAGGTAAGCACCCGCCCCCATAGAACAGGAAGCGCTTCTTCTTCTACTGTAAGCAACCACCCGCCCGCGTAGAATAAGAAAAAGCGCGCGGATATTACCGTACGGTACGTTTCATTTCCTTTGTGTGTTTACATCTGTAAAGACCACAAAATGGCTCCTACTAAACGACAGGGATCCGGTTCATGAAAAGACGCAATCTCTCCATCCGCACACGGATTACTATTTCACAGCAACTGATATTCCTGTGAACCGCACTGTGGATACAACGGGAGCACGTACGGTGAATATTCGCACCACAGGGAATGAGAAGTCATCCTTCACTGTGGTTCTAGCTTGCCATGCTAATGGCCAGAAACTTCCACCCATGGTGATATTCAAAAGGAAGACCTTGCCAAAAGAGACCTTTCCAGCCGGCGTCATCATAAAAGCTAACTCGAAGGGATGGATGAAGAAAAGATGAGCGAGTGGTTAAGGTAAGTTTAAGTTTACGCGAAGAGGCCGGGTGGCTTTTTTCACGCAGCTTCGTCCATGTTGATATACGATTCCATGCGCGCCCACATCACGCTGGTTTTAATATATTATTAAAGTTTGACTGACCTATTTGACTGTTTTTTTGACATTCCTTTAGCGCAGTTAGATGCGGCTTACAACACGGGGCGGCTTATAGGTGGACAAAGTTTTGAAATATGCCGTTCATTGAAGGCGCAGCTTATAACCCAGGGCGCCTTATGGTGCGGAAAATACGGTATGTCTAAAAATGCCTGTAATATTGTATCTGTGTGAGTTTTACTAGAATCAGTTGTTTTTGTAAGGTTTTCAAATACCAAAAATAGGTTTTATTTACTTTGACAGTTATTTAAACATAACTCCTAAACAACAAATGCAAAATAGCTAATAATGCTTGGAGAGATGTATCGTTGTTATAGCGAGCCTGCTGACCAACAGCATCTCTGTCTGGACTGGAGCCTGCAGTGCTCAGACTGGAAGTATCTCCAGAGAGTGGTGAGGACGGCGGAAAAGATCATCAGGACTCCTCTTCCTCCTATCCAGGAGATCGCAAAAAGTGCTGCCTGACCAGGGCTCAGAAAATTTGCAAAGACTCCTCCC